>NC_092508.1:71483772-71807636 GCF_047511675.1 Marmota flaviventris
ATAAGATATGACAGTGGCCAGCTTGTTATACTATTAAGATCTGTCATTTGTTTTTGTTTGCAGTCAGCTGCCCTAGACATTCTTTTGTGTGTGGCAAATACTTATTCTTTGAGGAACCATTAACAATATCCTTGGTAATGAATTAGGTATCTAACCATCTCTCTCTCTTATCTATGTTGTTCCTAAAAACAGATGCTGCTTTAGAGAAGAAAGTGCAACAATTTAGTCTATAGTAGTGGCATAATTATGTGGGAGATAAAAGTATATATCATATATATAAGTATAGAATTATTACTGAAATTAGAAAAGATCTGCTTGATCATTAAGTTCTTTCACAATTCTGTACATGATTTAATGTGCTGATTTAGATGATTTTGATAGAAGTGCTATGGGAGCCAAATTATTTTATAACCATAGTAATTATTTACTCTGATTTTTCTCTTCAATTCTCTGATTATAGTCTAATTTCTGAAATGATCAAGTATGATAATATGAAAAAAGAGAAGAAATTATATTTTAAAAAACCAATTTAAGTATAAGTAAGAGGATATAAAATATTTGGAGTAATCTAGTTTAAAATTTTTAGTATACTATTGTTTTTTAAAATTAATCTTAAAAGTATTGATTAAATTATTAATTAATATATTTGAATTACCAAATAACACCAAATTATTTTTGAAGTTATTTTAATATAAAATCATAGCTTTTATTATTGAATTACTGAATTTAGAAATTCACATATGAATTTTAGATATCTGTGCATTTTTCATTTACCAACTATTTTGTTAATTATTGATTTCCATCTAACTTTATTTCACCTTTGAGAATGTCATCAAAAATATCTCCATAGGCTGGGGTTGTAGCGCAGTGGGAGAGCGCTTGCCTAACGTGTGAGATTCTGGATTTAATCCTCAGCACCACATAAAATAAGTAAATAAAATGATGATATTATCTACACCTACAACTAAAAAGAAAAATCTCCAAAACTCTAATTATACAAAGTGCCCTTAATGATAATAAAAATAGTTTTCAAATGTCTTAAAAAGACATTAAGAGCCAATGGTGCACATTCATAATATAGTTCTTCACCATCATTTTAAAATTTTTTTTTCGTTGTAGTTGGACACAATATCTTTATTTATTTTTATATTATGCTGAGGATTGATCCTAGCACCTCACACGTGCTATGTGAGCACTCTACTGCTGAGTCACATCCGCAGCCCCTTCACCATCATTTTCATTCCAACTTTTTTCATAATGACAAGATTTATTTCGTTATTAGGCATTTTATCATTTAATCAAGAAAAAGACAACTTTGTGATGTAGGTGGCTTCAATTTATATATATATATATATATATATATATATATATATATATATATAATTTATTTATAAAAAATTTTGAACTATAGTACTAAAAGTATATAAACTATAGTACTAAAAGACATAATAAAAATTCTTATATAGTAGCTAATCACTTTCATTATATATTTACCATTTCTATTTTTATGGTTATTAGGCATATTTCCACAATTTAATGAATTTTACTACAAATTTTTCACTCACAGTTTCTTTTCTAAAAATTGGCAATAGAAATTACATGTCTGACAAAACCCATTGTTTGGAAAACCAATGTGTCAACTATAAGCCAATATTTTTATTTTTTTCCACCAAGAGATTTATTGGGGGGCTGTTTGAAGGGGAAGAACAGGAGAGGCAGAGAGCAGACAGAAGAGAGAAAGAGAGCAGAGAGAGGAGAGAAAGTATAAGCCAATATGTTAAAAAATATTATTGGAACAAAAAAAATCAAACCATATTTTTATGAGATATTTAAACAAAATAAAAGAAAAATTCTTAAGTTATACATGTTTAGTATGCCACTTTCAAGAGAAATATGTTAAGAGAATTCAAATTAAGGTGCTTTGCAATCGGTCCTGTTTTCTTATTCTTTCAAAATTAAATATTTTCAGCAATAATGTTTATGATTAGAGCAAGTATCAGTAATATTCATTACTGATACTTAATAATAAAATATTAATATTATAGCCAGGTGTGGTTGTGTGCCTTGGGAGGCTGAATGCAGGAGGATAGGATAGCAAGTCAGAGACCAGTACCAGTAATTTAGTGAAACCATGTCTCAGTTTCAAAACAGGGCTGGGGAAGTTGCTCAGTGGTAGAGCACTTGCCTAGGCCCTGGGTTCAATCCCCAGTAGGACAGAAAGGAAACATAATTTTATAATACTTTTATTTATGTGCAGAAATATCACTGAATTCCACTGTTTACTTCCAGATATTTAAAAATATTATTTGAGTAATAACCACTATTATAGAATAATACAGGAACATTTTTACATGACTTGGGATGGAAGTCTAATGTTAGCATTCCTACTTATATTTAATCTATTTTCTTCTGGAACATTATTAATAAATTTTGAGATTGTAGAACTGTTGACCCAATCATACATGTATAGAGCTTGACCTCTGAGTTAATTAAATATGAGTTAATAATATATTATAAGGAAATTATTATCCTTATTACAGTTATTAGGTAGTTACTCAAATTATAGCTTGAAAGGAATGCAGAGCATGGAAAACTCAGGATTAAATTATGCATTTGAACCTTAGGCCAGCTTTTACTGTAGAGACAGTTTGCTGCTAAAAGAGAAATTGTGTGTCATTGAAATTAAATGCTTTTCGGGGGATGGAAGATTCCAGTTTTTAATGAAATTACTGAGTGTGGTGTAGTGAAATGATTAAAATCTGTATTCCGGGAATGTGGCAGGGGAAAAAAATCAATAAGTGTAGCACAGCTTTGCTGCTCAATGTGAATCCTGAGAATGAAATAAACTACTACAAAAATAATAATTAAAAACATATCAGCACATTAATTTATTTAGCATCAGTCTCCTGAGACATCATCTTCACTAATTTTTAGCATACATTTTACTATGTAATGAGCAGGCTTCTTCTCAGATATCCCTATTAGACAGGCAGTATTTCTGCCCTTCCCCCAGAGCTCCTGCATTGCAATCATTGTACTTGCACTTATTATGTTACAAATGACCGAGGTAAGGCTGACATTCTCAGTGCATGCAAAAAGACCTAGTCTGCCAGCTTTTTTTTTTTTTTTTTCCTAATGAAGCAGCTTTGTGAAATCTCCCCATGTGTTAATACTAATGAAGATCCTCCAGCACAATTAAAATCACAGCCAGTGGTTGAGGAGAAAACATAAAACAATAGCATCTTTTAAGATACATTTATCCTCATATGTATGTATAAAATATGTGTGCATGGTCAAATTATTCTCTGGTGGCTTAATTTTTACTTGTTCTTCATCCTGAAAATTAAATTATGCAATTTGTAATTCTATCAACTTTGAGATTTTAATGTGTTAAGAGAAAACACTACCTCAATGAGTGAAGTTGTTTTTTTTTTTTAAACATATCTTCATGGGTAATAAAGTGTTATCATGAGTAAGCTTTTTTCCCCCCCTTTAATAAATCATTTTAGGAAGCTGTGGAGTGGGATGTGGGAGGGAATAAATAGGGTACACTACCTTTAGTTTAACTTGATTGGTTGCAGGATGTGGGAACTGTGGGGGGAGTGGAAGGTTAAAAACAAAGTTGGAAGAGATTGTGGGGATCAGACCAATAGTACATCGGGTGTATAGTTAAGAGAATGGAGTAAATGAGCTATCAAGTTTTACTCATAATCTGATTTTCAAAAAGGTGTTTAATTCTACAGTTAGCTATCTTTTTTTTTTTTTTTAAGTTCTAAGAAACTGGAAAAAAAAGATTGAGATTACTGTTTATAGTTTGTACGAATCTTTAAAACAATTTACTACTTTAACATCTTTCATGTAAATTTTATTTTAACTCAGTGCATAAACATCACAGCCAGTTTTAACTCGCCGATGTAAAGGTTTTTTTGCATCTTGGTTTTTGAATCCTAACATCTACAAATTATAGGCATATTAATTTAGTTGGTTTTGTAGACTTCAACAGAATTCTGAATTTGCGAATATAAAAAGTTTAGGTGGAGATGGTTAAGCTATGCCATCTATTAATCAATTTTTTAAAAATAAATGTTCAATCCCGTTTTCTGTCCTGTCTGCTTTTAAAAGCAAAACAAAACATTTAAGTTTCTTAACTTTTTCCTGGGACAAGGAACCATGCAAACTCGAAGCTACAGTATTCTTGGAAAGAAGCAGCAACCCCCTCCCTCCCTTGGCTCCTTTAGGAGCTGATAGGTCATTTATTATTGGAACTGAAATGGTATAAACAATTCTCTCTCTTTTTTCCCTTGTTAACAGCAACTTTCATTGTTAGAGAGAGGAGAGAGAGAGAAGCCTTGTTGGTTGACGTCACTTGGTTCATGAAGCCTTCGCCTAGAAGTGAAGCTGCTGAACAAACCTTGAGAAGAATCATCTCCTGCTTCAATCTGCTGCTGGATAGGAACTAATCAGAGAGAGAGAGGCGGAAGACGGAGAAGGAGGGAGTCAAGGGCTTTCCCGATCACCAATCTCACCTCCACTCCAACTCTCTTTATACTTTTCTTGCAGAAATTATAACAGAAATAAGGAGGTGGTGGGGATTCCAAAAACCTTAACCTTCAACCATCTGGGGAAGGAAAAATCCCATCCACCGCAACTCTCAGTTCGAAAGTAAAGGTGAGTTAAAAATCTTCGGGTGTGAAGGGTACGGGTGAAGCTTGAAAATTCCAAATGTTTTGAAGCCGGTAAAAACAGAAAACGAGAAACTACGCTCCTGCGAGCAGGGAGGACTCCGGAGTTGCTTATCTGGAGACGCTCGCCCTGCCCGCCCTGCTCCCTGCCGCCGCTGTTTACCCTCGCCGGTCGGTGTGTCTCTTTGTTGTGCTGGCTGGAAGGCTGGGGTGATTCTCAAGAGTTCCGAGTGGAGTTTGGGGGAGGAGGACGCAGAGATGTGCGGTCCTGGGTGGGAGGCTGGGGGTGCGGTCTCAGGAGAATGTAAACTTTATTTCTAGCTGCCAGAGCGGGACTTCGGGCTCTTAGGGCAGTGGGCCGCGCTCCCCGGGCCGGGGCAGACGCAGCCGCGGCGAGTCCGCCTCCTTTGTGCCGGCCGCCCTCCTCGGCCGCCCAGGCTTCGCGTCTCCTTCCTCCTCCCCTTCGGCTTCCAGCGCTCACGTCTCCGCCAACAGTTTTGCTTCTTAAAAAACAACCTCTGGCAGCGTTGCGATCGCGGTTGCTACCCCGGAATATCCACCGCCTGCCCTACTCCCCGCCGGGGTAGTTTCAAGATTACCACCCCCCCCCCCCCCCAGTCCGCCTACTGCTGCCCTTTTTTGCCTCCGCCCCTTCTTCCCTCCTGGACTGATTAGTTGCGGCTGCCCCCCATCCCACCCTCCAATTCGGGCCTCATTTCTCTCCCTATGTAGCTTGAGGGTCTGGAGTTTCCTGAAAATAAGTGGGGGGTGGAGGTGGGGGGTGGGGCTGGTGGGATTGGGAGAAGATCTGGATACCTGGGAAGGTCTGTGTCAGAACGCAGAAGGTTTGAGAAGCTTTGCTTTCCCTACAGTAATGTTTGTGAATCGGTCTCATCTAGCAGTTCTTCCCCAGGAACAGCCGTCAGCTCTAAACTCTTCTGCTTCCCTCTTGTAATCTTCTTGTCCCTCCCCTCCCCCCTTTTGCTTTTTCGGTTCCCCTCCCCTTAAAGTAGTTCCACGAACCCCAGAATTGGGATTTGGAAAAGGAAGTGTTTGAAGAGTCAGAGCTGGCCCTGCTGTTTGAGAGATTGTCTTTTCTTTTCTCTCTCCCTCTGTATTTATCTTTTGTGTGTTGCTTCCTTATAAAGAGAGAAGCAGCTGCAGTCCTTGGCCGAGTTGTTGAAATTTATCCCTTTGTGTATATTACAATATCCTCCATTTTTTTTTCCTGCCCTCTAAACAACAAGCGTTTCGCCATCTTGGGCAATTTTTATTCCAAATCTCTCTCTCTCTCTGTCTATTTTTTTATTTTTGAGGAAGGGAAGGAGGCCATAGAAAGGCCAAAACTGTGTCTGGATAAGGCTCAAAGTTTAGGAAATGTTCAGGGGGTCCAGTGACGTCATGTAAACTTTATTTTCCCAAAAGTAAATTTTTTTTTTTTTGGCTCAAATTTCCCCGTTTCAAAGGATCTTTTAACTTAACAGTTTAACGATAAGTTGTGTGGCTTATTTTTGTGTTTTGCTCTCAAAATGAACTGACAAAAGTCTGCACATTTTGTTTGGTAACAGGTGGAAGATTGTGTGCAAAAAAAAAAAAGATATAAACTTTTATTTTCTTTGTCATTAACCTAGTTTTTGTGTCCATGTTTCTTATGGTTGTTTCAAATTTATAGTCAGCATGTTCCCTTTTTTGTTTGCCTCCCTATAGATTTTTCTTTAATTAGCTTATTAGTTAATATTTATGTATATATTACTAGATTACCTTGCTCCCCTTTTGTAACTAAGTGTTCTGCTTTTTGTTTTTTTTAATATTTTGAAAAACAACTATTAACAAAAATCTCAAAATACTAAATGCTTTTCAATTTTGGTAAATATTATTAATTCAAACCTTTGGCAAAAATTTAGTATGTAAAAGGCAGAATAGATTTTAATTCATAATCTCTACCTATGAACTCTTTGTCAGCCATTATGAAAAGATGTACAGTAAAAACTAGTGTTTTAATTTGCTTGTCTAAAATAGTTTTTCACCTCAGGAAAGTTGGGCTGGTCACATGATCAAACTTAATGATACACTCACTGACTAGTGTATAAATAAGAGACACTGTAAATTGAATGGGAAAGTGGAATTCTGTCTCCTGTAGTCATTTTCAGTCAGCGTATTTACATCTCTTCTAACAAGGACATGAAACTGTCTGTATTTAATTTGCATTCTCTTTGTCTTCTGGGTTGGAGAAAAACATTGGCTACAATTAACTTAAAAAAACCTATTAGAAATAATTCTGAATATGTTAAAAATGTTTGTCTAAATTGTAAAAACTTTCAATGTAAACGGTATGTGTTTAATTTCTGTATGTTTTCAATTTCTGTTATTTGCTATTTATCCAGGAATTTGCTTTATGTAAAATGCTATATAGAGAAAGCTTGACTGAATTGAATGTGTGCCATTTATGTGAATTGTAGGTAGGTGAAAAATGTTTAAATAGTTAAAAGCACATAGAACAGATGGTTCTAAATTATACATGCAACAAAGGACTGGAAGATTTGGCAGATTATAAATGGCAAGCAACAGAGGATAAGCAGTTTAAGAAAATGGTAGTTAAGTACATTGGATGTCTCACACCTATTGTAAACACTACATATTATTGTCACTGTGTTTCATAATCAATAATTTAGATAACATTATGACACTTGTATATTTCAAATAGAAAAAAGTGAGATTTTACAAATATTTGCAATGAGTTGTTGAATGTAAAATTATTTTAAGTCTGATGACAGTTTTTTTTTTTTTTAGAAAATCAGATTGTATGATTTGAAAACAAGATGTTATTTATGAGAACTTAATATTATGTTCATATAAGGGTTTAAAGAGAAATAAGAGTAGGTACATATTTTAAAATCCAAATAATAGAGCCTTAACTGTTGCCTTAGATTAAATTAGTATGAACAAGAACAACATTTACTCTTACAAACACTTAAGATAAAATATTTTTAGACTGTTCAGTATTGGAAATGCATTTGTTAGAGTGCTGTTGGGACTATTTACTAAATATTAAGTGGAAATGATATATATTAGTTTTAATTTTTGAGTTTTGTGATACTGATTTTACTTTATGAATATAGTTTACTCTAAATTTTTAAAATGCAAGGATTTTATGTAGTTTTTGCCTTTCTAAAAGAACATTTATTTATATTTAGCATTTTCAAAAAATTAGAATAACAAAGTATTCAACTTTGTAGAAATTTGTTTTTATTTTTTATAAGCCATCATTTAAAATGCATATAAGACTATAAAGGAAATCTTGGAATTTTAATTCTGTTGCCCTTTCTCCCATTTCTTTGTTTGCATGTTTATTATAGAACTGCAGTGTAAAGGAGCAGATGTTTTGCCAAACATCCTGATGTGTTGCTTTTTCTTATGGGAGTGTATAACTGTTCCTTCTGATGCATCAACTTGACAGCTGGTTGATTTCATGGAGCTGCTAAGAAGCCATTAGTGGTGTCATTGAATTGAAACAGAACAGTCACTCCCAGCTTGAACTGCAATTGTTAATGTCTTTGTTGCTACTTTTGTGTTACTATACAAAATGTAGGATATCACAGTTGTATGAAAGTTCAGGGTTTCTGTCTTACCTCCTTGAATTAGTGAAAGCGTATGTTAGAACTTGATGACTAGTAGGTTTAAAGATTTCTCAAAGAAAAAGATATTAATTCTAGTTTTTGAGTTTTTGAACTAGTCCTTGTTAGAACTACCAAGAGAAAGAATGTGATTTAACTCAAAGTAACAGGGTGATTTTTGATTCCTAAATGAAATTGTTATGATCATGGTTTAATGATTTTTAATATATTTGATTTCCTGAGGGATTAATCAGATTACCTAGTTTGGTTTTTAAGAGGCTTTCGATTAGATAAAATTAAACATCTTTTATCATAAGATCTTAAAAATATTGTTTATTTAATAAAGGTTGACTCATTTGGTTTAGTGTTCTTTTAAACTTTTTGTAGGAGACAATCAGAAGAGAAATAATTATTGGAGTAATAAGCTATTTTGTTTTTAATTTTCTTTTGTAAGGAGGCCAAAATGTTACTTAAAAATTCTTACAAACTTATCTAAATTATTCTGGTAATTTAGTGATCTTTTAAATTAAAATTCTATTTTGTTACAATAACTTTTATTGATAGTTGAAATGGTGATACTAAAATGGTGTCACTATCCCACTGGTACCTAAGTATTTTGTACTTATTTCTAAGTATTTGCATGGTTTGGTCAGTGGGAGGAAAGATGGGAAAGAGGAAAAAGGAAGAATAAAGAATAATAGTAACTGACAAAACACATTTTTAAAAAATTTATGTAAAAAACTTGAAGTTGATAAGATGGTAAGGATATAGTGTGTTTTATTACTATGTTAAAAGACTTGATCTATCCCAGTGTTTACTGATTTTTAAAAATTTTAGACTGTTGGATGTATTAAGCATTTAACAATTCTTTAAGAAGCAAAGAATTTATAACATTTAAAATAATTTGCTTGTTTAAAAAAATAAATATTTAAGTTGTGAAATTTATGGTTAGAATATATATATATTCTGAGGCAAATATTATTAAATATATATATATAGCTGAGGCAAATATTATCAAAAGGTTTTCCTGTATAATATAAGCAAACTTTTAATGCTTATACCCCTGACTGATTCTAGAATTATTATTTCCTGAAATCATGTTTATGGAGACACTTTCCTTTTAAGTAGGTCATATATTACTTTGACTAAAAGTAAGAATTATATTCGGATAATATGCTTTCTCAAGCCTTTTTGTATAGTAATTTTAGAACTCCTTAAAAAGAAAATCTTTGTTACCTTAGACTGTGATTTGGTTTTTAAGAAATATATTTATTTGTTGCATATTTATATCAAAGCAGATAGTCATATAAACCAAATAATGATAAATTGAGTTACACATTAAATATAAACTATTTTCAAAGGAATTTCAATGCTTAGTCTATTTTTAGAGATAATATAGTAGCCACCAATAAGCATCCTACAATTTAAGTGGGAGTTTTCAGAATTTAGTTTCTTAAAGGAAGGTAATTCTGAGTAGAAGTATCAGAATTTAACTTTGTAAGCTTTTCTGTTACCATATTAACTTTGAAATTGTGGGTAATAAATATATTTAATTCATTTACAACAAATATGGAGTTATAAACTATTGGTAATATCTACTGAAAGCAGGAAAATTAAATGCATTTATATGATTTTCCAATCTCTTCTGAGTGCTACTTGATTTGTGGCAAGTTATAATAGAATTTGAGATGTAAAATATTTTAAAAGTCCAGATATTTGTAAGTTAAACATCAGCTTTCTCAAATTAATAGGCTTTATAAAAATGAGGTTAAAAACAAGCTTTTATCCCACATATATAAATTGTTATATTGTGTAGTTTTGATTTGTTTTTAAAAATAAAATTAATGCTTTAAAAATATTTTTTTATAATTTATAAAATTTGGCATTAATTTGGCTTTTGAATGCCTTTTAGTTACATATATATTATTTAATATTGGAGACAATAACGAAAGTAATTTGTAGGTAAAAATCTTTACTTTGTGTACATGTGTGCATAAAAAAAAAGAGCATTTCGTTTGAACATGATTGTTGCGTTGGTTCTTCATATATATATATATATATATATATATATATATATATATACATAATTGTGTTTTTTTCTATTTTCTCCTCTTAACACTTTTTCCACAAACATGCACTCATTAATCAAAGATGGTGCACTCCTGCTGAGGGCAGAGAGGTTCATCAAATTGGCAGTCAGTTTGGTGTAAAGAACGGTGTACTGAAGCTCTTAACTCGCTGGGACATAAATAAATCTATGGTCTTTGTATGCAAACCCTGGAGGTTAATACTGTATAATTCAGCATCCTGTCTTTGTTTTTATGATTGATGTTTTTAAATGTTTGAAGCTTAGTGCAAGTCTTCTAATAGATCAGGTCTGACAGTCTGATTGGCTGTAGTAAGAAAGCCTTAGGTTGTCAGAAAGACTTTGAGTATGCTGCAGAGATTTTGATTTTTTTTTTCCTACAAGATCATTGTCATATTGCTTGAGCTGTTATAGGAATGTACCAGTGATTGACATTCCCTGCTGTGATAATGGACCTAGTGCATGAAATGCCAATAGTTTGGTCCTATTTGTTCGGAAGCTTACTGCTATTTGTATCCTTAACAGAGCTAACATGTAGAACAAGCAAAACTACTGGGATTTCTCTGTAGAAATAGTGCTGGGATTTGGCTTTAACATGAATTGGTTGCATATTCATAATTTAAGAACAGCTGGTTACAGCAAGCACATAGTCATTTGCAAGCTATTATAAACCATTCCACTCACACATGAAGCTTGTGCTTGTTGGTGATTTTTCTTTTCTTTCCTTTTTTATTGATCTACCTGCGTTTAAAATGTGGTCACTCCTGCTAAAGAAGCTCTTCATTTTAGCTGTGTTTGCAACACAGAACAACCTCAATTTAAAATATTAATTGAAACTAAATTCTCAGTAAAATGAAGAAGCTTTGAAGGAAACAAGAGGTCATGTCTTATGTATCATATATTTAATCTTGGTCAAAACCAACCAAATATACAAACCTATATTATACAATCTTTTGTAATTTTTGGAAAGTAATGTTTTATGATTTTGTCCATAGATAGAAAATTTAATTGTTTTTGGCTTGAAAATATTGTTGATTATATTTTACAAGTTATATATAGTTTTGGGAAACAGCATTAACAATAGATTGTGATTAATTAGCTGTAATTAGTCCTAAGAGTAGAAAAGTGATAGTACTTTTAGTTTATGAGTAACGTAAAGCAAGATAGAAAGGAAAATTGATAGAACTTTATAATTTGATTAGGATATTACTATATTAAAGCTACTCTAAAAATTTTAGAAGGAATCTAATGAGTAGTCTCTTTTGCTTTTGGGGGCCTCTTACAGTATTTACAAGGTATGTGTAAGTTAGTCCAGCAATACTAGTTTTCTGCACATTGTCAATAGCGATTATAAGGAGAGAGGAGAAAACCTCTCTATCCCAAGTTTTCAATAAGAGTGGGAGGAAAAAAATGGCAATTGTAATTTCAAATATTCTTTTATGAATCAAAGGGAGCAGTGCCTTGATTTGTGTATGTGAAAAACAAATGGATACCTGAGTGAATTATGATAATGCATTTATATTGAACTTTTCACACAACATAGTGTTAGGTTCACATGTACATGCATGTGTTTGTCTCCATGCCGCGTGATTAAATATCTCTCAGCACTTCAAGGTTGAGAACCAGTCCTAAGAGTGTATTTTACTCTTTCTTAGTTTCACAATTGACTAGATATGTTGGTAATATAATAGAATATATGGCCAAGTTTGATCTAGCTGTTAGTAGCCTGTACACTTTTTCAAAATAATAAACTCAACAGTTATTAAAGGACGAGGTGTATGTTTCACTTTTGAGTTGCATAGGATCACAATTTTATGTATACAATTAAGTTGCCATTATTTGAGGTTACATTGGTCATTTTGTGAATTACTCCTTGCACTTTTTTTTTCTCTCTCCCTTTAACAACTGTCCTTTCAGGTATTACTTACTTGTTAGCACCTCAGCACTGAATAAGCAAAGAAAATAAAAGGAAGTAAAATTTAAATGTCTAGTTTTCCCCACTTCTTGATCGTTCAAATTGAGAATTGTTCTTAGTTTTTTGCTAAAAGAAAGTATCTTTTCTAGTTCTAATTACAACAAATAATTTTATTTAGAAAAGAGAAAGGATGAATTAATGGGCTGAATTTTTTATAAGTAACTAAGCAAAACAAAAAAAACTTAGGAAATTTTGTTTGTAAAATGAATTGATTAATGCCACACAGGAGAATTATAGGTGTTTAATACACTTTTATTGTTCTAGTATCGATATTAAGGAAAAGAGGGGGCAGCTGCCTTTGTTTTTCAAGTTTATACAGAATACTGTCTCTAAGCATGCCTTTGGAGAGTTATAGACAGAAGTTTGTGGAAATTCAGAATAGGAGAGAGATGGCTTGTTGTAGGAATAATTATCAAAGGCTCATTGGATTTAGGAGCATTGAACTAGATCAAGAAGAATGAGTGAACTTTGGACAGGTATGGTGGCACATGCCTGTTATACCAGAAGCTCCAATGGTTGAGACAGGAGGATCGCAAGTTCAAAGCCAGCCTCAGCAACTTAGTGAGGCCCTAAGCAATTCAATGAGATCCTGTATCTAAATAAAATACAAAAAAGGGCTGGGGATGTGACTCAGTGGTTAAGTTCAATACCCAGTACTTTATACAGAGATCAGGAAGAAAGGATCCAACAAAGGGAGGATAATATGAGCCTCCAATTGCTAAAATACATTAAACTACTCCCTTGGGTATCTGGGGTTGTTGTTCTGCAACCTTTTTGAGATAATCTGAACCCAGACCTCTTCCACTAAAAGGAAGAGAATATGTCAGGGAAACCTTCCCTTTCTCCATTGCTTTCAAAATGGACTGCTGGCTTTCTCTGAGGAAGGTGGGTTAATCAGTTTCTAATCATTCATTTCAATCACAGGCTTTTTTGTGGATGTCAGGTTAAAACCTACAGAACTGCCCTTTCTGGTCAGAGGTATCCCAAATCTTCTGTTGTATGTGAGGTTTTCCATTCTTCTTCATTTCTTCTATGCTTTTGTGAATTTTTTTTTTCTTGAAACTTACTGTGTGATCATACCTGCTAATAATATTGAGCATAGAGCAGAGTGAATAATCACCCCTGTTACCCTTTTCTCCACTTGGTGGAGAAATTTCCCTCCAAGGGAAATTTGATGGTGTTGAGTCAAAATATTTTTATTTCTTTTAGGGCTGGGGATGTAACTCAGCGGTAGAGTGCTTGACTAGACTGCTTGAGACCCTGGGTTTAATCCCCAGTACCACAAACACACACACAAATAAAATTATTTCTAGGCAGACTAGTTGGACTACCATAGGCACATCCATAGGGTCAAAAAGCAACAGAACTTGTAGTCCTTATTTTTAATAATGCCAATACTGAATTGCACTAAAATTAGAAGTATCATTTGAGAGTTTGAAAACAAGGAAAGATTTTTTTAAAAATTCAAACATAAAGATATAAGGGGATGGGTGCGTTGTAGCTCAGTGGTAGAGGCTTGCCTTTCACGTGCGAGGCCCTGGGTTCGATCCTCAGTACAACATAAAGATAAACAAATAAAAATAAAGTTCTTGTGTCCATCTACAACTAAAAAAATTTTAAAAAGATATAAAATAGTCTTATATATAATGTTTTGACTAACAATAATAAATTTCAGTGGTTAGTATTTTCCTAATTTCATTATTATTACATAAAAATGAAATTTATTATACTGTACAATAATAATGAAGTTTGCTTCCTTTATTTGTAATATTGTTATAAGCATTAACTTTTATGAAACTTGTCATAAGAAAACCTTTAAAACTTTTACATAGGTGGGTACAGTTGCAGTACCTGCCAGCTACGATGGACGCTGAGTCAGGAGGATCTCTTGAACCCAGGAGTTTTGGACCAGCCTGAGCAACATAGTGAGACCCTATTTTCAAAAACAACAACAACAAAAAATATCTTTTACACAATCTTTTTTTTATCTTGCACAAGGATAAGTTTTGAGAATAGCCATACTTCCTATGTTTTCTAGTTTCCATGATGACATGGTTATTGAAATATATATACTTCTGATCTTCCTTGTGAAAAAAGTAATTTTTAACATAAATCATTATGATGACATGAGAAGCAGCAAAATCCATCTTGAACATCTAAGAAAGTCAGGAGCAGCCTATAAGTCACAGGATGATGTTTTTCTCCCTTTTATGGGTTGTTCATACAGGATGCTAAATGAAATAGGGTCTGCAAAGCTACAGTAACTAAGAGAGGTTATGGATCCATCCTCTTTATTTTAAAAAAGGGGTTACTACAGAGCTTTTGACCATAGTGTTCTAAGTATGATTTAACATTGAATTCCTTTGCATCATCAGCAGCTTGTTTTGAAAATCGCTCTTTATCTGTAATCTTACCTTGGGGATTTGAAGTAGATAGTTGAAGGGTTAGTAGAGAAGGGCAGTGCAAAGAGGCTTTGCACTTTTAAGTGAAAACTGTCTTTACCCTTCCCCTTCCAGAAAGCCTGTTCATAGTTGTACTTGCCAAAACTCACAGAAGAAAATTGTTCTAGAGAATGTGTAAATATTTTCATATTATGTATAAAATGGGAGGGTAGGAACAAGGGAAACTCAGAATTATTTCTCTTTCTCTCTCTTCCTTCTTCTCTGGTACTAGGCATTGAACCCAGGAGTGCTCTATCACTGAGCTACATCCATAGACTGTAGTATTTTATTTTTTTTCTATTTTTATAGAGGGAATTTTTTTTTCCCTTCCAGTTTCTTTCCCAGCATGAACATCTTATACTAAGTTGTAGTAGTCAGGTCTCATAATATTTTTTGGCATGTATTTTTTATGTAAATATCTTGGCTCCTAATGTAGGCCATCCATGATATTTGGGGCTCAACTACATAAATCATATTTTTCAATGCTGGTAGTGAAACTGTATGTCAGACATATGAAGGACAGTATTTTGGTGTGCACTGTGATACAAATGCAATGTTTATCATATTTTAACACTATCATTGACTAGAACCCACTCTTACTTTAAGAGTCTCTACTGTTATGTGAAGGTAGCCTGGTTAGAGATAGTTTCTGTGCTCAAGTATTACTCTTGATGTTACTCAAATATTTTTTAAAAATTAATTTGCAATTAAAAGGGTGCAAGAAGATGGTAGAACTTGACTTGGATCTTGGAGGAAATAGGTATTTTAGCTTAGACTAGCTGAATGAATAAGAAGAAATAGGGATACTTACTGTTTTAGCCAGCTTTTTAACTTCTGTGACTAATTGTAGAAAAGCTTATAGTTTCACAGATCTCTGTCTATAGACAGCCAACTCCATTTTTGGGGGCTTGAGGTGAGGCTGAACATCATGGCAGAAGAGGATGGCAGATGGAAGTGATTCACATGATGGTTAGAAAACAGAGACTAAGCTCAGATCACCAAATATATCCCACAAAGGCACACCCCCAATGACCCACCTCCTCAGCCATACCCCACCTGCTTTCAATCACCACTCCAGGGGGATTAATTCATTGTTTTCACTGTTTGGATTAACGCTCTTATAACCCAATCCGCTATACTTCTTGAATTGTCTCATAAATGAGCTTTTGGTGGACACGTCACATCCGAATCATAACATCTACCTACCTAAAATGTGCCTAAATAGTGGGAAATAGAGTTAGTTAGAAAGGGGAATTTGGATTAACTAATACATTTTTAAGTATAAGGACAATGTGATTAAAAAGTTGTTTTAAAAAGGTTTGGAAGAAATCTGTTGAATGTATAAAAAGGTTATTAAAATAGACCAGTGATTTATTGAAGAAATTTTAATATAAAGTGGTAATGATCAGGCTAATAGCATGAATGTTTAGAAGGATAAATGTGATGAATGTAATAATTCAGAGAATGGGGTTGGGCTAATTTAGGAAATTGTATTACCTTACATTCATATCGATTTCATGATTGTAATAATAATTTGATGTAATTGAACATTTATGCCTTCTTTTCAGATGATGAAAGTGAGAACTTCAATGATTGGTTATAGTTTTCTGCTTACCATTGGTTAGGTTTTCTTTCTAATACATCATATGGTCTTCTTAAAAATATATTTAATTTTTTTAGTTGTAGTTGGACATAATACCTTTGTTTTATTTGTTTATTTTTATGTGATGCTGAGGATCCAGCCCAGGGCCTCACATGCTTTAGGCGAGAGCTCTACTGCTGAGCCACAACTCCAACCCCTATCATCATATGGTCTTATGATGGGTAGGTTTAAGGCAAATTCTTACCTGTTTATTTATTATGGTGTGTGTGAGGGAAGACTGAACCCAGGGCCTTGCGTATGCTAAAAGCACTGGCTCTACTGAGCTACACTCCCAATTTCTCTTGTGTTTTTTTAAACCCTTGTAATTCTTTCTTGTTAAATCACATTACACATTGATGAATAAGTACACCAGCTAGCATAATACTTTGCATTTCCATTGTTTGTAAAATTGCTTTAATTATGTTTTGTATATATACCAATGCCAAACACTGGTTTCTGAAAATCAGTGGGAGATAGAAGATAGTATGTTCTAAATATATTACAACATATAATACTTGTTATGAATCTGTACTTGTTATGGACCACTGAGTGTAAACTTTCATGACTCCATGATTGTGTATGAGTGAGACAGAGATTAAGGGCTGAACCCGGGGTGCTCTACCAATGAGATACACCCCCAGTCCTTTTAAACTTTTGTTTTGAGACACAATCTTGCTAAGTTGCCTAGGCTGGCCTAGAACTTGCAGTCCTCCTGCCTTACTCAGCTATGATCCCAGTCTCTGGGATTATAGGTGTTGGTCTTGCTAAGCTCAGTGATTTTGCATGTGATGTTCCTTGTCAGCAATTCTTACTTCTTTCCTTTTGGGGGTGGTGGGGCTGAATAATGAGGATGGAACCCAAGGCTTGACACATGCCCTGGAGGAAGCTAGGCAAGTGTTGTACCACTGAGCTACATCCCCAACATTACCCCCCCCCCCCTTTTTTTTTAAGATTGGAAGAGATTTTTTTTTTTCTTATTGGTGCATTATAATTATACATACTAGTCCACAGCCCTTTTTATTTTAAAGATGTAGTCTTGCTGAGTTGCCATGGCAGGCGGGCGTGGAACTTGCAATTTGCTTGCCTTAGTCTCTGGAATAGCTGGAATAACAGGCATGTGCTTCTATGCCCAGTGTTTCTTTCCTTTTACTTGGTAAAATTGCTTTCTTTTTTCTTTTGTGCTGCTGGGATCAAACCCAGGGCCTTTCACATGTTAGGCAAGTGCTCTAATACAGCCACATCCTCAGCTCTTGCTTATTTTCAACAACATTCTGAAGAGCTGATTTTGTAAAATCTTTCCAACTATTTCCCCATAGGGTTATCTAATTCTTCCTTGTGCTCCAATAGTCCTGTGGCTAGTGGCAGAACATATACTTACCTATCTTCATTCTTTCTCTCCTTCATTTGTTTCTTCCTTCCTTTATGCTTCAGTGAATTTTTTTTTTTTTTTGCCAAATGCTAGGAATTAAACCCAGGGCATATGTGCTCTCACTGAGCTATACCCCAGCCCTACTTCAGTGAACTGTTTTTTCCTATAATTTGTTGTTCTGTTATTTAAATAGGATTAATTCCCAGAAGTACATTTAATGGGTCAGGGGCTAGGAATATATAAAGACTCTTCCATATATATGGCAGTCTCCTTCTCTCTCTCATATGTGTATGTATGTAATATATACACACACACACACACACACACATATATATATATATATATATACACACACACACACACATATATATATATATATATATATATATATATATATATATATATATAAAATCAGGTTTTGAGAGGATTATGTGAATTTACATTTCATAAATAATATATAATAATTTCACCATTTTACCACGTAATTGGATTGGGTGGGTATTTTAATCTTTTATAGCCCATTCTAATTCCAAAAAATTATCTTAATTCACATTCTATGGGGTGAGCACTGTCTAGTGTACTACATATTATATTTCTTTTTTGTGATTTATCTTTAATATTTGCCTGTTTTTGCACTGGATCTTAGTGTATTTATAATAAGCTACTTATTATACTACTAAATTATTTAAGTATTAATGGTACTTGCTATTTTTATTATTTAATCAGTTATTTTGCTTTTTAATATTTTGTGTACAGAAATGTGATATGTTAGCTTGCTAATTCTATTCTTAAAAATAATTTCTTATATTTCTAGGCTTAAAATGCCTTCTTTACCAAAGTTTTTATAGTTATTTATCATGTTTTTATTTTATTGTATGGCATTTAATTCTGCATTCCTTTCTGCTAGTAAATATGTCCTTTTCTGCCCATGTTAATAGGCCTAGCTTCCCATCAAGACTTATTATCTGAACCATATTTTCATGTTTTATGTTGTATTGTACAGTAAGATATACAATCTTCCTATTTTAAGAATGCTGAGCTAGATGACTAAAAGTTAACTTTTAAAATTTTTTTTTAGTTGTCAATGGAAATTTATTCATTTATTCACTCACTTATTTATTTATTTATTTATATGTGGTGCTGAGATTGGAACCCAGTGCCTCACACATTTTAGGCAAGTGCTCTACCACTAAGCTACAACCCCAGCCCTAAATTTTTTTTAATTGTAGATGGACACACAATATCTTTATTTATTTTTATGTGGTGCTGAGGATCGAACCCAGTGTCTCACACATATGAGGCAAGCTCTTTACCACTGAGTTCCAACTTCAGCCCCAAGGTCAGTGTTTTAAAGCATTTTTTTGGTAGTTTTGTTTCAGTCTCTTGTGATAGTAATCTTTCTTAAAAATTATAGTTTTATTAAATTTACTGAGCATTCTAAAAATAATCTTCCTTGATAAGGTAGGGTTATCATCTTAGTAATTCTGTTACCTTTTAGATATCTGAATTAAGACTATTTGAGAACATAACTTGACACTTTAAAAATATAAATTGTCATATTAACTTATATTTGTGTCATTGGCTTATTTACAAGTGTATATATAACTCTACACCTTTCCATTTAGTTATTCCTTCTTACAGTTAATCATATTCCTTGTCCTTTGACTTTTAAAAAAAAATCAATAGTATTTTTCACTGTAAAGACTTATAAATTTTGTTTAAATACAGAAATCATTAAAATTTCAAATGTCTGAAATTCCATTTTTATAGTCTTGATATATGTTACTAGTATTTTTTTATGTTGAAGCATATTTATTGAAATGAAAGTGTACATGAATGAAACAGCAGGTTAGTGTCATAATCCTTCCCTTACAGAATATAAAAATGAGGGACATAGGTATGGAGTGAAATATTATATCAGATAAGAAAGAACATAAATAATCTGTTAATTAAGAGACAAGAACATTGGTGACCTTGGTACTAATAGTTTCAGTGGAGTAGTTTGGGCCAAACCCCAAGAAACATGGAATTTAGATAGGTTTTTTTTTTTTTTTTTTAAGTAAGGTGAAGGGAAAGAAATCAGGCAGTTTCCGGGAAGGCAATGTGAATCTGAGAATGATTATCTTAAAAATGAGAATGGGGTGAGGATGTAGCTCAGTGGTAGAAAGCTTGCCTAGCATGCACAAAGCCTTGGGTTTAATCCCAGCTCCTAGAAGAAAGAGAGAAAAAAAGAAAATGAAGATACAGTTGGGCACCACTTGCCTGTAATCCCAGTGGCTCGGGAGGCTGAGGCAGGAGGATTGAGAGTTCAAACCCAGCCTTAGCAAAATCAAGATAAGCAACTCAGTGAGACCCTGTCTCTAAATAAAATACAAAAAATGACCGGGCTGTAGCTCAGTGGTTAAGTGCCCCTGGATTCAATCTCTGGTATCAAAAAAGAAAGAAAAGAAATTGAAGATACAGGGGCAGAGGACATAATTTAGAGATTGTCTGACAAGTGTGAAGAAATGGGCTTCAAATACATGTTAGACTGACATTAACTAGAAGGAAGGCTGTTTCTTTCAATGTAATTAGGGTGAATGAGAAAATGGATAAAGTGGTGAAATTGGAGGGTTGATGGAAAGACATTTCAGAGAGTTCAAACAGATACCAGAAATTCTTCACCCAGAAATGGCTCTTTGTTGCTTTTTTTTTTTTTTTTTTTTTTTTTAATTTTTCTTGTAGTTGTAGATGAACAGAAGGCCTTTATTTTATTTGTTTATTTTTATGTGGGGGTGAGGATTGAACCCAGTGCCTCATGCATGCTAGGCAAGTGCTCTGGTACTGAGCTACAGCCCCAGCCCTCTTTGTTGCTTTTTGAATAAAACTAGTTTTATTTCCCAGTTTTTTTTCTGGATAAATAATATACATTTTTTTTCTTTCTTCTTCTGTTTTTTTTTTAACAAATGTTATGTAGTTTTGCATTTTACATTTTATATTTTTAATCATTTGAATTATATCAGAAGCATTTTTACATCTTTAAATATTTTCAAATAGCATATCACAATATACTCAACTACCCAATTTTATCTTACTTTTCTTTTTTTTTTTTTGAGATCGAGCCTTGCTAAGTTGCATAGGCTAGCCTCAAATTTAACATCCTCCCGCCTTGAATACTACTAGCTGGAACTACAGGCATGTGCCACCGCATCCAGCTTTTTAAGTTACTTTTTAAAAAACGTATATCGTTGTGTAATGGGCTAATATAGCATCGAATGTACCTAAGCCCTTGTGCATATTCTAATTATTTCCTTAACATTTATTCCTAGAGTAAAATTGCCATGTCAAAGGATATTAGTATGTTTTATATATCTAGTAGTATTCTGGAAAATATGTGTGTTTGAATGGAGCCCTGATTTATAGTGTCTCTCCTTTTCTGTATGTCCTGTAACAATATCACTGAATAGAGTTAAGTGTAGTTGCACAACCATTATATAATATTTCCACTATAATATAATAGATGAAAATAAGCTCCACAACATAGATAATAATAAAATGTAGTAAATATTACAAAGTGATGAGCTTTGAGTGTTGATTACCTTATTTTATTTTGTGACACTAGGAATTGAACTTAAGGGTTTCACGCATGTTATGTATGTTTTACCACTGAGCTACATCTCCAGACCCCTTAAATATAATTTAATGGATTATAAATTTATGTAATTTAATTTATAAGGATTGTTGCAAAATTCCTGAGAATTCAACCACTGACTCTTAGGAGCTACATAAATAAGGTCCAGTAGACTTGCTAGATTATTTTCACTTTTGTTTTCTCCTTTTTCTATTACTGTTCCTTCTTCCAATTTCTGATGCATAGGGTAGAATTTTGTACTCCCACGTTGTTGAATATTGGAAGAAATGTGAGTATGGAAGACCAATGTGTGGGCTAGGGATATAGCTCAGTGATATAGTACTTGCCTAACCTATAGGATACCCTTTATCATGTCCCCAGCATGGGGGTGGGAGGTAAGCAATGTGTCATTCTTTTCATTTATGGCTTTTAGGTTTGTTTTACTTTTTCTTTTTTTTTTTTTGGGTGGGGGGCGTATTGGGGATTGAACTCGGGGACACTCGACCACTGAGCCACGTCCCCAGCCCTATTTTGTATTTTATTTAGAGACAGGGTCTCACTGAGTTGCTTAGCACCTCACCATTGCTGAGGCTGGCTTTGAACTCTCAATCCTCCTGTCTCAACCTCCCAAGCCACTGGGGGATTACAGCCGTGTGCCACTGTGGCCAGTGATATATCTTTTTTTTTTTTTTTCTTTTCATTTTGAGATGAGGTCTCACTGTACTGCCTATGGTGGTTTCTAACGTATGGGTTTAAGTAAACCTTCTGCCTCAGCCTCCCCAATAGCTGGGACTTACAGGTGTATGCTGCCACTTCTGGCAGTCTTACTTTACTTTTCTCATAGATGAAATTTAAGTGTAAGCAAAAGAAGTGAAGTTAGAATTCCCAACTTTTTTCCCCCTCTAAATGACTAGTTTTTCCAGAAACATTATTAATTTGTACTGTTTGTTGAATTACTCAACTCTTATTTTTCTAACAATTTTTTAGTTGATCCTGTAGGTTTTTTCAAACACTTAGTCATATCTTATATAGATAAAGATCATTTTGCTGCCTTGTTTCCAATATTTATAACTTTATTCTTCTGTGTAATGTATAAAATTAAGTTGGCTAGTACTGGAAAGCAGTGTTAATACTAGAAACCCTTACCTTTTTTCTTGACTTTGGAAATGATACTTATATTTCATCTTATGTATGATATGGCTTTACATTTATTATATATATTTAAAAAGTCTTACTAAATGAGTATAAATCTATTTCTAGCTTATTAAGACTTTTTAAGTGAGGAAAGGAAGTTAAATTTTATTAAATGCATAGGCAATATGGTAGTGCTTGATGGCCTTCTTTGTTTATTTCAGTGTCACTTAAGTGTTTTGGGTTTTCTGTTGGTGGGTTTTTTTTTTTGTTGTTGTTGTTTGCTTGTTTGTTGGTGATGGGAATTAAACTTAAAGAGCCTTGAGCATGCTAAGCACACAGTCTACCACTATACTACATTCCCAAACCTTTTTTGTTTGTTTATTTGTTTTATGATTTATGCTAGAGGTTTAGATGTTGATGGTTTTAATTAAACATTTGGAACAAGTGGGACGGTGAATTGGGCTACAGAAAGTATAGCTTGGATATGTTTTCTCCTAGAACTTTTTTCTTTTCTTTTCTTTTTTTTTTTTTAGAGAGAGAGAGAGATATTTTTTTTTAATATTTATTTTTCAGTTTTCAGCAGACACAACATCTTTGTTTGTATGTGGTGCTGAGGATCGAACCCGGGCCGCACGCATGCCAGGCGAGCGCGCTACCGCTTGAGCCACATCCCCAGCCCTAGAACTTTTTTTCTGAATCTGTTAAGATGTTTGCTGTGAAAGTTTCTATGATCCTGTGTGTGAGGGTTGAGGGCTCATTTTAGCAGTTTTCCTGCTTAAAGGAGAATCTGGCCCACCTAAGAATGTAGATGGGAAGAGGGGGATAATGGCACTCTGTAATACTTGGATTATGAGTTTTGTGTAGTGAATCAGAATTTATGACTGCTTAGTCAAATTTGATCACCTTCAAAGATAGTTCCTGCTGACCTCTATTACTAGCTTAGTTAGGAGACTAAGTTAGGAGGATCACTAGAACCCAGGAGATTTCACAAAAAATAACATTCTTGTAAAGGGTAAAATTTTAGATGGATAGAATAAATAGAAGTACATTCCAGGTGAGCAAAGCATAAGATGTAGAAATTTCACCAAAGTTTACATGTTTACTGTGGAAAGTAGTGATAGATAGAGACAGAAATACAGATTTTGGAAATACTTCAGTTTTACTTCTCTGATGGTACATATTAACACACCTTATGTTTTCTTAAGTGACACTTGTTTTCCTTTTATTACTTCAGTTGTCATATAGAGTTGGGGGCTTAATTTTTGTTTCTGTCAGAAGTGGAGCAAGCCAATTTGGTATGAGTTTTGGGTAAATTACATCACCAACCTTTTCTTTTGTTTGCTATTAGGAATTGAATCCAGGGATGCTTTGCCACTGAGCTACAGCCCCAGCCTCCCCCACCATCTTTTTTATAATTTTGATATAGGGTCTGACTAAGTTGATTAGAACCTCACAGAATTGCTGTAAACATGTATTCTATTGCTGAACTACACCCACAGACTGAAGTTATTTTTAGAATCAAGTCTTCTATAATAATGGTCTTTGAACTATTTTGATTATGCTTTCCTGACAGTAAAAATATTTTAAAGCATGAATCACTGGTATATGTACATTTGTTTATGAATTATATGTTTACAATATTCTAATATTTTATGTAGGACATACAATATACTAATAAATCTAAATTAAGATAGAGGATAAGATAAAGCTCTCATAAAGAGGATAAGATAAAGATCTCATATCCTAAAATATTCAATTTTGAAGGCCTTATTGATATTGGACACAAGGTGATGTTTAACAATAATAGATACTATAACTAAAATAATTTCTTCTTACATTCATAATTGTTTTTGACTGAAATCATCATTTTTTCCTCACAGTGTGGCTGATAAGCAGAAACATCAGGTCTGACATTTCATATTGTTTCTCAAGATTCTATTAACTAGTAGTGTTTTTAATCCATGAATTTTTTTGAAGGAAGCCCCTCATTTTTATGAAAGTTGGTTTAAAATAGTTAATATAATTTAAAAATCCAGATCATGATAGACCCGTAAATGGTGTTTTGGGGCAAGATGCTGCCTATATGAGTAGGGATGCCTCTCTGAACCTCTCTGCAGTATGCAGTTCATGCTTTTCCTACTAGATGGATTGGGTATATATATATGATGCACAAAGTGCCTAACATTCAACCCCAAGGCTGGTAGCAGTCTGAATCCTCACATTAATTCTAATAATAACATTTTTCTTTATCTTAATAAAAATTTGACTCCATAATTTCTTCTTTCACTAAAAAAGAGCACCATGACCATTCCACTTTTTAAGAAATTATTTTATTCAGTTTCTCACAAACATTTCCTTTCTGGGCTCTACTACTTCAGCCTACCTTTATTCTCTTTTTGATTTTGTGTATCTCCCTGATCTACAGTGGCTAACTATATTAAATGTGTTCCTAGCATTTAAATAAATGAGCAAGGGAGGAGTAAGGTGTTAGAAAGTCATCAAGATTACTCATTTTGCATACAACTCAAATTGAAATAGATCAAAGCCTTAGGAATTAGGCCAGAAACATCGCAATTGCCAGAAGAAAACATAGGATCAACATTCTGTCATATAGGCGCTGGCACCAACTTGCTTAACAAGACCTCCAAAGCCCAAGAAATAAAACCAAGAATCAGTAAATGAGATGCTTCTGCAAAGCAAAGGAAACCATTAAGAGCATGGAAAGCTTACAGAGTGGGAGAAAATCTTGGCCAGCTATTCCTCCAATAAGGAATTAATATCTAGAATATATAAAAAAGTAAAAAAAACTTAACACCAAAAAAAAAAAAAATACAAAAAACCCTATCAATAAATGGGCAAAAGAACCAAACAGAAACTTCTCAAAAGAGAAAATCCTACGGACTTGGGACTAAGGCAGGAGGATTTTAAATTCAAAGCCAGCCTCAGCAACTTAGCAAGACCCTGTCTCAAAAAATAAAAAGGGCTGGGGATGTGGCTCAGAGGTTAAATGCCCCTGGGTTCAGTCCCCAGTACAAAAAAAAAAAAAAAAAGAATAAGTGAAACACAAATGGGCAACAAATTCTCTCTCTCTCTCTCTCATATATATATATATATATATATATATATATATATATATATATATATATATATATATAAAGCCTCAATATGTTTAGCAGTCAGGGAACTGTAAATCAAAACTATGCTAAGATTTTATCTTACTCCAGTCAGAATGGCAATTATCAGGAATACAAATAATAATGAATGTTGCTGAGGTTGTTGGGGAAAAGTATACTTGTACATTGTTGGTGGGACTTCAGACTAGTACAACCACTCTGGAAAGCAGTGTGGAGATTCCTCAAAAAACTATGGATGAGGGCTGGGTTTGTGGCTTAGTGGTAGAGCACTCACCTAGCATGGATGAGGCACTGGGTTTGATCCTCAGCACCACATAAAGATAAATAAATAAAGGTATTGTGTCCATCTCCCACTAAAGCATATTTTAAAAAAAACTAGATATGAAACCACCATATGACCCAGATATCCCACTCCTTGGTATTTTCTACAGAAATCTGAAATTTACATATTATAGCAATACAGTCACCTCAGTGTTATAGCAACACAATTCACAATAAATTATGGAATCAACCCAGGTGCCAGATGAATGCATTAAGAAATTGTGATATATATATGCAGTGGAATTCTACTTAGCCATAATAAAGGATGAAATTATGGCATTTTCTGGAAAATGGATGGAAATGGAGAATTATGCTAAGTGAAAAAAGCAAAACTGAGAAACTCAAAGGTTGAATGTTTTCTCTCATGTGGAAACTAGAGTAAAATAAAGGAAAGGGGGATGGAAGGATAGGAAACCAGAAAAAAGATAAAGGGAAGATCAATAATGGAAAAGGAGGAAATCGAGAGGCAGAGAGTGGAGAGATGGGTAAGGGGAGGCAATGCAGAATGATTATTTTTAAAAAAAAATATATATTTTAATATCTTTATTTTGTTGTTTGTTTATTTTTATGTGGTGCTGAGGATCCAACCCAGTACCTCACATGTGCGAGGCAAGCACTCTACCACTGAGCCATAATCCCAGGCCCAGAATGAATTCTTAAAATGTGATGTTATATACATGTATAAATATACCACAGAGAATTTCACTTTTATGCATAAGTAAAAAGAACTAATCAAATAAAAGTAGACTAGTGAAAGTGAAAGGAAGTCTAGTAGCATAAGGAAGAACAGAGAAGGAGAGGAAGAATGGTGGGGGGAATAGGAGGATCATGAACTGAAATTGAATTTCATGCACATATGAGTTTGCCAAGATGAATTCAACTACTACATATAACTATAAAGCTCTAATTAAAAAATAAGAAAGTTATAAAGATTTTTAAACTCTTTCAGAGTAGAGAATGCATCTTTTTATCTTTAGAGTTACAACAGTACTAGATATTAAATTTACCATTTATATGTAGTTAATATATATGTTTGTTGATTCAATAGTTGTTATTTTAGAAAATTTTGAAGAGTGAATAGAAGTATGCCCAGATTGGCAAAGCAGGAAAGGCTTTAAATTTCACATATTGGAGGAATTTTAGCAAATTATTTTGGAATATGAAGCTTAGACAGATGAAGAAGAAACTTCCAGGTGATGGGATATCATTAAAGTTTTCTGTTATTAAGTTATTTGAATGGAAGAGGGACATGAATAAATTTAGTGAGATTCTGATTTTAGAAAGGTATCTGTTGGCATTATGGAAAATATACTTGAGGGAGGAGACAGATTATCATTTCTTAGTAGAGAACTTCAGATGTGTAGGACCTTGTAGAATTAAAATGGCGATGGAAAATCTAACATGCTTCTATACATTAAATCATATTATTTTAGTTTTAGAGTTTATATTATGCAAGCCTAAGCATATTCTATATTGAATAATTAAATTTTCTCATATATACTGAATAATACATTTTTCATAGTTCTTTATTGATATCTGATTAAGTTTTTAATGTTCAAAGTGACCATTTAGGGGCTGGGGATGTGGCTCAAGCTGTAAGACGCGCTCGCCTGGCATGCGTGTGGCCCGGTTCCATCCTCAGCACCACATACAAACAAAGATGTTGTATCCTCCGAAAACTAAAAAAAAAAAAAAAAAAAAAATTAAAATTCTCTCTCTCTCTTTAAAAAAAAAAAAAAAAAGTGACCATTTATACCAGTAATGTTTGAGTATAGAACAGGAAGAATAACTAGTACTCTTAATTTCTTGTTTTTAGTAAGGAAACTATAAACCTGAAGTTGATAAACTTCTTCAACTAGCCAGTGGTGGTGGCACAAACCTGTAATCCGTGGCTTGGGAGGTTGAGACAGGAGAATCTCAAGTTTAAAGCCAGCTTCAGTAATGGGGAGGCGCTAAGCAACTCAGTGAGTCCCTGTCTCTAAATAAAATGTGGCTTAGTGGTTGAGTACCCCTGAGTTCAATCCCCAGTACCAAAAAAAAAAAAAAAGAAAAGAAAAAATGAAAAACCCACACAAATAAAACTGCTTCAACTAGAGATAAGTTGAGAATGCTTTTAAGGTAGCTTGGTTAAAATTTTTAGAGAATTAGTCGATTTTATTACTTTTACTTATCAGATTTATATATATACCCTAACACCACTGGACCCCCTCCAGTCCTCTCCAAATAACCCAAGAAACACAACAAAAAATCACAAAACGAAAGCAGATATTTTGGTGGGTGCTAGGAATGAATACAGAAACTCTACATGCTAAGTGTACACTAGCACCACAAAAGTACTTATTTTCAAGGGTTAAGTAATAACTTATAGGTTTGCCATGTCCAGTATAAAATTCTAATGATAATATCAATATAAAATACAGATACCATTAATTATTAAATAGTAATAAACTTTTAGGTTTAATGTAAAAATATTATGTTAAAACTGATATTGTGGAGTAAATATGGTAATAATAATCTGCATTTTAACATATATAAAATACTCACATTCTGAGTATTAAATCTGCCTTACTCATACTTAAAATGACTTTTTAAAAAATAGTTCTTTTTTTTCTTTTTTAATACTTTTAGTTGTAGATGGGCACAATACTTTATTTATTTATTTTTATGTGGTGCTGAGGATGGAACCCAGTGCCTCACACGTGCTAGGCAAGTGCTCTACTACTAAACTGCAATCCCAGACCCCCAACAGTGACTTTTGCCAAAAATATGGCATTAGGGGACATATAAAGAAAAGAGTCATTTATTTAAACCAATAATGTTGAAAATATTATTTTTAAGTTAACATTCAGGCAGCCAGCAGGTGTCACAGGTGACAAGACTTTTAATAAGAGAGGAAACTAAAAAAATCAAAAGCAGCCTAGCTGGTGCAATTTAACATAGCTACAAAATCCTAGTCATTTAGTGAGGATACCACTATATTACAGCTATAAAACTATTACATAGGAAATATCTGACTGATTTTATTAGATGATTGAGTATCAGAAAAAAGACTCTTATGTAAGAGGAAGAGAAAATATGTTAAACAGTTTGCTTAGGATATTTTCAGTATGGATTCTCAAATTTTAAAAAATGCTTCCAGGCATTTTCTGTAAAATGTACAGCAAAGAACTTCTTATCCAATGCAATTGGAGATAATAGCTAATCATTTAATCAAAAATGTCAAATGAGAAATAATAAAAAAGATACATATAGATAGAAGAAATATAAACATTTAATAAAACTTTCACATTCATTTGCCATTTATTTTTTATGTGTTTGTGTTTCGGGCACAAACACAGACAGATTTGTATGTGTAGCTTAACATCACCCCCACTAAAGCCCCCACCAAATAACCCACACAAACACAAACACATAAAATCTTTGAGGATTTGTTCTCTAATTGGAAATCATTATCTTTCTTGTATACCTACCTCCAAAATAAAAATTTTATATCAGATTCTTTAGAGTGAAACAAGAACTTAGTTATTTATAAAACTTTCTGGGTGCAGAGTCTTTGTGCATTTTTATGATATTTTCTTCTGATTGTTCATATAGTTAGTTGTCTTACATCTAATTTAACAGTAATTTTAATTTTATTTTTATTAGTTTTTTTATACATAATTTTTTTTTTTTTTTTTTTGGTACTGGGATTGAACTCAGTGGCACTGAACCACTGAGCCACATCCCCAGCCCTATTTTGTATTTTATTTAGAGACAGGGTCTCACTGAGTTGCTTAGCACCCTTGCTTTTGCTGAGGGCTACCTTTGAACTGGAGATCCTCCTGCCTCAGCCTTCCAAGCTGGCACCTGGCCAATAAAGTATAATTTGATGCACTAATTTTTAATTTTAAACAGAACTGCTATTACAAAGATTTTAAGAAGTATTTAATTTTAAGGGAAAATATTTCTTTTTTTGTACTCACTTCATTGGTGTATGTAATAATTCAATTATATAATTACAATATAAAATACTACTAGTTCTACTAGATTCGAGAAAAAGAACATGACCTTTTAGGCAGGTAAATCAGTGAAATTAAAAAATAAAGGCCTATTGGAAAGGGAGAGAAATATGTAAGTGCTGTTAAAATTTTTGTCTTTGCACTTTTTTGTCATATGTACCTAAAAAATGCCACACACATTATTTAACCAAATCATCTTTGAGAGGTATCTCAAAGAGTTCTGTTTGCCCTGAAGTCATTCTGGGAGGTCTGCTCTGACACACTCACCTTCCCATATTCCAGTGGAGGGTCTTATTGGATGAATATAATCCCTTTTGTTTTTATCTAATCCCTTTACATTACTAAAATTTCTTCTTCCTGCATCATTATTTTTACATTTCTTAGATTTTAACCATCTACACGCTAGGAATAAAAAAACCAGATTCTCTCTTGGACGTTTGTTCTCCTCACTACTACACCAATTCTCTGCTTTTCATTCAATAGAATTGTATTTGCTTCTTCTAATTCCATTCTTTCCATTCTCGACTCTGCTTCTTTCATGCTTCTGCTTCATATTAGCTCTACTGAAAGTGTTCTCATTGTCTCTGGTTTATATCAGTAAACTTAATCTCATGATTAGTTCTCATTCTTGTTTTTCTTGACAAAATTAGCAGTGTTTGACACAGTTTATCACTCTGTCCGCCTTTGAAGTATTCTATTTTTTTTTTTTATTTTCAGAATTTCTTTGTTGTTTTTCCTTTAGTTTTCTGGTTAATTTTCTTGTTATTATTGTTCCTCTCCTTTCCTCCCTTCCTTCCTCCTTCCTCCTTCCTTCTTTCCTTCTTTCCTTCCTTCTCTCAGCAATCAATCTGCCAGTTTTAGATAATATCTACATACTGCCAAATTTACTTTTTGTGTGTGTGTGTGTGTGTGTGTTTATGTACCCTGGATTGAACTCAGGGGCACTGGGCTACTGAGCCACATCCCCAGCCCTATTTTGTATTTTATTTAGAGACAGGGTCTCACTGAGTTGCTTAGCACCTTGCTGATGCTGAGGCTGGCTTTGAACTCACAATCCTTCTGTCTCAGCCTCCCAAGATATTGGGATTGCAAGGGCATGCCATCACACTTGGCTGCTTAATTTTTTTTTTTTGTAAACTCATATTTTTTTTCTTCAGTTTAGACTCCGTACCTCTCTAACTATCTATCTACTAGCATCTCAAATTTAGCATAATCAATGTCAGACTTTTGATTTTACTCTCCTTGATCTATTCCTTCCACAGGCTTTCCCATCTTGGCTAATAGCAACTCATTCCTTTTACTCATCAAGAAGATTCTCTTTCCCACATTGACTCTTCTTTTCCTTATCTTGACTTCTCTCATATTGCACTTGCAATCTATCAGGTAATTGTATTGACACTTCTTCCAAAATATATTCAAATTTTCTTCCCTTTTTATCACCCTATTCCCAAACACAGGTTACTATCATCACTTAGATTATTATTATTTTTTTTAAAGAGAGAGAGAGAGATAATTTTTTTAATATTTATTTTTTAGTTCTCGGCGGACACAACATCTTTGTTGGTATGTGGTGCTGAGGATTGAACCCAGGCCGCACGCATGCCAGGCGAGCGCGCTACCGCTTGAGCCACATCCCCAGCCCCACTTAGATTATTTGTAGTAACCTTCTAAATGGTTTCTTGCTCTTATTCCCAAAAATCTATTTCAACATGGCTTCCAAAGTGATCCTTTTAAAACCAAAATCAGATCACATCCCCTCTTTGCTCAATCCTCCCATAAGATTTAGAGTCCTTTCATTAACCTACAACGCCCTTCATGATCTTCTTCATAGATCTTATCCCTCACATAATTTATTAGTATACCTCCTCTAATTCACTCTGAGCCAGCTACACAAGTCTCCTTGCTGTTTCTGGTACACACTTCAGACACATTCTTGCCCTCAGGCATTTGCATTTGCTATTCCTTTAAATAACCTTATGACTCATTTTTTGCTTCATTCAAACCATTGCTCAAATGTATTCTTTACTGCTTTATTTTTCCTGTGGCACTTATGGCCTTCAAATGTACTGTGTATTCTTGATAGAGATAAAAATTTGTCCTTGCTTTTTCTGGGAATAAAAGGCAGTCTCTTTTTTTCTTACTTCCTATAATACGTCTTCTTAATCTTTCATGTACTGCCTTTATTTTTTATTTTATTTTTATTATTAATACTTTTTTTAGGTGTTTAATTTTTTAAAATTATGCACGACAGAGTGCACTTATATATTTTGGTGTATCATGCATAGATGGGATATAATTTCTCATTTTTCTGAGTATATATATTGTAGAATCACATTGGTCATACAGTCACATACATACATACAGTAATAATGTCTGTTTCGTTCTACTGTTTTTCTTATCCCCACATCCCCTGCCTTTTTCTCCTTTCACTTCCCTCTACCTAATCTAAGGTAATGTTGTTATTATTATTTTTTGCATTACAAGTCTTAATACACATAAATACCATGCTTTTTGTATTTCTGTTTATATATAAGGTATGTTGACATCCAATTCAAGTCTTCATACATGTACTTTGTATAACATATTAATTGTACAAGTTATTGGGTTTCACTGTATCATTTCTATAAATGCATATGTTGTGCCTTGATCATGTCTACCCTTCTTTCTGCCCTCTCTTGTTTCTCCCTCTCCCTCCTATTCCTTTCCCTAATAGTCCCTCTTCCACTTTCAGGGTATTTTTTGTTTATTGTGTTTTGTTTTTTGAGTTTCCAAAAATGAGAGAAATGGCAATTCTTGTCTTTCTGTGTCTGGCTTGTTTTGTCTAACATGATGTACTGCAATTCCATCCATTTTTCTGTAAATGACATATTTTTATTTCTTTATGGCTGAATAATACTCCATTGTGTATACCATATTTTCTTTTTATTCCCCGCCCCCCACAGGAGTGGGTACTGCAGATTAAACCCAAGGGTGCTTTACCATTGATCTACATCCTCAGTCTTTTTTTTTTTTTAATTTTGAGTTAGGTTCTCCCTAAGTTGCTAAGGGTCTTGCCTCAGTCTTCCAAGTTGCTGGGAATTACAGATATGTACCACCATGTCCAGCTATATACCATACTTTATTCATTCATCTGTTTATAAGAACCTAGGCTGATTCCGAACCTTAGCTAATGTGGATAGTGCTGTACTAAATATGAATAGGAGATATCACTTTTGTATACTGACTTCATCTTCTTTGGATATATTCCCTGGTAGTATTCTCTCCTGAGAATAGAATTATGATAATTATGATAATTCTATTTTTAGTTTTTAAGGAACTTTCATATTGTTTTCTGTAGTTGTTGTGCTAATTTACATTCCTAGTGATAGTGTATAAGTGTTTCTTTTCCTTCACATCTTTGCCAGCATGTTATTTTTGTATTTTTTAAAAAGACAATAATCATTCAGACCAGGGTGAGATGTAATCTTGTTGTAGTTTTGATTTGTATGTCCCTTATGACTAAATATATTGATCACTGTTTTATTTGTTATTTGTACTTCTTCTTTTGATAAGTGCCTATTCAGATCATATTGATTTGGATGTAAGGTCCCCCCACCCCCGCCCGAAACTTCTGTGTTAATACAGGAATATTCAGAAGTACAATGACTGGATTATGAAAGTTGTAACCTAATCAGTGCATCCTAGTTTGAATGTGCTAATCTGGTGGTAACTGTAGGCAGGTGGGGTGTGATTTGAGGAGATGGGTCACTGGGGCCATACCTGGAAGGGTACACCCCTCTCTCCTACTCTCTGCTTCCTGACCCTTCCATGAGCTAAGCAGTTTTCCTCTACTGGACCTGTTCCCCATGATGTGTTGCTTCATCTGGGCGTAGAGCAATGGAGTCAACTCTCTATGAATTGAAATCACTGAAACTCCGAGCCTCAAACTTTTCCTCCTTTAAGTTGTTCTTGTCAGATATTTTGGTCACAATGATGCAAAAGCTTGCTAAAACAGACAATTTGACCTGTTTTTTGAATGGATTACTTTTTCTTATATTGTTAACTTTCTTGAGTTCTTTATATATTCTGGTTATTATTATTCTGTTAGATCCTAGCTGGCAGATTCTCATTTTATAGATTTACTCTTTAATCTGTTGTTTCATTTGTTGCACAGAACATTTGTGGGTGGGAAGGTACTGGGGACTGAACCCAAGGGTGCATAACCACTGAACCACATCTCCAGCTCTTCTTTTTTTTTTTTGTTTTGAGGTAGGATCTCACTAAAGTTGCTTAAGGCCTTGCTAAGTTGCTGAGGCTGACCTCAAACTTGTGATCCTCTTGCCTCAGCCTCCTGAGTTGCTGTGATTAGAGGCATGTGCTACCATACCCAGCTGTACAGAAGCTTTTAAATTTGATGTAATACTATTGTCAATTCTTGGTTTTGTTTTGGAGGTATTGGAGTTCTATTCAGACAATTATTGTCTGTGCCAATATCTTGAAGTAATTCCCTGCCGCAGTCTGGCTGGGCACAATTCAGGAGCCACTTGTCAAAAGAAATGAACTTTATTTTTAGAACCATACACGCCAAACAAAACAGCTCCTCAGGAAAAACCCTCAGAGCCCAACTGCCACCACTGGCTTCCCACAAGCCTCTTCCACAACCACCAGCCTCTCCACCTCCCACAATCCTCCTGCTCTTGAGGCCGAATGGCTGGGTCGTGTGGGCGGAGCCAAAAAAGTCCCCCAATGAGCAGCTCTGTGGTCTGAAAGGGCAGGGAAACAGCCCAATGAGCATCACCGCAGAGGAGCCAATCAGCTAGAAGTTGCTGGGGCCGCTGTGAGGCAATCATCAGCTGGCATTCTGAAAGGGCGGGGAAACAGCCCAATGAGCATCACCGCAGAGGAGACAATCAGCTAGAATTTGCTGGGGCCGCTGTGAGCCAATCATCAGCTGGCAGTCTGAAAGTTTGCTGGGGCCCCTTCGGCTGTGGCTCTCAACATCTCCCCCTCTCTGTTTAAACACCAAGCATGTGGCTTAGGGACCGTGCCTGCCTTAGGTTGTCCAATAGTACATATGGTCCTTACCCGTTATTGGATGAGCTGACCTCAAGGCGTCAGCCTCCTGTCTTAGGTTGGTACCATTGCAATTGGATCTTACCTGTCACTGACTACCGGTCCAGTATACAGCCACACCTGTAGATAGGTCTTTGTACCAGCGGGGTGGGGGGGGTGAGGTTCTTTGCCTCACCTCTGTTGGCCCCCAAATTTTAGCTGAACGACCATGACAAGCAGAAGGGAGGAAGATACACCAAGCCAATTGACGGCTCCTTTTGGAAAAATTGTACCACCGATGACATCATCAGCAAAAATACCCCAACACTACCACAAGTCGCTGCACCAACAGATAGTTCACAGTGCATACAGGTGAGTTCACAATGCATACAAGTGATACATAGTCCAGGCAAGTTCTGCAAGCAGTTCAGTGATGGCTATTGCAGAAGCTGTAGATTGGTTTTATCTTTGTCTTCACCGGAACTGGGATGAAGATAGGAATTCTGGCAATAATGGCTAAAGAAAAAATTATGTAACATTCCAAAAGGCACTAAAAGAAAACAATTTTCTTTTTTTTTTTTAGAAAACAATTTTCTTAACAATGTACCTTATCTTCAACAGAATTATTAAATATAATGAAAAGGAAAGGTGAAAGTAAACAAACAGATGTTAACCTCCTTTTTTGTTCATATATTAAAACAATCCTCAACAGCTGTTTACCCAATTTAAATTAAACCATTTAAATCACGAGGAAAAAAAATATATTTGGATCCATTTTTTCATGAGCGCTCATCATATATGATATATGGACATACGTACATTCAAACATAACACAAAACACAAGTGTGCACACATAATATAATGCATACAACACATAACATAATAGTAAAGGCCTTATAACTTTTTACAGGTGAAATCTCCATTGCAATGTTTAAAAACTCTATAGTCAAAAAAATAGAACTTATCAGCAAAACATTAACCTAGGTCTGTATGAGCTCAAAAAACAAAATAGAACTTCATGATATGGCAAAGGGCAATAATAAAATAGATATTGAAAAAAGCATCCTGGTTCTGTTGCAGATGTAAGAATAGCCAAACTGGAGTTCTGGATATCAGCTGTTATGGATTTGAGCCAAATCATCTTCTTTTTGGTCTGTAGAAATCGATTCAGTTAATCTCTCTGGAATCCAAATCGGCTGCTGTTCTCCCTGTGGAAACACATAAACAGACCCCTGACTCCAGGCAATCACTGGGTCAGGACCTTAGTTAATCTCTCTGGAATCCAAATCGGCTGCTGTTCTCCCTGTGGAAACACACAAACAGACCCCCGACTCCAAACAATTACTGGGTCAGGACCTTTCCATTGTCTTGTTAGAATATCCTTCCAAAGTACCTTGGGCTTATGTACATTTTTTGGACACATATGCCTTTCCGCAGCACTAAGCCCTGATGAATCCAAATTTAAAAAGTTTAGAGTAAAAAGGGTTATTTTAAGTTTATCTTTGGGGAATATATACCCCTTCCCAATTCCTTCTTTTTGCTTTAATAAGTACATTTTAATAGTTTGATGAGCTCTTTCAACTATGCCTTGTCCCTGTGGATTGTATGGGATTCCTGTTATATGAGTAATGCCAAATGTTGAGCAAAATTGTTTAAAAGAGGTAGAAATATAACCAGGGGCATTATCTGTTTTTAACTGTTTTGGAACGCCCACAGTGGCAAAATTTTGTAAGCAATGAGCTATAACATCTTTAGTTTTTTCTCCGGCATGAAGGGAGCCCATCAAAAATCCAGAAGAAGTATCAACTGTAACATGCAAATCTTTTAATTTTCCAAATTCTGGCAAGTGTGTGACATCCATCTGCCAAATATGGTTAGGTATCAATCCTCTAGGATTGACTCCAAGATTAACTTGTGGTAAAAAGGTCACACAATTTTGACATTGTTTTATTATTTGTCTAGCTTGTTCCTTAGTTATTTTAAAACGCTTTTGTAAAGTATTAGCATTGACATGGAACTTTTTATGAAAATTTATAGCTTCTTCTAGTGTAGAGAAAATATGTATGTCATGTGTAGTTTTATCTGCTAAATCATTGCCCAAACTAAGGGCTCCAGGCAATCCTGTATGTGCCCTGATATGTCCTATAAAGAATGGATCTTTTCTGTCCCAGATTAGACTTTGTATAGTGGAAAGCAAAGAGAAAACAGTACAGGAAGGGGAAATCCTACCAGCATCTTCAAGGGATACTATAGCATTAACTATATACTGACTATCGGAAAATAAATTCAATACAGAATCTTTAAACATCACAAAAGTTTGTAATACTGCATTAAGCTCTACCTTTTGAGCTGATTGTTTGGGTACTAAAAATGTAAAAGTTTGATCAGGTGTAACTATTGCTGCTGTACCATTATTTGATCCATCAGTGAATATATTTGGAGCATTCATGATAGGTGTTTTTCTTGTCATTTTTGGAAAAATTACAGGATGCGATGACCAAAAAGACAATAAAGGATTAGATGGTAAGTGGTTATCAAATGAAACATTAGATTTGCACATGATTATTGCCCAATTATTTAACTCATTAGCTAACTCATCAATTTGATCCATAGTATATGGAGTAATAATTTTGTTGGGAGAAATTCCAAACACTCCCTTTGCTGCTTTTATTCCTTTGAGTATTAATTGTCCTACAGCCTCAGGATACCTAGTAAGAATAGTGTTAGGAGAATAAGATAAATGTACCCATAATAATGGACCTTCTTGCCAAAATACTCCTGTAGGAATATTTTTTGTTGGTAGTACAATAAATAATAAAGGCAAACTTATATCAATTCTATCCAAATGCATATTTTCCATATATGTTTCAATGATTTTTAATGCCTTTCTTGCTTCAGGCGTTAACATTCAGGGTGAATTTGGATCTGATGGATCTTTTAGGATATCAAATAAAGGTCCCAACTCTCCTGTTGGTATACCTAGATAAGGCCTTATCCAATTTATGTCTCCTAATAACTTTTGAAAGTCGTTAAGTGATTTGAGTTGATCTACTTGTATTTGAATTTTTGGTGGACTGACCATGGTTAAGGATAATAGAACTCCTAAATAATTAATTGGAAAGTTTAATTGTACTTTATCTATTGCTATCTCTAGATTATAATTTTTTAATAAGTTTGTAAGTGTGGCTAACATTCTAGTAATGTGTTTTTATCTTTGTGTGCTAATAATACATCATCCATATAGTGAAATATTTGTAGTTCAGGATTTTGATTTCTAAGTGGCTGGATTACTTTGTTAACATAAATTTGACACATAGTTGGGCTGTTAGCCATCCCTTGAGGGAGTACTTTCCATTCATATCTCTGATCAGGGCCTTCATGATTCAGTGCAGGGATAGTAAATGCAAAATGTGGACTATCCTCAGGATGAATTGGAATTGAAAAAAAACAATCTTTAATATCTATAACTAAAACATACCAGGTTTTTGGCAAAGCAGACAATTGAGGAATCCCTGATTGAGCAGGTCCCATAATAACCATCTCATTATTAATGGCTCTTAAATCTTGCAATAATCTCCATTTACCAGATTTCTTTTTGATGACAAAAATGGGAGTATTATGAGGAGATAAGAAGGTTGTATATGTCCTTCCACTAATTGTTGTTTGACCAGGTCATGGGCTACTTGTATCTTTTCTTTAGTCAGGGGCCACTGAGGAACCCATACTGGTCTTTCTGATTTCCAAGTAATTTTTATTGTCTCAGTGGCCCTTTCTGAAAAATCCAACCCATGTCTGTCCGTTCCTTGATCTATTTGTATTGGTGCTGCTATACCTTGTTCTTGTTTTTCTAATCTTTTTCCTTTCCTAAAACCTTGTCTAGCCATAATAGTGGGTGCATTTTGATTGATGTTATTTGTTAATGTCAAACCTAATTGATCAAGGACATCTCGTCCCCATAAATTTACAGGAAGATGATCCAATACATATGGCTGTATAGTTCCTTCACATCCTTCAGGATCCTTCCAATCTAATACCATTGCACTTCTATGGGGATTAGTCGCCACTCCTAGGCCTCGAAGTGTTTGACTGGCTTGTTGTAATGGCCAATGTTTTGGCCATTCTTGATGAGAGATGATGCTAAGGTCTGCACTTGTATCCAGTAGCCCATTAAATTCATGTCCTTGAATATTTAGTTTTAGCATGGGGCGAGAATCTAAATTTAAAGAAAGCATAGCCCAATCTACACCTGTGGAGCCTAATCCCTTGGAACCTCTTTCTACAGTATGACTGGAAAATTTATCATGTAGGCTGGATTTTATTAGTAACTGTGCTATTCTATCTTCTGGTGAAATTACTGATATACCCTTTGGAGAACTGGCTATAATTTTTATTTCACCTTCATAATCGGGATCAATTACCCCAGGACTTATTATAAGTCCTTTTAGAGTAGAAGAGCTGCGTCCCAATAAGAAGCCTACTGTTCCTTTGGGAAGAGGTCCTTTTACCCCTGTGGGAATGATTTGAACTCCCATCTCTGGAGTTAGTACTGCTGTGGCGGAGGCGCAGATGTCCAACCCTGCACTCCCTCTGGTTTGTCTGATGAGGGATCTGATGGACAATGTGTCCTGGGCACTACCCTGATGGGGTTGCTGGGTTCCTCCAGTGCTCCGGATATTTGTGGTTTGGGGCCCCGGTGCATTGGGCCCCCCTGTCCATTTTTTAGCAGTGCAGCCCGATGCCTTTCTCCACGATATCGTGGATAAACACCTGGTCCTTTTTCGTTTTTTGATAATGGAGTACCCTCTATGGTGGTTTGAGAACGGCATTCATTAGCCCAATGTCTCCCTCTACAGCATCATGGGCAAATACCCGGTATTCTACTCCTTTGATACCTAGTTTTGTTAAACCCTCCTCCTATGGGGCAATTCCTTTTAAAATGTCCTGTTTGTTCACAATTGTCGCATGTTCTTGGCCTGGCATCTAAAGCCTGTTTTACTGCCGCTGCCACAATTTGCCCTTGTTCATTAATGTCTCTGGCATCTAAAGCCTGTTTTACTGCAGCTGTCACGACTTGCTCTTGTTCATTAATGTCTCTATATAATTTAATATATGTGTTTAAATCTTCATGTTTCCATGGTCTAATGATTTCTCTGCACCAATGATTCGCTTGGTCATAAGCCAGTTGTTTTATTAATGGCATTGCTTGTTCTGTATTCCCAAAAACTCTGGTAGCTGTTTGAATAAGCCTATCTACAAATTCAGCGTAAGATTCATTAGCTCCTTGTATTACCTTAGATAATTGACCTTGTAAACCTCCATGTCCTTGTAAAGTCTTCCATGCCCTAACCGCCTCTGCAGCAATTCATGCGTATATGCCAGGAGCATATGCAATTTGTTGCTGCTGATCCTCATAAGGTCCCTTTCCTAACAACATATCTAGATTTCTCTGAGGATAACCAGCTGCTGCATTTCGCCTAGCCATATCGTTGCAAAATTCCTCATTGGCAACCTTCCATAACAGGTATTGTCCTCCATTTAGCACAGCTTTACACATATTAGCCCAATCTGCTGGTGTCATGTTCAAGTTGTTAATGGATTCGACCAAGCTTACAGTGAAGGGTGCTTGAGGACTATAGGTCGTTACAGCCTCTTTTCGCTGCTTCACTGTTTTGAAATTTAAAGCATGGTGAATTTGCTGCCCTCCTGCCTCAAATACAGGGCATGTTAATATTTGAGATCCTGTCTCAGGATCCCAACTATCAACTGTGGGGGTTGGGAGCCTCTCAGCATATGGAGGTGGTGCTGTTGGTTGGACACTTATGCCCTCTGGTGATAGAAAGGTGTTAGTAGCAGTCTCTTGTTGTAACTTTTCCCCTGATGCCTTTTTCTGCTCTAAACTTCCTTCCTCTGTCTGACTAGCTCGAAAGACCTTCTCTTTTACTTGAATCTTTTCCTCTTTCTGACTAACTTGAGAGACCTTCTCTTTTACTTGAATCAATATGTCTTCTCCTTCCTCTACCTTTGTCTGAATTGAAGGCTTTGGACTAAGCAAACAAGATACGAACGTCCACAATGGCAATGTGCCAACTGGCAGAGTCCCTGGGCTGTTCTTTTCTATTCTTTTTAAATCTTCACCATGATGGTTCCATTGTGATATATTCAACAACTCCTCCTCAAAAAGCCATGGGCTACATTTTTGTATTGTATCAACGTATGCTCTGACTGCTCTTGATTTTACTGGGATGCCTGCTTCCTCTAACAATTTACTTAATACTCTTTTGGTTTGTTTTTTACTAATTTCTGATCCCATATTTCTACTATAATACAACCCAACAAGATGACGCCAAACAAAACCGAGACAGAATGAAATAAAAATGGAACAACAAAAAATCATTATAGCCTTTCTATCCTCCTGAAATGTGCATCCGTCCTTTCTCCCTATCTGTTCCTCAGACGTAAATAGTTTTTCCTCAGATGTGAGCGGTTTTTCTTCCATCTCACTCATCTCCAGGGACAGGCAACTTAAAACAAAAGTGAAGCAAAACAAAAGAGGAATCTTAAAATGGCTACCCATCCTCTCACCCTGCCCTCAGGGGCGAGCAGTTTACCTTATCACTATTGGAGTTCTATTCAGACAATTATTGCCTGTGCCAATATCTTGAAGTAATTCCCCTATGTTTTTCTCTAGTAGTTTCAGAGTTTAAGGCTTTCCATTATATGGCCATGTACCCTATCTGGTGACCTATTCTGCGTTCACAAAATCTGACTATTCCAATAACTTAAGAGTGAAAAAACACTCAAACACAAAGAAGTACCTTTTCAAAGTCTGTGATAGCTCTCTGACCTTAAGGGTCCGTAAGAGAGAGAACCACTGGAATTCTTTATTCTTATATAGGGGATGCATAAGGGGAGGTTCCATGGAACATTCTATCCCCAAAAGGGCAAAGAACAGGTGTGTAACTCAACCCCAGCAGGTGACGCCTATTCTGGAGCCACGCCTTGTTATCTGAGCTGGGGTAACAAACGCCCAGGTTACTGCCATGCAATAATTGTAAAGAACCCTGGTGCATCAGGACTTAATGGTGTCTGCATCCAGGGCAGCTCCCTGACACCATTAAGGTCTTTTATCCATTTTGAGTTCATTTTTCTACAGGGTGAGAGAGAGTGGTGTGGTTTTCAATCTACTATATGTGGGTATCCAGTTTTTGTTGCACTGTTCATTGAAGAGACTGTCTTTTCTCCAATTTATGTTTTTGGCTCCTTTGTCTAGAATCAGTTATCTAATGATGCATGAATTTGTTCATGGGTCCTCTATTCTGTTCTGTTGGTTTATATGCCTATTTTTATGCTAATACCATGCTGCTTTTGTTGTTGTGTTGCTAATATGTTTTGAAATGAAGTGGTATCTCCATCTTGTTCTTTTGGCTCTGAATTTCTTTGTCTGTTTGGGGTATTTTGTGCTGCCATATAATTTTCTTTTTCTAGATCTGTTAAGAAAGTCATTGGTACTTTGATGGGGATTATATTGATTTTGTAGATTGCTTTGGGTAGTATGGCTATTTTTAACAATATTAATTCTCACAGCCCATGAACTGGGACTTCTTTCCCCCTTCTAGTGTCTTCTTAAATTTCTTTCTATACTTTTTCATTATTTTCATTGAAAATAGTAATATAAGTGGACTTGAATCTTAAGAAATCTTAATAAACCTACCTTCTTGGTTAGGTTTATTCCTATGTGTTTTTATTATTATCATCATTAGTATTAGTATTAGTATTATTGTAGCTGTCGTGAATTGCATTGCTTTTCTGATTTCTCAGTGAATTCATTATTGGTGTGTAGAAAAACTGCTGACACTTGTATGTTGATTTTGTATTCTGCTACTTTACTAAATTTATTTATCAGTTCTAAGAGTCTTGTGGTGTAGTCTTTAACAATTTTCTAAGTAGAATTATATCATCACTGAACAGGGATAATTGGACTTCATTTTTTTCCTACTTACATCCCCTTCATTTCTTTCTCTTGCCTAATTGATCTGGCTGAATTTTCTAGAATCATATTGAAATAAGAGTGGTGAGTTTGGACACCCTAGGTTGTTCCTAATCTTAGAAGAAATGCATTCAGGTTTTTCCCCATTCAGTATGATATTGACTATGGGTTTGTCATATATAGCTTTTAATATGTTGAAATATGATTCTTTTATAACTAATTTGCTCAAAACTTTTATCATGAAGTGATATTGAATTTTATCATAGGCCTTTACTACATCTGTTGAGATTATCTTATAGTTATCCTTGATTCTGTTCCTATTCTGAATTACGGTATTGATTTGAAATGTTGAAACATCCTTGCATCCCTGAAATACACCAATTTGGTCATGGCATATGATTGTCTTAATGTGCTTTCCAATTCAGTTTGCAAGTATTTAAAAAAAATTTTTTTAGTTGTAGATCGACCCAATACATTAATTTTATTTGTTTATTTTTATGTGGTGCCAGGGATCGAACCCAGTGCCTCACGCGTGCTAGGCAAGCACTCTACCACTGAACCACAATCCCAACCCCAATTTGCAAGTATTTTTGGGGGGATCTTCACATCTATGTTCATCATGAATATTGGTCTATAATAGTGTGTGTGTGTGTGTGTGTGTGTGTGTGTGTGTCCTTATCAGGTTTTTGTAGCAGTGTAATACTAGCATCATTCTGAGTTTGGAAGGTCCTTTCCTTCCTATTTTATGGAATAGTTTGGGGAGCTTTAAAAGTCTGGTAAAATTCATCAGTGAATTCATCTTGTCCTGGGTTTTGTTGTTGTTGTTGTTATTGTTGGGAGATTTTATTACTTCTTCAATTTTGTTACTTGTTATCGATCTGTTTAAGTTTTTTGTATCTTCTTAGTTCAGTTTTGGTAGATCATATGTGTTCAGATATTTGTCCAGTTCTTCTACATTTTCCAATTTATTGGTTTAATAGTTTTAAAATATGCTAATTCTTTGAGTTGTTTTCCCTCTACTTGTTTTTTGTTGTTGTTCTTGTTTTTCTAAGACCTTAAGATGAATTATTATGTATATTTATTTGAGATCTCTATTTTTAAAAAATTATATATATATATATATATATATGGTTGTTGATGGACTTTTATTTTATATTCATTTATTTATATGTGGTGCTGAGAATCAAACCCAATGCCTCACACAGGCTAGGCAAGTGCTGGAACACTGAGCTACAATCCTAGGCCAAGATCTTTATTTTTTGATGTGAACACTCACTAATTGCTATAAAATTCTTTTTTAGTATTGCTTTCTGTATATCTTACAGATTCTGGTATATTATGTTTCCATTTTTGTTTGATCATTTGTAATTTTTCAGTTTCCCCTCTGATTTCTTCAGTGACTCACTGTTCAAAATATATTGTTCCTGATCACAGTGGCTTACACTGTGATCCCAACTACTTAGGAGACTGAGGAACGAATATTGCAAATTTGAGTCCAGTCTCAGGAGTTTAGCAAGACCCTGTCTCAAAATAAAAAATGCTAGAGATGTAGTTAAGTGGCAAAAGTGCCTTGGTTTTAATCCCCAGTACCAGGCCTGCCCAAAAAAAGAAAAGGAAAAAAAAAGTGGGTATTCAGTCTCCCTGTGCTTGTATAATTTCTACAGTTTCCTTTACTATTTGTTTAGTAGGCTTTTTACTTTTACCTGTTTTTTTTTTTTTTCATTATTTTTTAATCTTTTCCTTTTTTTCCCCATTGTAGTGCTGAAGATTGAATTTAGGGCTTTATGCATTCTAAACAGATGCTTTATCTCTGTGCTACATTCCCAGGCTTTACTTCTTCTTCTTCTTCTTCTTCTTTTTTAATTTGCAGGTTTTACCTTATTTATTATTATTTTAATTTGAGCCCATAATGATGAGAAGGAAGCATTGGTAATATAAGGAATACAAACCGTGAGCATAGTAATATAAGTGGACTTGAATCTTAATCTACTGGTTCCTTATCCCCCATATTGAGGATTAAACCCAGTGGTGTTTTACCACTGAGCTACTTCCCAGCCCTTTTTGTTTTTATTTTGAGATGGTGTCTCTCTGTTGCCAAGGCTAACCTCAAATTTGTGCTCCTCCTTCCTCATCATCCAGAATTACTGGAATTATTTTCAATCCACATCTGTATAGGTTTCTACAAAAGCTGAGCCTTAGTAAATTCAACACATGCAACATTTTAAATAATCATTATTAGAGGTGATTTTGCACAAGTATTGAATCTTTAAAAAATTTTTTTTTTAGATTTTGATAGAACTTTATTTTATTTATTTACATGTGGTGCTGAGAATTGAACCCAGTGCCTCATACATGCCAGGAAAGCATGCTACTGCTGAGCTCCAGCCCCAGACCCACAATTATTCAATCTTAATACAAATTACTGACCAAGATGTAGAATTCCTGACATAACTGACCTCATTATATTTTCCAGTTTGATGAAAGGCACCAAACTGACATCCTTCATAATTTAGGTACACTTTGCTAACAGTGCTTTCAAATTATATCTACATTTAAAAAAGAAATTCTTTAGCAAGAGTTATATGCTAATAGTTTCTTGTATTCAGTATCGTGAATTAGAATTCTTTATGCAACTTCTACATAATAAAGCACAATTTTTAACCATTTATTTGGACCTATTTTTTTCGTCTGTTAGTCGTAGGGTCTCTGGTCTAATGCCTAGGTCCTTTGAATCCACTTCAAGTTGATTTTTGCGCATGGTGAGAGATAGGGGTTTAGTTTCATTTTGCTGCATATGGATTTCCAGTTTTCCCAGCACCATTTGTTGAAGAAACTATCATTTTTCCAATGTGTGTTTTTGGCACCTTTGTCTAGTATGAGATAACTGTATTCATCTGGGTTTGTCTCTGTGTCTTCTATTCTGTATTATTGGTCTGCATGTCTACTGTAATACCAATACCATGCCATATTCTGGGTCTCTTATTTTTCCAAATGAATTTCATGATTGCTTTTTCTGTATCTATAAGGAATGACACTGGGATTTTAATTGGAATCTCATTGAATCTGTATAGCGCTTAAGTTCCAGGATATATAAAGAACTCAAAAAACACCCAAAAAAAAAAAACAAAAAAAACAAAACCCCAAACAAAACAAAAAAACCAAACAACCCAATCAATAAATAGGTTAAGGAGATGTACAGTCGATGAACAAATATATGAACAAATGTTCAACATCTCCAGTAATTAGAGAAATGCAAATCAAACTACTCTAAGATTTCATCTCATGCTAGTCAGAATGGCAGTTATCAAGAATACAGACAACAATAAATGTTGGCGAGGATGTGGGGGAAAAAGCACACTCATACATTGCTGGTGGGACTGCAAGTTGGTGCTGCCAATATAGAAAGCAGTATGGAGATTCTTTAGAAAAAAACTTGTAATGGAACCACCATTTGACCCAGCTATCCCACTCCTTGGTCTGTACCCAAAGGACTTAAAAACAGCATACTACAGTGATGCAACCACATCAATGTTCATAGCAATATAATTCACAATAGCCAAACTGTGGTACCAATCTAGATGCCCTTCAGTAGGTGAATGGCAAAGAAACTGTGGTATATATACACAATGGAATATTACTCAGCAATAAAAGAATAAGATTATGGCATTTGCACTAAATGGATGGAGTTGGGGAATATCATGCATGCTAAGCAAAGTAAGCCAATCCCCCAAAACCAAAGGCCAAATATATATATATGTTTGTTATGTGTGTGTGTATATATATACACATAACAAAAAAATACATATATATATATATATATATATATATACACACACACACAACAAAAAGTGTATTTTTGTTTTTTAAATATTTTTTAACAGTTTTCACTAAAGCCTGAACTTAAGCAGTAAGTTTGAAGTTTAGAATCTATAGCCTCTAAAATTTTCATGAATCCTTTTCAAATGTATCAGTTATTAATAAAATAAAAAATGTGGCATATATACACAATGGAATTTTACTCAGCAATAAAAGAGAACAAAATCATGGCAATTGCAGGTAAATGGATGGTTTTGGAGAAGATAAGTGAAGTTAGCCAATCCCCAAAAAGCAAATGCTGAATGTTTTCTTGATATAAGAAGGCCGATTCATAGTGGGGTAGGGAGGGGGAGCATGGGAGGAATAGATGAATTCTAGATAGGGTAGAGGGGTGGGAGGGAAAGGGAAAGGTTTGCAGGGGATTAGCAAGAATGGCGGAATGTGATAGACACTATTATCCAAAGTTCATGTATAAAGACATGAGTTGGTGTCAACATACTTATATACAACCAGAGATATGAAAAATTGTGCTGTATACGTGTAATAAGAATCGTAATGCATTCTGCTGTCATTTAAAAAATCAATAAAAAATAATATATGGTATTTAATATGTATACTATGACTCTACGTATTATATAGGTACATATTATGTATCATTAATTATTGATGGGTGATTGGGTATTGCAATTATTTGCTATTATAAACCAGGTAGAAACAAATATCTTTGTTCTTATATCATTGGGCCTTGGGGCAAGTATTTCTGTAAAGTCAATAAAGAAAAAGATTTAGATTGTTTGTAAAGAAATGAATTTACTTCTCCAAGGTCAAGGGGCCACTTTTGGTGAGGGCTTCCTTGTTGTGTTACCCATGACAGAAGACAACACTCAGAGAAAGAAAGGGCAGGATTGGGTTTGATACCTACTGAAAAACAAGCAACATAGATATTCGTATCTATGTTGATATAATAGATATAATCTTCCTTTGGTATATCAGGGTCAAAAATGTGATTTGCTGGGACTGGAGTTGTAACTCAGTGGTAGAGCGCTTACCTAGTATGTATGAGGCAATGGGTTTGATTCTCAGCACCTGATATATATATATAAATAAAGGTCTATCAACAACTAAATAAATAAATAAACAGAATTTTTCCTGTCATCTTTACTATTAATTTCAGCTGCTGATTGAATCTGGTTAATTAGCTTGAACATGTTTCAGTATCTTTAATTTCTATTCCTAGAACTTTAAAGAACATTGCTTGTTTAGTTCAGAGCAATTCAGGCATTGGCACATAACCCATGGACACTGTTGGTAGAATCAAACTAGCATTGTATTTAAAACAAACAAACAAACACAAAAACAGTTCTAGGGATTGAATGTAGAGTTGTTCTACCACTGAGCTACATCCCCTGCCCTTTCTATTTTTTATTATTTATTTATTATTTATTTTTTTCAGACAGGGTTTTGCTAAGTTGACCAGGGTGGCCTAGAAGTTGTGATCCTCTTGATTCAGCTTCATGAGTAGCTAGGATTACAGCTGTGTGCCACCTGACTTGGCATACCTTTTGGTTAAGCTGTAAGCTAAATGTACATAAATAAAAATGTGATCATTTTCAGCATTTAGTTCATCTGGGAGATTATTTTTTATGCCTATCTTAATTATAACCTTTATGATGGTTAAAGTGGTGAATTTTATCTCAAAAAATTGTGCTTTTAAAATTGTAATATTTTAGGGAAGAAGATACCTGAAACATGTACAATATTACTCTGAAAATTTCAAATCTTATCCTTGAATTAAAGTACTGTGTGACATACTTGGGTTATATTTTTTTAGTTGCTGAAATGTTCAAGCACCAATCTACTGGCCATCTCTGACAGATATTAAATAATCGTATAAAACTCATTGTATTTATTGCTAGACTATTTTTGAAAACTCAGTAAAACAGATTTCCTCCAGGTCTCAGTTAAAAAAAAAAAAAAGAAAGAACTGTGCTTTTTTTCCAAGAAAATGATACATCTTACCTTATAAATATTATGAATGATATGCACATGACAGTTATTTCTTCTTTGCACTGATTACTGAGAAACTCAAAAGACATTATTTGGTTCACAGGTTACAGGGTCTTGTGGCATGTATTTTGATAGCAACCTCACTTGTGGCATTTCTCACACTCAATGTTTTTAGTTCTGTCTCTTTTTATTTATTATATAAGAGTTTTAGTCAGCTATTTTTGCTGCTGTGACCAAAAGATAAGAACAATTAGAGGAGGACAAGTTTATTTAGGAACTCATAATTTCAGAGGTGTCACTCCATAGAAGGCTGGCTCTATTCCCTGGGGCTCAAGATGAGACAGACTACATGGCAGAAGAGAGTAGTGGAGGAAAGCAGCTCAGGATATTGCACCAGAAGCTAAGAGGCTCAGCTCAGCTCAGCTCAGCTCAGTACCACACCGTTCTGCTCACAAAATATATACCCCAAAGGCATGCTTCCAAGACCCATCTCTTCCAGCCACACCCTACCTGCCTACAGTTACTACTCAGTAATCCCTAACAGAGTATTAATTTACTGATGGGTTAATGCTCTCAGATCCCAATCATTTCACCTCTAAACCTTTTTACATTGTCTTACATGTGAGTTTTTGGGGAATAACCTCACATCTAAACCATAACATGTAGCTTAGTAAATTACCTGATATTTTGGAATAGGGCATGGTATAAATATACACAGGTGGAAAAGAATCTTGTAATTTGAGGGGGAAAGTTTAAAATGCAAATGTGTTTTAATAATTTATCTAAATTAATTTATACCAGTAATTAGTCTGTAGTCTTTATCATTTCCAAATTCTTAACTTTTTCAGGGAGGCAGAAGAACATAATAGAAATAATAAGTAGAGTAAAGGGGACTCTGGAGATGAAGATTTGTATAAATGATTGAATGGCTTCCTGTTTTGAGTATTTAATGAATTAGAGACTAGGATGATGCTAAAAGTGCAGAAGAGGACATGGGTCAATGGTAGAGAGGGAAAAAGAAAAGTACAGTGGAGATGTTTTTTTAAAATTGCTGGTGTTACTCTTTGTCTAATGTTGATGCTATTTAAATCCCACTGTGTGTAATCAAATAAAAGCTTATTTTTACTGTGCAGCTGCATGTGTATACTTTAGAAGGGCATCGCTGTCACATCATATGTCAATATTGCTTTGCATAATATTTTCAACATGACAGCTTCTATTATAAAATAGTATTGTTTCCAAAGATTTTAAATTTAATTATCTATATGTGGTTTTCCACCCCATGATTTTCAATATCGTTTCCATATAATCCTTTAATTAGTCACATGTAATATTTATTAATTATCTTTGTATTTTCAACAGCAAGGACAGATTTATGCATTTATTAGATGCTTAGTAATCATTGATTTTGCTTCTGCAGTTTTTTCCATCATCATTTTTCCTCTCTCTAGATCATGTCATCAGCATATAAATTTATCTCTAAATCCACTGGTCATTTCTCAACCTTTATGTTATGAGTTTTTTTCAGAAGTTTATCATGTTTTTTATTATGAAACTCTCTTCACTTGCCAAAACCCAAACTCTGATTCCTTTCTGCTTTTACCACCAGCATCTCCACCAGACCTACTCCTATCCCAGTGTTCTCCCTCTCAATATTTGGCAATATCATCCACTCAGTTAATCTAACCAGGACCCTGGACTTTCTTCCCCCAAATTGAACCTAGGGCCTCATGAATACTAGCGTTATTATTAATTGTACTGCCTTTTCTTATTCTATCAGCAACCAAATCTCTAGTAACTTCTCACCAGAAGTGTTGCTACCTTATTTCCATCTGAGTCCCTAAACTGATATTTCTGTTTTCCTCTCCCTCCACCAACCCTGTGATTATTTTGTACAGAGTGACTAGAGTGGTGTTGTTTTTAAAGTCAGATCACATCACACTTGTCAAAACATCTCATGGCTTTCAGCATATGTAGAACAACATCCAATCTACTTTCCAGCCCTCCTAGTTCTTCTACCCGCTTCTTCTACCCACTGCTCTAACTTGTTGTGCACCTGATCTGGACCTTCTGTTCATTTTTTGAAAACACCAAATGTTTCCACTTCAGGGTCTTGACACTTGCTGTTCTCTTATCTAGAGTATTCTTTCTTCATTTTCAGGACAATTATCTTCTCAGGGATGCTTTTATTGCCATTGCTCTATCTCTTTGCCTGTTAGTGGTATATTTACTATATGAAAGTATAACTTTTCTTTTGGGTTGTTTTGTACATCTCTACTAGTAGAATGTAAATTTTGTCAAGTCAGATTTTTTTTGTTCACTGGTTTATTTTCCAGTCTAGCACTGGTTTATTTTCCAGTCTAGTGCTTGCCACATAGAAAGCAGTCAGTAAATATTTACTGAATGAACAAAAGAATGATTTGATTAATGTTTCAATGAGTGCAATAGTGAATAAGAAAGTTTTATGATTGATTTATGATTTATAATCTGATTTTCACACTTGTTGATTTTTTATTATGGTAACATATAACATTGAATTTGTCACTTTAGACTTTTTAAAGCATATGTAAGTATAACTAAGTACATTAATATCATGTACAGCCATCACCGCTGTCCATCTCCAGAACTTTTTATTTTTATTTATTTATTTATTTTTTTTTTTAATTTTTATTTATTTATTTTTTATTCTTTTATTTTTTTTTAATTTTCGGCTGATACAACATCTTTGTTTGTATGTGGTGCTGAGGATCGAACCCCGGCCGCACGCATGCCAGGCGAGCACGCTACCGCTTGAGCCACATCCCCAGCCCCAGAACTTTTTATTTTTAATTAGACTTTTATGGTTATTCGAAGAAGTTGGGTTCCAAAAACTTTTTTTCATTTTCTAAAACTGAAATCTGTACTCATTAAATCCCAAACTCCTGGAATCCATCCTTTTACTTTTTCCACCTGGATTCAACTATTTTAGGTACCTTATACTTGTAGGATCATAGTATATTTGTGACTGTCATATTTCACTTAACATAATGTTTTTAAGGTTCATCCATGTGGTTAGATTTTTTTTTTTTTCCCTGCCCCTAGTACCTTTGATTGAATTCAGGGGTGGCTTTATCACAGAGGTATACCCCTAGCCCTTTTTCTCATTTTTCTTTTGAGATGGGATCTAAGTTGTTACAGCTGGCCTTGACCTTGAGATCCTCCTCCTTGGTCTCATGAGTGCCTGGGATTATAGCATTGTACTCAGATGATAGATGTTTTTAAGTGGCATTTTTCATCAAGTACATAGTAGTTAATTGTATATATGCCACACCCCTCTCTCTTTCATCTGTGTTCCTCAAAAAAAATTTATAAGCCTAATTAGCCAACTTCACAATGTCCCTATGAAGTTTATAATTATGGTGTAGCAACAGAAGTGCTGATAAATTGCCTGAATATCTAATGAATATATGGCAAAATTCTAAGTGAGGATCAGGGTTATGTACTTCCTTATTAAACCAGAAAACATTAAACTAGATTTCTCATTTATGATGAAAACATTCTAAGAGTTCTAAGAGAACTAACGGAAAAAACACAGCAGTAATCATTATTTTAAATCCCTAAATAGTCATAGAAAGTTATTTTAACAGATAAAATGTATAAATTATCTGGAATCTAGAGTTTGTTATTAGTGATTATATCTTTAGTTATTTCTTTGAACTGTGTATTGTTAGATGGTAGAATTGCCTCAAGAGTCTTCATAGATATGGTCTAAAATGGATTTTTGAAGGTTTGTATTAGAATAACATAATTTTATCTTCTTAGCTATGATACATAAAAACTGTGTAACACTATGAGCTTATGTTTGACTTGATGCTGGCTTGTTCAAACAATGTTGGTTGGTTTGTTTGTTTTTTAAAGGCATTCTTATGACTGGCAAAGTTTCTGTTGATTTGATGTTTGTTGATAGAACTAAGATAAACTCTAATTGGATATAAAAATCTTTCAGATTCAAATATTGTGCTTTAACTTAGTTAATAGTATTCTTGGAAGGTTAAAGCCCTGTCTTGTGTATTGTTACAATAGAATTTTATTCTCTAAGGAACTTGTAGCTAAAACAATATTAATTATTCTCAAATGAAACTTTATTGTATTACTTCACCTAAGTGATTGGTTCATTTTGGGGTATAACCTCAGAAATGTTTCAACATGAGTTGGCAGTGCTGCGGACCTTCTTCCTCTGCTGGATGCCCATTTATGGCTTTAAAATTGAAACCTAGGGACAAGTGAGTCAAATTTTTGAGAAGTGCTAATTAGTGTTGAAATAATAGAGTGGTAAAGTTTGGAACACTAGGCAGCTTGTATGTACTTAAAAAATGTTTTGTTTTGTTTTTTATTTACCAATTCTAACTGCCAGTTGTCCTTTGTTTGCATGTTTTTTCTCAACAGCAAACTGTGAAACTGTCATCCTGGCTATAACTATACTTCATGTAATAGGCTTTTGTTAATTCTCTAAAAATTTTGTGAATCAACCCATGGAAATTATAAATTTTTTCCCCTAGAGAAAAAATTAGTCACAGGAAACAATAAAGATAAATGAAGAATATGTTGTAAATGAAGAATACATTTTGAAGAATGTAATTTTTTTACAGAAAGGAAATTAGTGAAAATTATGAAGTCATAATTAATATAGTAAAGTTATTATTTTTTAAAATATTTATTTTTTAGTTTTAGGTGGACACAATATCTTTATTTTACATTTATGTGGTGCTGAGGATCGAATCCCAGTGCCCAACTCATTCAAGGCAAGCCCTCTACCACTGAGCTACAACCCCTGCCCGTAAATTTAGTTTAAAATTTTTTTTGTAGTTGTAGATGGACAGAATGCCTTTATTTTATTGTTTATTTTTATGGAGTGATGAGGATCGAACCCAGTGCCTCATGCATGCTAGGCAAGTATTCTGCCACTGGGCTACAGCCCCAGCCCATAAAATTATTAATTAATTCATTTTAGTAATTTGGAAATTGCTAATATAAGAGGTGCTTTTATAATGTTTTCTGGTTTTACCTGAAGTACTGCTACTGATAATGAGTTGTTTAGTTTGAAAAAGGTGGCTGAGAAAAATAACTGTTTCTCTACAGGCACAGTATTTCTGACACAGATTTGTTCTCACTAAGCAATTCTTCAGCTTTCTGGACATCAGCTAGGTGTCCTGCAATTTAACTCAAATTTGGACACTATATACTTGGAGTTGGTGTCAAATCCCAGATTTGACTGCCCCAACTTCAGGTGCCAGCTGCCAACTTCTGAACAATAATTATAAGCTGGGAGTTCCCATGGTCCCCTCCTTGGTTTAATAATTTGCTAAATGTTTTACAGAACTTGAGGAGACATTTTACTTAAGTTTACTAGTTTTGCTGATGCATCTCCAGATGAAGTACATAGGTTCATTAATGTCCAGAAGGGTCCCAAGCACAAGGGCTTCTTTCTTCATGGAATTGGGGTGAGCCACCCTTCTAACGTGGGTTTGGGCATCAACCTGAAAACTCATCAAATCTTGCTCTTCTATGGTTTTTATAGCATTTAATCTTTAGTCCCTCTCCTGATCCTCATTAAGTTAATGGGGTGGCACTAAAAGTTCCAACCTTTTCCTTCTTTATATTGACTGGCCCTATACTAAAGCTGTCTTAGGAATGGCCACCCTAAGTCACCTCATTAACATAAATTTAAGTATGATTTTAAAAGTATAAGACACTCTTATTACTCAGGAAATTTCAAGGATTTGGGAGTTCTGGGCAAGGAATGACTATAGATACCAAATATATTTTAATTATATCCAATGACAAAAAATTGGAATACTGATAAATCATCTCATAAATTTTAAAGAGATTGCACATGCTTTTTATTTGTTTTTGCTTTGGGTTTTGCTTAGTACTTAGGGCAGCTTTCTTTTGAAAGAAAATAATATTTTAGGTTTAGTATGTATATAGTATATTATCCATTATATAGAACATTGACTACCTTGCTTTTCTTGATAAAAATAGTTAATGGTTAAAGTTAACAATTGATGGCTTTGAAGTACTCTTGGCTTCTGTTAGTTCTACAGGTATGTGAACTTTATTTAACTTTATGAGACAGTTGTCAATTTTAAGAGTAAGAGTCTGTAATTCCTTTCATCAGTTTCATTGTGTCTTAGCAAGAAGTAATTTGTAATAGTAGGAATCATTGGGATAGTTGCCTTGGTTGCCTCTGTGAACATTAAAGAAAAGCAGGTCTAGTGTTTTAACTATGTACCCTGCCAGAACTACAGTTAAAACTTGAGGGAAGGAAGCATTTAGTGTGTAGGATGCACCAAAATACTGCTTGGAACTGGAATCCATAGCTATTCAACCTGCTTATTTTTCTTCCTTTCTCTATCTTGGATGAGTTAAAAATTTAGCATTTTTAATTACTATTTAGCAAACCAAAGCTCATTTGTAAACAGTACTTCTTTTTAAAAAAATATTTATTTTAATTGTCAATAGACCTTTATCTTATTTATTTGTATGTGGTGCTGAAAATTGAACCCTTGTCTTCAATCATGCTACGCAATTGTTGTACCACTGGGCCTCAACCCCAGCCAGCCCACCTGCCAACTACTTTCTAAGGACTTTCCACTCTAATCATCAAATGTCTTTTGCTTTTGTTTTTTTGCTTTTGCTTTTGTTTTATACAGTTTGCTTCTGAACCTCTTCTGGTTCTGAGTGCAACTTTCTTTGTGATCACTTTTTGCTCTTTTAAATATATTTTATCTGAAGTTTTTCTCATGAAATTGGAAAACAGCTTTTAGCCAGGGTACCAACATAGTCAATGTTTGTACAGATCAGGAAATGATCTGTTGTCTACTTTGTTGCATTGTATTTAAATTGGTGTGTTTCTAACTTGGCAAAACTGCTTGGTACAGTAGTAACAAAACATCTATTTGTTTTATAATATCTTTGGTTTTTATTTTAGTTTATTTATTTGTTTTAGTTCTGGGATTGAATCTAGGGCCTCACAACTGCTTAACTACTAATGAGCTATACCCCTAGTATCTAATGTTTTTATGCTTGCTTTAAACTGAGATAGCAGTCTTCTTTTTTATGTACCATGTTAAATGTTTAGTTAAAACTGTCTTGCTATTAAAACTGCTTATCTTTTTTTCCTTAAAACTTTAAATAAGAAAGGGAAAATAATTGGTAGCAAATGAAGTTTCCAATGATCAAGAATATTAAAACTGTTAATAAAATATACTTACTTTTTTTTTCTGTGTTCAGCTGAGGTTTTAGTCCTTAACAGTACATTAGTAAATGAAGCTAAAGCATATCTGCACAGCTGAACAAAGTAAAGCAAATTGAAATTTAAATACCAGGCAATAGTAATGCAACCTGGAGAGGTGTAAAACTCAGTTCTCCAAAATTCAAGACATACATACTATTAAATAAATATTAAGTATTCTGTGGTAAAATAACCTGTTTTTTTCTCTGCCAAACATAAACCTGAAAATAATTGGAAGATAAAAATTTATCTCCAAATTTGGAACTTTACTGAAATGAGTGTATTCTATCAGAATTGAGACTGTTCCTTCCACCCTCCAATTGTTAAAAATAGAGATAATTCCCTTTTATTTATTTATTTGTTTGTTTTTTGATGGTGCTGGGGTTGAACTCAGGGTCTTGTACATATATATACACCTACTTTACCGATGAGCTATGCCCCCAACCTCTAGAAAATAAATTTTCAAACAAAAATTTAAACATATTTTTAGTTGTTAATGGACATTTGTCTGAAGTTTTTATTTATTTATATGTGGTGCTGAGAATTGAACTGAGTTTCTCACACATGCTAGGCAAGCACTCATTCTACCACTAAGCCACAACCCCGGCCCAAATTTTCAGATATTTAAAAACATCATTATATAGTTCAGCATTGGTATTGTTTGAGAAATGCATAAATGTGGAGCTTGAGGGGTATAGCTCAATGGTAAGAGAACTTGCCTAGCATGCCTAAAGGCCAATCCCCAGCACTGGAAGAAAAAAAAAAAGTACATAGTTGTGCCATCTAATATAGTAGCCACAAGTTACATATAACTGTTAAATTAAAAAACTACATATTTAAAAGTCAGTTCCTTATTCATATTAGTCATATAAAAGTATACTGTAGCTGGGCGTGGTAGTGCACACCTATAATATCTGTGACTTGGGAGGCTGAGATGTGAAGATCACAAGTTGGAGGCTACTCTGGGCCACTTAGTGAGACCCTGTCCCAGAATAAACAATAAAAAGGACTGGGGTTATAGTCAGTGGCAGGTTGACTCTGGGTTTAATCCCCAGTATCAGAGGGGAAAGAAAAAAAAATCAGCAGCATCCTATGAGGCTCGGGTCTAGCTTGTTTAGCATGTATAATGAGACCCTAGGTTCAATCCCAGTGCCAAAAAATGGTACGGGGGAGTCTGTGATTTTTTCCCCCATGTCTATAATTCAGGATTACAATATTTTATATACCCTGCAAATAGCATATTATATGTGAAATTATTTTTCATGTGTAAATTTTGAAAATTATTTAAATTTTTTTTGTGGTATTGGAGATTGAACCCAAGAGATTTGCATATACTAGACAAGCACTGAACTACACGCCTAGCCCTGTTTTTTATTTATCTTTTTGTAACCAACCTTAAAAAGAGCCTACAATAAAGCAAATATAGTGACTATTACTTTAAATGAATTTTGGGGACTAGTGAACATTTTTTCCATGTTAATATTGAATAGTGGGTAAAACAGGGAAGAAGTGTCCATTTCTTTCCGTGTTTTTAGTGGGTTAGATAGAGATAAATATTCTTACTTTGTAGATATGGGTACTTACAGTGCTGTCATGTAAAAGTTAAGACTTGAATATACTAAAATTGATCACCTAAAGACTTTCTCTGTTTTGGGGCAAAGTGAGGGTAAAATTAAGAATAGTACGTGCTAATTGCTGGGAAAATACGTAGAATTCAATAGCATAATTTAAAATTCTTTTCCCACATTAGTAGGTGGCAAACATTAGTAGGGTTTTTCTGTGGGTAAATACAGTTGAGATTCTCTGTGTGTATTTACTGAAATAATGACTTGTAGAGAAATAGTACATAACCAGTATATTAGTTATGTTTACATAAAATGTAATATTACTTTTTATATATGTAATTTGAATACATTTCCTAGTTTTGACATGATTTTAAAGAATTACCTTTTGCTTGTAAAAACTACTTAGGAATTTTATGAGAAGCTTTAATATTTGTCTGGCTTTATCCTCTAGAGTCATTTCAATTTCATCAAAATTTTTTCCTCATGCAATTACAAGTACCCAGTAAGTCATGTGTAAAAATTGCTACCATAAGGAAGGAATGATTTTACTCACAGTATATGAGCTTTAGGGCTTTAAGTATAAAATTTTAACTCTAGACTTTGTCTTAATTATTCTACTTTTTTAAAATCAAAAGCAAAATGGAATATTTGTCTTTTTATTCAGTTACAAATGATATGCTGTTTTTTTCTGTTACGTTGGTGAACTTGCCCATACTCTTGGCTTAAACTATAGTTTTCATGACTTATTTTCAAACATTGGATTATTCCAAATTTCTTCCTGCTTTGGAAGCATCTCTATTTGACTGGCATATAGTAACACCATCTTTACTGTTCAAAACATAATTCACTCTTGCATTTCACTTTAGGTTTTTTGCATTGTATTAGAACCTTAGACATAATCTTTCATTCTTGCTTTGCTGTCCTAGTTCCTGATACTTCATTTAGCATGAGGTCTTGTTTCCTGCATTTAAGATGTCTTAAATTTCCTATTCCATCTGCAACTCGTTGTCTTAACTATCTACATCCTCATTATCTTATATTTATAATTCAACATCCCTTCTTTCCAACCACTTCCTGCTTTTTTTTTTTTTTTTAAAGCGTCCTAAACTCTTCCTGCAATGGCTTTTTAAAACATACACCAAGTTGTCAGTATGTGGTGGAGCATGGCTATAATCCCATCTAATTGTGAGGCTGAGGCAGGAGGACCTCATGTTTGAGGCTAGCCTGGGCAACTTAGCAAGACCCTGTCTCAAAATTAAAAAAATAAAAATAATAAAACTTATTTGTAGCACACCTTGCTAGCATGCATGAGCCTTAGGGCTCATTCTCTAGTACAGAAAAAAAAATTAAACCAAGTTGTTACAGCTTATTGTCCTTGAATATGTAGTAAGTATTGTGTTTTTAATTTATACTCTGTAGCTCTGGGCATAGTGCTAGATGCAGTGGGAATTATAAGCACTGTTTCACTTACTCATTCAGCAACTAATCAACTGAGTAGTTATTGGGTTCCAGGTACTAAAGTAGTGTTCCTATGATCTTTCCTTGCAAAACTTGGAGCTAACAGTGTCTAGTGGTAAATGAGAGACTGAGATGATGGCATTTGTTTTAATACCAGGTTGGATTGATAATAAGTTTTCTAAAGGTATGAAGAACAAATTGCACTAAGCAGGGGGAACAGCAAGTGTCAAGGACCTGAAATGGGACAAGTTTGGTATGTTTGTGGATTATCAAGGTCATTGTGACTTTGAGTGCAATATGGAGAGACTGGTAGGAGATGTAATCAGGCATCCAGCTAATAGAGAGCCTAATAAGCCACAGTAAATTTTGTGGGGTTTATTCAAAGTGAGGGTAAAACTATTATGCAGTTTTGTAGCTGGGGATCTAGCTCAGTGGTAGAGAATTTACCTAGTATATATGAGGTTCAGAGTTCAATCCTCAGCACCACAAACAAAACAAAAACACCAGAAACAAAAACCACATTCATACATACCCCATTGTGAAGTTTGAGTAAGAGAGCAATGTAATCTGATTTATCTGCTACTGCATCAAGAAAAGAAATAGGGCTGGGTGCCAAGGCATACACCTGTAATCCCAGTGACTAGGCAGGCTGAGGCGGTAGGATCACAATTCAAAGCCAGGCTCAGCAATTTAGGGAGACCCTGTCTCAAAATAAAAATAAATAAATAAAAAGGTCTGGGAATGTGGCTCCCTGGTTAAGTGCCTCTGAGTTGTGGTACCCCCTAAACAAATAAATAAACAAGAGAAGTAGGGAGGCTATAACAAGTAACATTGGAGAGCAATATCTTGAAGTAGTACAGGATAACTAGTAGTAATCAGTGATTTTGTACTAAAGGACAGAGTGAGGAAAAATAGTTGTCAGAATGAATTTTCAGTGTAGAAAATATAAGGTACAAAAGGAACCAAGAAAAACTCAGTTTTGTGTTCTTAGACAAGTCATAAATCCTCTCCAAATATCTTTTCCTGAAATGTATACTAATTATTTCTTTTCTGCTTCTTTGAAGGGATTATTCTGAGGATTTAATGAAATAAAACATGAAAGTCCATTATGAACCCTAACACCGAATGATAATGTATTACTTTATTTTTATTTTTTGCAGTACTGAGGATTGAACCCAGGGCTTCTTGCATGCTGTGGCAAGTGCTCTACCATTAAAATATATCCCCAGTCCTTTTTTAAATTTTATTTTGAGTATTAGGCTGACCTGAAACTTGTAGTCTTCCTTCCTCAGCTTCCTGAGTAGCTGGGGTTATAGGCTTTGAAACACCATCAAGCTGAACAATGTGTTTCTTTTCTTGTTTTGGATACTGAGGATTGAACTCAGGGGCACTTGGTCACTGAGCCACATCCTTAGCCCTACTTTTTGTATTTTATTTAGAGACAGGGTCTCACTGAATTCCTTAGCACCTTGCTTTTGCTGAGGCTGGCTTTGAACTTTGAGATCTTTCTGCCTCAGCCTTCCGAGTTACTGGGATTATAGGTATGCAGGACTGTGACCGGCTAGCATGTTCTTTTTTAAATAAACATTTAAGAGTTCATCTTAAATTAAGCCTTGTTAATAAAGAAAATTTTAAAGGCCACATTTTGCAGGGATAAACTGGGAGTCATTAATAGCTAAGAAAATAGCTTAATTTATAACTTCCTTTGGGTTTATAGTTTATATTGGACCCTTGTCAGTTATATTTTCAATTTTTGATCTATTTATAAGGATTAGCATGTGCCAATTTCTCCTGTATTAAATATATGACATTTTGGTTCTAAACTGAGCAGCTAATTATAGAGATAAATGTATTTACAAACAATACCGATCTTCCATTTGTGATATATTTAAAACAATAATTTTCTCAATAAATACTTGAAAATAAATACAATCTGTAACCCAAATATCCTTTAGTTTATGTTAAAATATATTTTGTTCACTTCAGGGTTATTTCTGATTATAAACGAAAACATAACATGCCATACTAAAATAAATACTGATCTATAAATAAACTCCAGGTATTTTATGCTTATTTCATATTATGCCAATTATGTTTCCTGATATTTTAGATTAACTTAAATATGATGTATGGTATCAAAGAAAGACAGAAGTTCTAAACAAACTTTTTAGTTTCTGAAATTACTCAAATATGATTCAGCTAAGTGCTAATTCTGTCTTCCTCTTGCAGGTTTCTCAACAGTGATGTCACAAGATTGACCACGCTGATCACAGTAAGGCCAAAAATGGTTGTTTGGCTTTTAAGGATGATTTGTTTTCTCTGAGAGTAAGAATGGAATTAGAAGATATATACAACTTAAATTATTATTATTTCTTTGACCAGCCATTTGAATATTTACATTTTCAGTGAATTGTAGTTCATACTTCTAGATAAATACTTCAAAAATATTGCCTTAAAGTATTTAAAAACATTTAAAAGAAAAATTATTTAAAAATATAACTGAAGTTATGGGTGGGGCTCTGGCTCAGTGGTAGAGTGATTGCCTAGCATGTATGGGGCGCTGGGTTTGATTCTCAGCACTGCATATAAATAAATAAAATAAAGGTCTATTGGCAACTAAAAAAAATATTAAAAGAAAAAACAATTAAAAAAATAACTGATGTTATATCCATAATTATATTAGTATATTTCAGTGTGACGCATGTTCTAAACATCATCTTTTTTAGTTTTATTTTTTACTGAAAAGTGGCAAAAATGTAAGGTGACTCTATATTATATAGATAAATTATGTAAAAATAAAATTGCTTGAGACAGTCATGTTAGTAAAAATAATTATGAAAACAAAATCTTGAAAGAATTCTTAGGCTTCTTGCTTACAGTTTTCATTTGATATTCAAATAATTTATAAAGGGTTTCCTTAATAAAAAGTAGTTTGATAAAGGATAGTTCTCCTAAGTAGCTGATATTTTTTCTCTTTAATTTTATTTAAAAGTGTTCATCTTTATTATGTGTAAGGAAATCTGTTACGTAAAAGTAAACTTTTTCCAAGGCCTACATTCATGTTACTATAAAATTACTTTTTAAATAAAAGTTTTAGTTTTTATTCTTTTTTCATGTTAGGAATTAAATACAGGGCTTTGAGCATATGGAGGCACATACTGTACCACTGAGCTATGGCCTCAGCCCTATTATAGAATTCTAACTAGTAAATTCTGAATTACAGTGATGAGATTTTGTAGCATCTCTGAAAAATCTTACGTAGCAGAAGAATAAGTTTTGAGTAAATTGTATACTTAATGAACCTACTTCTTTAACCCTGTCTTAATTATTCAATAAGTAAAGAAAAAATAATTATTAGAAGAATAAAGCCATATATAGATGATCTTTGAATTTATGTTAAAATATTTCTTTTGAAAACTTTTATTAAATTTAATACTTTACAGGATTAGGGGGAACTTTTGTGATATTTTTAAAGGCTTTATCGTGTTTTGTTCATTCATGTTTATGACATGTTTATTCAGTTTGCTAAGGGGACATTTTGGCTTTCTCTGGTTTGTAACTCTTTGCTTGATTGTTATGTGAGAGGCTGGGTGGCTACCTCTGAGCCATACTTCCAGCCTTTGTTTTTTCTTAATCAGAATTTCATTGCTCTAACTGAATAAGATATTAACATATTTGTGTAGTAACCTTCTATTAAGTATCTAGTGTTTAATAATCAAAGATGTTTAAATTAACATTAGATAAAAAGGTTTTTGTATTTTTTTTTTAATTTAAACATGCTGACTCCCACGGTTTATTTTTAGGAATATGAGGGAAGTGTATCATTACAAGTGTTCAAAATCCAAGAATTTCAGGAAGAGACATGATATTCAGCATTATCAGACATTTAATAAGTTAAATTCTAGGAAGTGTTCATTTGAAATGTTTATAAGTGACTGATATTCGAAACCTTTACCTTTTTACCAGTGTCAGGGTTTTGATGCTTTCTCCAGTCCCTTGAGTTAAGAAGAGAGGGTAGATTTCAACACAGATTGAGGTTGAGAGTGCTAATGAAAGAGTAGTTCAAGTGTTGACCATGAATCTAGAGAAAAGCGATTCCAGGAAAAGGGCTGATTTATTCAAATAAAATGGAGAGGTCAGGGGACTAGTCAGAGATAAGTTATGATAATGAGATGATATACTAAGAACTAAGGGTAGAATATTGTGGTTAGAAAGGGTGATATTATAGATTGTTATGGAGCTGAAGCTGTACTGGGTATTTATATATTCTACAATATACACATATTTTTTCCTCAATTTTCAGATGTCAGGGGAATTTCTATTTTTCCTCTAGGTTACAATTCACAAAAATGTTAAAATCCTTTATTTATTTAAAAATTTTAAAATTCTAATTTGTTACATATGACAGCAGAATGCATTACAATTAATATTACACATACAGCACAATTTTTCATATCTCTGGTTGTATACAATATATATTCACACCATTTGTGTCTTTATACAGGTATTTAGGGTAATGATATCCATCTCATTCCACCATCATTTTTACCCCTTTAGTCTCTTCCTTTCCCTCCCACCCCTTTGCCCTATCTGGAGTTCATCTAATCCTCCCCTGCTCCCCTTCCTGATCCCATTGTGAATCAGTCTCCTTATATCAGAGAAAACATTTGGCATTTGATTTTTTGGGATTGGCTTACTTCACTTAGCATGATATTTTCCAGTTCCTACCATTTACCTGCAAATGTCATGATTTTATTCTCATATTGCTAAGTAATATTCCATTGTTTATATACACCACATTTTCTTTATCTATTCATCTACTAAAGGGCATCTAGGTTGGTTCCTCAGTTTAGCGATTGTGAATTGTGCTGCTGTAAACATTGATGTAGCTGTGTCCCTGTAGTATGCTGTTTTTAAGTCCTTTATACATAGACAGAGGAGCAGGATAGCTGGGTGAAATGGTGGTTCTATTCCCAGTTTTCCAGGGAATCTGGAAAGATAAGGGTTTAATTTCCAGGGAATCTGCATACTGCTTTCCGTATTGGCTGTACCAACTTGTAGTCCCCCCTGCAATGACTGGAGTGAGATGAAATCTTAGAGTAGTTTTGATTTCCATTTCTCTAATAGCTAGAGGTATTGAACATTTTTAAATATATTTGTTGATTGATTATATATCATCTTCTGAGAGGTGTCTATTCAGTTCCTTGTTCCATTTATAGATTGGGCTGTTTGTTTTTTTTGGTGTTTAACTTATTGATTTCTTTATATACCCTAGAGATTAGTGCTCTGTCTAATGTGTGAGTGTTAAAAATTTGCTTCCAAGCTGTAGGCTCTCTATTCATCTCACTGATTATTTCTTTTCCTGAGAAGAAGCTTTTTAGTTTGAATCCATCTCATTTATTGATTCTTGATTTCAATTCTTGCACTATAGGAGTCATTTTTTATATTTATTTTTTAGTTGTAGATGAACACAATACCTTTATTTTATTTATTTATATGTGGTGCTGAGGATGGAACCCAAGGTCTCGCACGTGCTAGGCGAGCGCTCTACCGCTGAGCCACAACCTCAGCCCAACTGTAGGAGTTATTAAGGAAGTTGGGGCCTAATCCAACATGATGGAGATTTGGGCCTACTTTTTCTTCTTATAGGCACAGTGTCTCTGGTTTAATACCTAGGTCCTCTATCCACTTTGAGTTGAGTTTTGTTCATGGTGAGAAGGGTTTAATTTCATTTTATTGTATATGGATTTCCAGTTTTCTCATCACCATTTGAAGATGCTATCTTTTCTCTAATATATGTTTTTGGCTTCTTTGTCTAATATAACATATTTGTAATTATGTAGGTTAGTCTCTGTGTCCTCTATTCTGTACCATTGGTCTATAGGTCTGTTTTGGTGCCAATATCATGCTGTTTTTGTAACTATTGCTCTGTACTATAGTTTAAGGTCTGGTATAGTGATGCCACCTGCTTCATTCTTCTTGCTAAGGATTACTTTGGCTATTTGGGTCTCTTATTTTTCTAGATGAATTTCATGACTGCTTTTTCTATTTCTATGAGGAATGTCATAGGGATTTTGATCAGAATTGTATTAAATCTCTATAGTGCTTTTGGTAGTATGGTCATTTTGACAATGTTAATTCTGCCTAACAAGGGGGACTTTTCCATCTTCTAAATTCTTCTTTCTTTCTTTTTAGCGTTTAAAATATCTTTATTTATTTATTTTATGTGATGCTGAGGATCAAACCTAGTGCCTCACACATGTGAAGCAAGTGTTTTACCACTGAACCACAGTTCTAGCCCCTTAAAATCTTTTAATTGGAACCAGGTGTGGTGGTGCATACCTGTATTCACAGCTACTCAAGGGCTAGAACAAGAGGATCTCAAATTTGAAATCATCCTTGGAAACTTATTGACAATCCTGTCTCTAAAGTAAAATAATCATCCTCATCATTCTAATTGAAATGATTTTTTTTTCTCCCTAATAGTTTGGTTGTGCATAATTTTTGTTAATTCTTGGTTGTTATAAAAATATAAAAATATTCTTTGGTGTTTTTTATATTTATTTTAATATACAGCTTCATACTGTTCTCAACAAATGCTTGTTGATAATCATCAATACTACAGAAAATCCTAAATCAATTAGCATCTTTAGTTTTTCAGTATTAAAATTGAACTAAGGATATTTATACATGAAAATTCATAATTGAACTACAGAAAACAGAGTGAATAGGAAGGAGCATAGTTTTTAAAACCAGATAAAATTTATGTATTAATATCACTATTTACATGATTTGAGCAAATCAGTCTCTTTGTACCTCAGCATCTTCACATGTGAAATGATATATTAGGTTTATTTTAAAAGGACTGTTATGAGATTTAATATAACGTTCATTACCTTTCTTCCCTCTTATTCTTTATGGCTTGCTTCTTTATAGATACACCAAGGAACATGAAATCAATCATAAAGATAAGGGATATTTCTCAAACATCCAAATTTATGATACATTGTGGCCCTTTCATATACAAGTTTTAATAAATGGATTTTTACTTTCTACATTGCATATATTAGTGGTAACTTTATTGACTTCTGTAAGTTCCAGCAAAGAGGCCACTAGAACTACTGAATGTTATTTTATTTGGGCAAAGGGGTTCAGACCTTACTTGAATGCCAACTTCTTGAAAGGCCAGAATGAACTTTAAAGCAGTTTATACATACTCCATTCCTCTTATAAAATGATTGAGAAAAGCAAGGTCTAGAGAGCTTGAGGGGAAGTGGTATACATAATAGTTAAGAACATGGACTTGGGTCAGAAAAAGTTGGTACTCTGCTATTTGTATAGCAGCTGTAATCTTGTGTGAATTACTTAATCTGAGATTCAGATTTTTTCTTCTCTAAAAAAGGGATATATTTGTATATCAGGAGTTTTTTTGACTATTAAATGAAATAATGTTCATAAAGCACATATTACAGAGGATGGCACTAAATTCTTTTGATTTTCATCATACCATCATCACTTGCCTAAAATTACATAATTTGAGAATTTAGACTCAATCTGGTTGTGCTTTATCATGTTAAAATTTTTACTATTCTGTTTTGTGATCAGTTTTTATTTCATTTAAAGTCTCTGAATAGCATTTATTAGAAAGCATAATAAAGTAATCAATAGATTTTTCTTAAATTTATTTAAATCCTATTTCTCTAAAAGTATGAATACAATTTATTTACATGCAGTTTTGTTTATTTGTAATTTCATTACTACAGTGTCTATTGTGGTAATATTATTTTAAAATGTTTTCATTTGATATTTTACTACATCCTTAATAATCTGTAACAAAGCACCTTTAAATAATTATAGTGGTCTTTTCTGTTTTTTTTAATTCCTTTTCTCCATGGTAATTTTATTATGAATTTTACCTTAATTTTGTAAAGATTTTATAATTTTTTAAACATTTTTCTATACCAATCCAAATATTTAAGTTAATAATTGATATTTAGGAATAATTAGCATATAATTGTATAGTGTACCCACTGTTTATTTAAAATGCTTGTTAGTTAACTACCAAAGGTATAACCAGGTGTGACAATAACTGATAATTGAACCATACTATTGACTTTTCCCCCTCTTCTGTTTTTCCCTAGTATATCAATCTGGAATAAAAACATCATTTCAGTCTCTTAGAACTAGATGTCATGTGACTAATTTTTGACTAGAGATATATAAGCAGAAGTAGTGTGTGCAATGTTCAGAAAGTAGGAAGGATGTACACACCCTTACTTTTTCCCCTTATAAACCAAGATATTTGGTAAGTGTCAGGTGCCTAGTGATGTTTTGTTTTAACATTAATTTTAATATTATTTATGGCTTTTCCATTAAATATTTTTAGGAATTATTTTAGTGTTGAGAAAGGAAAAACAAAGCTAATATTTATTTATTCACTGTTTCTTCAGATGCTAGGTGCTTTCTATTTGAACCTTTAAAATTTTTGAAGCCATATTATTATTACATTTTATAGGTTTCTAAACTGAGACTTGGCAAGGTCAAGTGTCTTAACCAGTATGTTCTCTCTAGAAGTTAAATCATTATTTGAAAAATAAAAAAATTAACCATTTCTAGAAAAACTCTACTCTGAAATATCTGACTTTTATTTGTCCACTGTTCTAAATACCAAATGTGGAGTTACAGTCAATTTTTAAATATCTTTGGTAAAATATAGTAACAGTGACTAATCCCAAAGTAAAAGTCTGCATAGAAATTTCTATATTTTATGGAAACCAAAAAAATCTAAAATTGTTAAAAATATTATTGAAGTTATGAAATATGTCTTAAATGTTTTATAAAGTTTGAATTTTTTGAACAACAGCTTCAAAATTATCATGCAGCAACCATTTTAATTACTTCATATAGATTTATTTTACATTGCTATTTCTAAAATGTTTATTTAGATAAAAGAAACCTTCCATATACCTCTACTTCATCTCCTCTAATGATTATTGGAGTTAAAAGCCCATGTGATATTTTATATATGATTGGTTGCAGATATAAATGATACCAATGGGCAAAAATAGATTAAACTTTCTTTGAATGTGTGAAATTGTATAATGTTACACAATCACATGATTTTGTTATCTGAAATCCTAAATGAATTCCTATTTTATATATCTGCCTAAAAATGAAATATTAACAGGTCTAGGAATAATTATGAAGCATGAGTAAGATATGAAAGAAAACCCAGCTCTCTAGTTTGGTTTAATGGTTTCTTATTGTAATTAGCACAGACTCTACTACATACATAGACTATAGAGGAGAATATTGTATAAATTACAGTTATATGAAATTTAATCTGGCTAGTAAATCATTCTCTTCTTTTTACACTTTGTAGAACACCAGTGCACACTTCACACTTCTGCTGTGAGGTGTACATTTACAGAAATGTTAGTCAAGGAGTGGCTGAAATACAAGTGTCGTCTGTAGGAATTGTTTAGAGATGGGAAAATGAGTGTTGTACACTACCTATTGCATATCTGATTTTTTTTTGTTCTTTTTCTATAAATATATAAAAAATGGAGAAGAAAGGATTTTGACAAAAATTAAAATTTTTTGTTGTATAGCATCAAAAGTTTACTGAAGTGGGGCTTGTGTTATAGCTCAGTGGTTGAGCGCTTTCCTAGCATGTGGAGGCACTGGGTTTGATTCTCAGCACCTCATATAAACAAATAAGTAAAAATAAAGGTCCATGAACTAAAATTTTTTAAAAAAGTTTACTGAAATTACCATGTCATGAATGTTGTTAAAAAATCTAATATAGATAATCCTGATGCTTCCTTATGTAATATATTCTTTTTCTTTTTTTTTCTTCTTTCTTTATTTATTGGTACTGGGCATTGAACCCAGGCCTCACACATGCTAGGAAAGTACTCAACTTATAAAGTACTCACTGAACTATATCCCTAGATTTTTTTTTTTTTTTTTTCATTTTAAGATAGGGTTTTGCCTACTTGCTCAGGGTGCTCCAAGTTTGCAGTTCTTTTCCTCAGCCTCCCAAGTCGCTGGATTATAGGTATGTGCCACTGCATCTGACATGAATACATTTTTAATGCATTTTAGAAAATTACATCATTAAATACATTTCTATCACAGTGCAAGGGAGAGTGTATAGTGTGCAAAGAATATCATATCTAATGCTTGCAGTTACAATCTTTGATTTCTTTTCTCCTCAAAAGAAATTCCTCAACTTTTGTTTGTGAAATTCATGACTTTTGTTTCTTCATTGTCCTTACTTCTAAATATCCCTGTATGTCTTTGTTTTACTCTAATAGCTTTATATTTTCAATGTCAACCATATGGAAAGGGAATTTCAGGAAATGTACATATTTGACAATAAATTCAGATGTCACAGTTCATTTCAGATATACTCCATAAAACCTGGATCCCCAAAGTTAAAAGTAATTTCCCAACAGTTTTCTCCCTTCCTAGTATTTGTTATTTCTGTTATTAGCAATATTCTTCAACACTGGGGTTCTTGAACTTGAGTATATAAATAAATTCTCTTCAAAGTGAAAGATAGTTTCTGTAAGAATTTTAAAATTTCAGTGATACTATAAACATATTCTTAGATCATCTAGGATGCCCACCTTATAACCAATTACTAAGCATTTTCAGGGCTATAATTTATTTTATACTTTCTGTCTAATAAGAAAAAATTAAAAAATAGATTTGGTTATGCAAATGGTTTGTTTGTACTAAGTGATCACATCAGAATGAGCTAAATCAAAGTATTATAGATAGAGAAAGAAATAGTGAGGGTCTAAAAATATTCAAAGCACACAAGACTATAGAAATGTCAAACCCACATATAATCAGAAAATAATGGCAAAGTAGCAGTCAGCAACACATTCATATTGAATATGATTCGTGTTAGCAAAACCATCATCTGATACTAATTTGAAATCTGTTAGTTTTGTAGATTTTGTGTATATATTTGTACATGTGTGTTTCTTTAAATATTTATTCTTAAGTTTTAGGTGGACACAATATCTTTATTTTACATTTATGTGGTGCTGAGGATCAAACCCAGTGCCTTGTGCATGCTAGGTGTGTGCTCTACCACTGAGCCACAACCCCAGTCCCTGTAAATATGTTTTGTATTATGTTTAAGTGAGGTCTGGAAACAAAACTTATTTTTCTATATTTCATAGCTTTATTTTTCTACGTTTCACTAATATAATAGTTTAACTAATTTCAGTCAATACAGGCATAAACAAGACATTTTTCTCTATTTATGAGGATTCCACAAGTAACCTAAGTTTCAGAAATATTATTATAGAGCTCTTAGATGCCTTATATGCATGAGTTATGTGTTCTGCTGTTCTCTGTATTAGATTGTAAACTCCTTACAATCTAGTAAAGATACCTTCTAGTCTTAGAGTTCCACTATACTTTCTACCTAGTAATGGCCCAGCAGATATTTATTCAATAAACTTACCCTTTTTAGGTGTGATTTAAAGGAATTAATAGACATTTTTGCCTCCATTTGTGTTGATAATTTGCCCAAAGTAAGCTAGATTGAACATGTGTAGAAGACAGAGTATGTATATATGTAATATAGGGGTGTGTGTGTGTGTGTGTGTGTATAACATTTGTTTTTGTTTTTTGTTTTTGTAGTGCTGGAGATTGAACCCAGAGCTTCACATATGCTAGATAAGTACATTACCACTAAAGTATAGCCCCAGCTGGAGAGAGTATATATTTTAACAGTTTAAATTCATATGAGCTAACAGATTCCTTTTTTCTAAAGTTAAATATCCCCTAGAATTTTTATTTTATTTATTTACTTATTTATTTTTTGATGCTAAGAATTTAACCCAGGGCCTTGTGCATGTGAGGCAAGCACTGTACCAACTGAGGTATATCCCCAATCCTCCCCTAGAATTTTGATTACTTATAGTGTATGAATTACCTTAATTAGATAATTAAGTTGTTTTTCTCTAAGCCAAGCTTTATAGTCATACCTTGGATATATTAAAGGTTCTGCTTGAGACCACTGAAATAAAGCAAATAGCACAATAAAACAAGTCAGCATGAATTTTTCTTTTTTATTTTTTGCATTCCAGTGCATAAAAAGTTATGTTTAAACTATACTTTAGCCTATTAAGTGTGTAATAACATAATTTCTTAAAAAATGTACATCTCTAAAAAAATGTACATACCTTAATTTTAAAATACTTCATTGGGACTGGGGGCATAGCTCAGTGGTAAAGCACTTGTAAGCATTTGTCAGACTTTTGGCTCAATCTTCAGCACCACAAAAAAATAAAAGAAAGACTTTATTGCTAAAAAATGCTAATGATCATCTGTGTCTTCAGTGCATCATAATCTTTTTGATGGTAGGGGGTTTTGCCTTAGTGTTGATGGCTGTTCACTGATCAGGGTGGTAGTTGCGGCAGTTTGGATTGGCTGTAGCAATTTCTTAGAAGGTTGTTGCATTGATTCTTCTTTTCACAAAAGATTTCTCTGTAACATTTGATGCTATTTGATAGCATTTTCACCATGTAGAACTTCTTTCAAAATTGGAGTCAATCATCTCAAACCCTGAGAGTGATCTAGCAACTCTCCTTTGTTGTCATTTCAACAATGTTAACAGCCTCTTCACTCTGAGTAGATTCTCACTCTCTGCTCATCCATAAGAAACAACTCTTTATCTGTTAAAGTTTTATCATGAGACTACAGCAATTTAGTCATTCTTTAGGTTCTACTTCTAATTCTAGTTGTACTATTTCCACTGCATCTATATTTACTTCCTCCACTGATTTTTTTTTTGGGGGGGGGTACCGGGGATTGAACCATCTAACCACTAAGCCACATCCCCAGCCCATGCCCCACCTCACCCCAATTTTTGTATTTTATTTAGGGTCTCACTGAGTTGCTTATGGCTTTACTAAGTTGCTGAGGCTGGCTTTGAATGATCCTCCTGCCTCAGCCTCCCAAACTGTTGGAATTACAGGTGTATACCACTGTTTCCAGTCTCCACTGAAAACATGAACCCCTCAAATTCATCAATGAGTGTTGGTACCAACTTCTTCCAAACTGGCTATCTCACAGTCAACTTAATTCAACATATCCATATCTAACTTGAACTCCTTTTCTTCTAATTTCCAAACTCTTGTTACTGTTGACCTCCTCCCATGAATCATGAATATTTTATTCATGACATAGAATTGTGAATCCTAAACAGAAGGCTTTTGATTTACTTTGTCCAAATCTATCAGTGGAATCACAGTGGCAGCTATAGCATTATGACATCAATGCCTCCTTGATCCATGAGTCACAGAATGAATGTTTGTATATTGGCAGGCATGAAAACAACATTAATCTCATTGTATATCTTCATCAGAGCAATTGGATGATCAGTGTTGTCAATCAGTAACATTTTGAAAGGTTTTTTTTTTCCCCCTTAACAGTAGGTTTCAACAGTGGGCTTTAAATATTGAGTAAACTGTTTTGTAAACAGATGTGCTTTCACCTAGGCATTGTTGTTCTATTTGTTGAGCACAATCAAAACAGATTTAGTATAATTCTTCAGGTCTGCAGGATTTTAAGAATGGTAAATTAGCTTTGTCTTTAATTTTATGGATTAACCCCTAACAAAAGAGCCTGTTCTTTGATGCTTTTTAGCCAGCCATTGACATTTCCTCTCTATCTATGAAAGTTTTAGGTGACATATTTTCTAATATAAATCCATTTCATCTGCACTGGAAATCTGTTGTTTAGTGTAGCCACTTGTAGTTATCTTAACTTGCTGTAGTTTCCACATAAGCACTTGCTTCTTTACCTTGTACTTTTGTATAATGGAAGACGGATTTTCCTTAAACCTCATGAACCAACCTTTGCTAGCTTCAAACTTTTGTTCTGCAGCTTCCTCACCCTTCTTAGTCCTTATAGAATTGATTAGAAGGGCCTTGCTCTAGATTAGGCTTTGATTTATGGGAATGTTGTGGCTGGTTTGATCTATCTAAAACTTACACCAAATCAGTAATAACTTTCTTATCATTTATGTGTTCACTGGAGTAGCACTTTAATTTCCTTCAAGAACTTTTCCTTTGCATTTGCAACTTGGCTAACTGGTGCAAGAAGCCTAGATTTTATCCTATCTTGACTTTTGATATATCCTCCTCATTAAACTTAATCATGTCTAGCTTTTGATTTAAAATGAAAAATTCTCAGGAGGCTGAAGCAGGAGGATTGCAAGTTCAAAGCCAATTTCAGAAACTTAGTGAGGCACAAAGCAACTCACTAAGACCCTGTCTCTAAATAAAATATAAATGAAGGCTGGGGATATGGTTCTGTGGTTAAGTTCCTCTGGGTTCAATCTCCAGTACCAGTAAACAAACAAACAAAAAACATGTCTTACTCTTCCTTTTATTAAGTTTGTAAGGTTGTTAACTGGCCTAATTTCAATATTACTGTGTTTCAGGGAATAGGGATGCCCAAGAAGAGGGAGAGACGGGAACAGCCAGTCAGTATGTGGCTCAAGGAGAAGGAGAGACAGGAACAGCCAGTCAGTTGAGCAGTCAGAACACTCTGCCTGGCACAGTGGTGCATGTCTCTAATCCCAGCTATTTTGGAGGCTGAGGCAGGAGGATTGCGAGTTCAAGGTCAGCTATAGCAACTTAGGGAGATCCTGTCTCAAAATTAAAATTTTTAAAAAACAACGGAGATGTAGCTTAGTGATAGACCTCCCTTCACGTCAATCCCCAATACTGAAAAAAGAAAAAAAAAAAAAGTCTCCTGGCTAATATGAGTGCAGTTCATTGTGCTTCAGAACTAGAATTAGTAACATCAAACATAACAGACCACAGATCACCATAAAGGATATAATAATTAAAAAGTTAGAAATGTGAGAGTTACCAGAATGTGACACAGACACAAGAATCAAACACATGCTTCTGGTGGTTGCCACAAACCTTTAATTTGGGGGAAAAAAAATGTAGCTATCTGTGTAGTGCAATGACATAAAGTCTTAATAAAATGAAGTATGCCTGAATAGGATCACAGGAGAATGGATGATTTTATGACAGGCTGGAACTGAGCAGGGTTATGTAACCAAGAGTGCTTCAGGAAGTAAGACAGTGCATGTTTGCAAAAATGTAGGTTTTTGTTCTTAGGGCAGTTTGAGAGGCATTGATCCCAGGGAAGAGAGGAGAGAGGCAGGAGGAAACCAGAAAAGGATATGGAAAGTAAGTAAAGATACCATCTCCTACCTTTGAAGTATTGCCTGAAGGCAACATCATTCCTTTACACTTAAGTGGAAGTAAAACTGACATAAATTAAAATCCTCTAGAATAATGTAGCAAGTATATTTTCTAGTTTTCCATTTCAGTTATGGTATATTTGTATTGTGTTTCCACAGCATAATGATCACCTGTCTTGCTGACTTCTTCAGTTTCTTATTGTGTACTTAAATAGAATTACCTATTCCTGAATTTCAAAGACATTTTAGCCTTGTCTTATCTACATATTTTTACTTTCCAACACATCCTTTTATTGGGAGAACATTCTTTCAGACACAAAGATAATAATAATTTTGTGTGCATGTCTTTTTTGTATACATTTCCTTTTCTTTAAGTGCTACTGCCTCTCTTTATTCACTGCCAACACATTCTTCACATGGTCTTGTAGTCTTTTCTGATAGCTACAACTTTCTCTAAGCTTCCTTTCCTCTCTTGTGATCTTTATTTGCAGCCTCCCAGACCTCTCTTTTAGATTATATAACCTTTATTTCTAGTTCTCTATATGGCATTTTTACTGGCTGTCCCACAGTCAACTTAATTCAACATATCCATATCTAACTTGAACTTTTTTTCTTCTGATTTCTCATAAACCTTTCCTTCTCTACAAATTCCTTATATTGATCAATGATATCAACATCTACTTAGCCACCCAAGAAAAACATTAGTTGTCTTCAACCATGTGAAAAACTCACATCTAATATAAAATTCTGTTGATTCTCTACATGCAGTATAATAAGAAGTAATATTTGTGGAATGCTTACTATTTGCATGGTACCAATTGATTTATTTAATCCTCTTAATTTTGAGTTAGCCATTATTGTTGTCCCTATTTTACCTAAGAAATACAGTATGTCTTTGGTAACAGAAGTATATACCACTATCTTGAAGCTATCCAGAAAAAGCAAAACAAAATACAATCAAGCCTGATTTACAAGAAATAGATAGAACGACATATTAAGTGATACTAGGGAGATACAATCAGGAACATCCAAAGTGTGGGAGACTCTAAAAGAACCTTGTGTCTTTGATAAAAGCATTAAGAAGAAACTCTTGAGGTATAGCTCAGTAGTAGACTGCACCCTTCGCATTCATGAGGCCCCAGGTACATTCCCTAGCACTAACAACAACAACAAAAATTATCATTGAGGGGGACTGGGGTTGTGGCTCAGCTGTAGAGCGCTCGCCTAGCACGTGCAAGGCCCTGAGTTTGATCCTCAGCACCACGTAAAAATAAAAAATAAAGGTACTGTGTACAACTAAAAAATAAATATTTTTAAAAAATTATCATTGAATGGAGATGGAAGCATTTATAGATTAAGAGACACTTTAGAATTATGTAAGCCAATTCCAAGGTATGGATTTTATTTGAGTTCAGATTTAAACAAACAATTTAAAAATATTATAAGATAAAGAAATGTATATAAAATGACTATGTATTTGGTATTAAGGAATCATTGCAAATTGTTTTACCTATGATAATTATTTGGGGCTGATTTTTACATAAAAAGAACAAATCCATACCAAGAAAAAGGATAAGAATCTCTTTCAGAGACAATCTTCTTTTTTAAAAAAATTACTTTTTAAAAAAATTTTTATGTGGTGTTGAAAATCGAACACAGCACATCACATGTGCTAGGCAAGCACTCTACCACTGAGCTACAATTGCAGCCCCTCAGAGACAATCTTAAAAAAAAAGAATCACTTTTTTTACTCAGTATCTCTGACAAAATGAGTTTGCTAAAGAAAGTGACAGAAATTAAGCCAATATTATTAATGCATTTAAAATAAATTTTTCTGATTTTGCTAATCCACATTTCTCCAGCAAATAAAAATTTACTATTGTTGATTATAGTTTCATAACTTTCTCAGTATTTGGTGTGTCCTTCACAGAAATATAGAAAATTCAAAGAAATAGAAACTGACATTTCTAAAACCCCATAAAAATGGCAATGATGATGACAATAATAATAAGCAATTGTCAACATTTGAGTGCTTAATTATGTGACAGGGACCCCTTCATTAGTTTATTGGTTTAACTTATTTAATCCCCTTAATAACTTCATGAGGAGGGAACATCATTATCCTCATTTTACAAGTGGGAAAAGAAAGCCATAAAGAAGTTAAGCAATTTTCCCAGGATCACACTGAGCCTAAATTTTTCATTTTATGCCACACTGCTTCTCTTTTTTGCTATAGTGCTAGATGCTTTTAACGTTAATCTCATGCATTTTATTAATCTAGTGGTGTCTTAATTTTTTCATTTGCAAAGTATAATTTTGTCAGATATGGAATTCTTAGTTGGCAGGATTTTTTTTTATTAACACTTGTTCATTGGTCTTCCACTGCCTTTTGGCCTTCATGATTTCAAGTGGAAATTGTTAAATATAGGAGATTCCTTGTTTCTTCTTCCTTACTGTTTTCAAGATTCTCTGTTTGGCATTTAGCAGTTGATTATAATGTGTCTTGGATCACTTTGAGTTTATCCTACATGGATTTTGTTGACTTTGTTCAGAATATGTAGATTCAGGTCTTTCCTCATATTTTGGAAGTTTATATACATTATTTCTTCAAATATTGATTGTTTCTCTGGGTGCTTCTCATTTGTGCACACCTATATTATGTTGGCCCACTTGTTAGTGTCTCACAGGATCCGTGGAATATATTTGCTTTTCTTTATTCCTTTTTCTTTTTGCTGCTTAGATTAGATCATCTCAATTGACCTGTCTTCAAATTGGCTGGTTCTTTCTTTCTACCTGCTCACATCTTCTGTAACTCCTCTAGTGAATTTTTATTTAGGTATAGCATTTTTTCTTTAGCTCCAGAATTTGTGTTTATTTCCTTTTAAAATTTCTCTTTGCTGATATTCTTATTCATATATTGCTTTTCTGGTTTCTTTTTGTTCTTTGTCTATGGTTTCCTTATGCTTTTTGAACATATTTTCAAAAGGGAAATTGTTACTAGTAGACCTGCCTTATAAGAAGTGCTAATGGGAGTTCTTTGTACTAAAATGAAAGACTCCTAGGTGGTTACATAAGACATCTGAAGAAACTAAAAACTCCAGTAAGCATACTACACAGGTAAATAGGGAAGAAACACAGAACATTGAAGAAAAGAATACAAAGCCAATGTGACTGGAATACAGAGAACAAAGCTTATGGTATGAATTAAGTAACTAGAATATATAGGCCATATGGGACCAAAATAAAAAATTTTGGTTTTTTTTACCCTAATAGTAATATGAAATGTTAAAAGTATGTTTAAATTGTCAATAATTATGCCCCCTACCTTTTATTGATGCTGTGTATTGAATCCAGAGTCTTGTGCATTATAAATATACATGCTACCACTCAGCTACACTGAGGCCCCTAATAACCTAATTTTAATTGAGACTTATAGAGATTTAGGAACTTTTTCAAGGTCATACAATGACTCAATAGTAAAACAAGAATTATGACTAAAGGATGTCTGTATTTAACATCTGTACCACCTCATTTCTTAAAAATGCAAATCTAGGAAATATGTAAGAAATCAGAAGCTTGAAATTTCTGTAGTGTAAATTGCTTATTTTATTATTTCAACAGATGATTAGTGAATTGCTACTATGTTTGAAGGATATGACTTTACCCATTATAAATGTAGTCAGTTATTTAATTTTTTATCTTTGCTTATGACCTGTTACTTCTCAGTAAATAGGTAAACTTAACAGTGTTCAACACAACAGATATATTTCATCTGCTTTTATAATTTCTTCACTCTTTCAATTTCTGCCCTCTAAAGAATTAAAATGAAGGCTAATTATGTGGTAGTTTTCAAGTATCATTTTATTAGACTTATATTATGCTCTAGCTGTGTGTAATAGCATGTTTCTGTAATCCTAGCAACTCAGGAGGCTGAGGCAGGATGATTAAAATTAAAAGCTCAACGCTAGCCTCAGCAACTTAGTGAAACTCTGTCTCGAAAAGAAAGGCGGGGACTGCTAGTGGTAGAGCACCCCTAGTTTCAGTCCTAAGCACTAATCAATCAATAACTGTTCCAAGTTGACATAATTAGTAAGGGTCAAAACTAGGTGGGCTAGTCAGTTTTTCATCACTGTGACCAAAATCCCTGATAAGAACAGATTTGAGGAAGAAAAGTTTATTTGGGGTTTATGGTTTCAGAGTTTTCAGTCCATGATCAGCCAACTCCATTGCTCTGGTGGAAGGGTGTAGTGGAGGACAGCTGCTCAGCTTATTATAGCTGGGAAGAAGAAAGAGCAAGCAATGCACTAATGACAAAATATAACCTCCAAAGGCATGCCCCCAGTGACTTCCTCCAGCTATACCCTACCTGTTTACAGTAACCACTCAGTACAGTAGTTCTTTCAAATTACTAATCCATCAGATGGACCAATTAACTGATTAGGTTTCAGTTCTTGTAATCTAATCATTTCATCTCTGAACATTCCTACATTGTCTCAAACATGAGCTTTTGGAAGATACCCCCCTCTCCCCAGGGCTGGGGTTATGGCTCAGAGGTAGAGCACTTGTCTATCATGCGTGAGGCTCTGGGTTTGATCCTCAGTACCACATAAAAATAAAATAAAGATATTGTGTCCACCTATAACTAAATATTAAAAAAGGAGATACCCCAAATCCATAACACTAGGATTCAAATTCATGTTTCTCTAACTAAAAACCATGATGTTTCTACTATAGTGCACTCAGAGAATATAAAACTATTTTGTGTTCAAGATGTGATAGACATATTTAGAAATAGAAAGCATAATGCTCAATAAATACTTGCTAGCTGTTCAAACAATAGAAATGATATTATGGAAGAAAAGAATAAGCCATTGTGCTATGGTTTAAATGCTATAGTTTAATTTCATGTAGAAATTTAATTGTCAGTGTGACATTATTAAGAGCTGAGACCTTTAAGAGGTGATTAGGTTATGGTGCACTGCCCTCATCAATTTATTAAGGCCTTTAACATGGAAATTTAGTTATAAAGAGGGGAGTTTCACTGTTTCACCTCTCACACATGCATACTCTCTCCCAATATGATGCCTTCACCATGTTATGATGCAGCAAGAAGGCCCTCATCAGACACAGCAGTTTAATCTTGTACATTCCAGTCTCCAGAACCATGATCCAAGTAAATTTTTTTGTAATTTACCCTGTCTGTGCTCTTCTGTTATAGAAGTGGAAAATGCACTAAGACATAGTGTGTGCCCGGAGTTAAATTTATGAGAGATATTCTTCAACAAATTTATACACTGCCAATCTTTGTCTTATTATTTTTGTTTTTGTATACTTTAGTTATAGTATTGAGAGAAGAGACATGAAGCAAAATGTCAAAAAGGAAATTGTTTACTCTCAAAGATTTTGCTTGGCAAAAATTCCCTCGGTAGAAATTGTGAGCAATTCATTCACTTAATCAATATATTGTGTGCCTGTATTCAGTCACTTATTCATGTGTTTGTTTATTCATTGATTTTGTAGTGATTTATAAATATGTAGGCCAAGAATCAAAGGGAAGGGTTTTAGAAAGTTGAATTGTATGAGCTACAGGCAGAGACCTAAAGAGAGTATAAACTTATAAAATGCAGAGTACATTTGTGTACAGGATATGACATAAATTAGGATAAAAGTGTGCTGAGAGAATTGAAGAAACTAAAGGAGAAAGGGTCATTTTATTTCAAATATTTAATATAAAATTTTAATAAAAGGATAGTATGATATTGTACAAAGGATTTAATATAGAGAAAGTATAAAAAGATATGATAAAAGAAAAATAGCAACAGCAGCATAGTTTCAAGTGAGGTTAACAAAGCTGTATGTGTGTGTGTGTGTGTATGTGTGTGTGTGTGTTCAAACTTTAAAATTAATTGCAGAATTTTAACCCTTGAGACTGGCGGCATGTTCCTACATAAGAAAATTTTCAACACCGAAAAGCCTTTATGAGATTCAAGAAAAGTATGGTAGGCTTCTGATGAAAATGGTTGATTTAACATACATGTTTATCTCAGCTAACTGCTAATGCCCTGCTAGTTTGATAGAAAAAGATTTTTAAATAGATATAATCAAAGAAAAAGGAGAGGAATAACAACACTCTCTGGAAGTTGGAGAAATGAATATTAACTGATTTATCAGAGTGAGACAACTAAGTAACTAAATAATCAGGTAACAGTGACAAAACCAAGAAAAAAGACAGTTTGCATCTTTGAACCCCTCAGTAGCAAGCAGTTTTAGGTATTTCTCTGGGGAGAAGTGGGACAGTTAAGATCTACATACAAAAACTTTATGAAAATTTCTAATGTTTATTAAAATTCATTAAACATGAAAAGTCTGTTTAACCAGTTAATTTTCTCAGGTCTCTTTCACTTTTAACACGGTCAGGTAGCAGTGCCTCAGTCATATAGTAGAAGACTAAAGTTTATCCTTTGAAATGCATAAAACTAAGTCTTGGACTGAGGAAAATGAAACACCTTTGGGTGATCTTAAGTACATTCACATTTTTGTGCAATTATCACCGATATTCATCTCCAAAATCTTTCCAACTTATAAAACTGAAAATCTGTGACCATCAAACAATATCATCCATTCCCTCTTTTCTTTAGATCCTGACAACTACCATTCTATTTTTCTGTTTTTATTAATTTAACTCTGTAAGTACCTCATCATGCATATGGGATCAAAGAGTAATTATCTTTTTATGACTGGTTGATTTCTCTTAGCATAATGTCCTGGGGGTTCATCCACATAACATGTACTACTAGATTTTCTTTAAGGCTGAATAATATCCTGTATATGTATGTGTTTTTCACATTTTATTTATCTACTTATTTTTTAATGGACCCTTGGGTTACTTCCAGTTCTTCACTATCATGATGATAATATTTGAAAATCAAATTTAAAAACAATTTTTTTTTAGTTGTAGATGGACACAATATCTTTATTTATTTATTTTTATGTGGTGTTGAGGAATCAAACCCAGTGCCTCACACATGTGAGGCAGGCACTCTGCCACTGAGCTATAGCCCCAGCCCTTGAAAATCACATTTTAATTTTGTTTATTAAGCACAGATTAAAAATTTTACATTATGGCAACATTTAAAGTTAAAAACTACTTTTACATACTAATGCTTGAAGTTCTTTCCGTGTCAATAAATAAATTGTTTTGTTTTATTTTTGTCCTAATTCAAGAGAGAATTACATCATTTGAATTTTCATATAAAAATTATCATTACATTTCCTCTTTTTAACATTGGTTTTTGAATGAAGACAGCTTGATGTGCTGTGTAAGATCTTTGATTAGATAAACGCAACTGAGGAATTTAGTGAAGATCTTCTTGGAATGAATTTGCTGGGTTGTCATTTTATGTCCTTCAGTGACTTTAATTTTGCTGTCAGTGCACCTTATGCTTCTATTCTTCAACAAATTAAAAAATGTAAAAACATCAAAACCATCATGTCAACTAATATCATTGTTTACCTGTGTGTTACAGGCATTGGGTATTCTAATCTGATTGCTACTACTACACGTTATATGCATTTATAATCTTCAGAGGCCTGTTCTTTGTTTTCTTACTAAGAGATGTCCTATCTTTTTTTATTATTAAAATTGGAAATTTAAACATTGTATTTTATCATTTAAAAATATGAACACTTTGAAAAATTATGTGAAATTAACATATGCAATGTGAACACTTTTAATTTAAATGTGGCCTCTTTTTAAATTAGGAAATCTCATATTTTTCTGTTCACCACATTTTTCAGATTAGATTCGACTAGATCTAATTAGATTGGATCAGTATAGATTTATTTTCTAGGAAATCATTTTCTTGGTATGTAGGTTGGTCCACATTAAAAGGCAGTTTTTGATTATTTTTATATGCATTCATTTTTATCTCACCAATGAAGGTCTTTAAATTTTTATTTATTCTAATGTGTAGTATATGACAGCAGAATGTATTATAATTCATATTACATATATACAGCATATTTTTTCATATCTCTGGCTGTATACAAAGAATATTCACACCATGTACTTAGGAAAATGATGTCCATCTCATTCCACCATCTTTTTTTACCCGTCCCCTTCCTTCCCCTCCCTTCCCCTTTACCTCCCCTATCTAGAGTTTGTCTAATCTTCACATGCTTCCCCTCCCAACCCCAGCATGAATCAACCTCCTTATATCAAAGAAAACATTTGGTATTTGTTTTTTTGGGATTGGCTAACTTCACTTAGCATTATATTCTCTAACTCCATCCATTTACCTGCAAATGCCATGATTTTATTCTCTTTTAATGCTAAGTAATGTTCCATTGTGTATATATACCAAAGTTTCCCTATCCATTCATCTACTGACAGTCATATAGGTTGGTTCCACAATTTAGCTATTGTGAATTATGCTGCTATAAACATTGATGTTTTGATATGTTTAAATATGGAAACTGTATCTCTTTTGGTTTCATTCTAGCTCTTACTAAAGGATATTTAATGAATGATCAAGTAATGGCCAACACAGAATTAGCAGTGCAAGGTTAATTCTGAGATTGCAGATTGTGCCTTCAGTTTTGTGACAGTTATGTTATTTTTTTTATCTCTTGGATGAAAGTAATCTTTCTTGTATTTTTAATGAAGAACTTTGTATTTCTCAACTTTTCATATTTACAGAAATATTAAATCTTAAATCAGGATTAAAACTATTTTAAAAGATTGTAACTTAAAAGTCTGTGCGAAAATTAAGATAATGTGTTACATATAAAGCTAAGAAGAACTTTTTTTTTTTAAGGCAATGACTCCATCTTTTTTCTTTTATCTTTATTTTATTTATTTATTTTTATGTGGTGCCGAGGATCGAGCCCAGTGCCTCACATATGCTAGCATGTGCTAGGCAAGCACTCTACTGCTGAGCCACAACTCCATCCCAAAGCTAAAAAGAATTTTAAAATGCTTCTTAAGTCCTGTATTTTCATTTTGAAAACCCCAAACTTCAGAGTGACTTGGTCTGTATTAAACAGCTAGTTTAAGGTAGAGACTCTGATATGTGTGTCTAATTGAGTCCAGTGTTCTTTTCTGAAAATTAGGTGACTTTATTTCCTTTAATGTATTCCGTCTTTCTCTTTTATTGTTTTAGAAAGATCACATTTCAGGCTTGTTTCTCTTCATAGTATCACCATTTCCCAATCAAGATATGAACTCTTGGAATTACTTTGGATTACTGTCTCTCCTTTGGCTCCAGATAATCAAAACTTAAAAGTGCCTGTGATCTGTCTTCTATATCTTTTACATCCTTTGTTTTTCTTTCATTCCCATCACTATTCTATTCAGTTCATGCTTAGATAGTTGTATTCGTTTACTTAGTAGTTTCTCTGGATCTAGTATCATGTCTCCTCTTACTCATTGTGGATAACATTGCCACATTAACATATCTAAAATCATGATTTCTTTCTTTACACCTATGTGTGTGTTATTCTCCCTTTCTGGAAAATTCTCACTGCTTTTTCATGTATATGCATATCCTTTAAAGCTCAACTTAGATCTTATTTTCTTATCAATACTGGCCTAATGGGAGTACAATGTGCAAAATCTGAAGTCAGGTCCTGTCTGTAATCTTTTGACATCTAAACACATGGTATCCACTTATCATAGCATGGTAGACCAAGAGGAGAATTTAGATGTTATTTGTTCTCATCTTTACGTTTGAATTAATAGTTTTCCTGAAGTTAAAAGTATTTGAAAGGTTCAGGGCAGAAATGTAGTTGACTTAGTTTTCTAACCTCTTAATTCCAGAATTCTTTTTGTAACACTTCCTCTCACTGTAAAGTGCCTTGTCTTTTTAGATGTTTTTTTCATGAGTAAATTTATTATTTTACTAGCATGAGGCCAAAAATCTTGTTTTACTCTTTTGTACTTCCCATAATATTTTACACATAAATAGGCCTTAATTTATTCTTTATTTATAGAGAATAATTACTTTCAGATAAAAGTAACATTTTAAATAAAATTTTATTTCCATTTGTACAGATATTAATGGCCAAGAATATATTGCTTTTGTTTAAAAGGGATGGAAGATGTGTTTTTAGTAGTTCTTGATAGTTGCATCTACTTCCAAGGCTTTGTTAAACAAAATTAGTGGGGGAAAAATATAATTGAAAAATTCTCTAGTTGTACTTTTACTGCTAGGGAAGTTGGGTTTCACTTGTTTGCAATAGTAAGAACACTGACTAGAGTACAAAAACAGAAACTTTATCAACATTTCTTCATTGTTTTAATGTTTTCAATTTTTAAGTGAATAAAATGTTTTATAAAAAATAATTTTGAGGGGTGGGGATGTAGTTTACTATTAGAGCAGTTGCCTATCATGCATATGGCCCTAGGTTTGATTCTCAGCACTTCAAAAAAATAATTTTTATAGCAGATTGTACTAAATGGAAATATGATAGAATTCTGTTGTTTTAGTTATCAAGCCACTATTGTAAACTAATTACTTTGTACCATCTTTTAGGTTTTAAAGTTTTATGAATATATCTGGCTTAAAATATGTAAGTAAAGCAACAGGAATTGTAGGAAATATATATAGTTTAAAGTTCCTTTGTAACTTAGCATTAATAAAAATGTTACATTAGAGGGCAGCATAAATATATATCAGGTGAATAAAGCATGGGCTTCGTGCTCATAGTTGGGGATATTTGTATCATTGGCTGAGATGTATTACAGAGGTGATGTCAAGGTGAAAGCAGGCTTTCAGAATGGTTGGAAATCATTGATATTCTGACTTGGAAACTGTAAATGGCTCAGTGGCAGATGGAGTCTTTGTCAAGGAAGAAAAATGGCAGCTTTGGAGCACATAGATGTTTTGCTAGCAGCACAGTACATAGGCTTGTGACCTTCTAGTAGTCAGGAGTTCTTTCTATGCTCTAATAAATTGCTTTTATTCACCCCAAGTAGATAAATAGTAGTCATCACATTTTGGTACAAATTGAAGTGTTTTATTATGTAGAAGCATAAATATATTTAATTGTCTAATTTTCAAAGAACTAAGCTTTTAAGGGAACCTGGATTTCTTGGTATCAGAAATATTTCTCTGTTGATTTGCAAGAGTAAAAGCACTTAAGGAGTCTGAAAACATGTTTGTTTTATAATTACAGAATATTAAATCTTGAAAATATGCAAAAAATCCTAAAACATTCTACTTATTTTACAGAAGAAGAGACTAAGGCTCAGAGGCTATAAGTTAACCATGACCACTTAGCTAGTTCATGATTTTTTTAATACTTATAAAATATCTTTAGTTTTGAAGGTAAAACTAACTTTAAATACAATTTAGAATACTATTGTATACACCTACTTATTCATGATACTTGCATAATGAGAGTGGATAAGTTTAGACTTTTATTTACTATCTAATTGCAGATAATTTTATTGGAAAGAATTTAGCCTTTTTTTTTTTTTTTTTAATCTGGTGTCACTAGACTACTGTATAGAAATTTTTTTGTTGGAGGGTTAATTACTTGGATTATAAAGTTACCTATGACCAAGCTATGTTTTTATTCCTTAATAAATATATTTCATGAATATTAACCAATTGATGTATAAATGGTCCTAACTTACAGTGGTTCTGCTTATGATTTTTCAACTTTACAGTAGTGTGAGAGTAAAATGCATTCTCTACTAGAGACTTAAGTTTGATCTTTTCATGGGTTATTGATGTGAGTGTAAAAAAACAGTACTCTGTGGTGTACTATCTTGCTAAGCAATGATGTTTAGTAAATTAGGTATATTAAATGCACTTTTTATTCATGGAATTTTCCACTTACAATGGGTATAATGGGACATAATCCCATTATGAGTCTAGGAACATTTGTATATAGTATAGATTATTTATATATATACTGTGTTGACTAAGGTTTTTTCTGTTTTAAAGAAATAGTTGTAGCTTGTATACTGAGATATTTTGAAATTTTCTGCTTGTGTCAGTGAGAATAGTTTTTAGAGGGTTATGTGTTCCTATGAGAGTCTGTTGTCATGTATGTTCAGTTGAATAGCTGACATGTATTGAAGACTAACATCATCATTAACATTAGGACTGGTAAATAAAGATAATTTTGTGCTCTTGTAAAAAAAAAATAGGACTGGAAGCATTACACTCCTAAAATCGACTTGATAATTGATAAAGTTATAGAAAAGAATCATTACAGCATTGAAGAAAATGACACTTTGCTTTACAGGGTGAAGTTTGCTGTATTTAATACTTCAGATTGTAGTCTTTTGCCAGCCAGTGCCTAAAGAATTTAGTTAAAGAAAAATTTATAACAACAGTTATACTGAAATGCTGTCTGTGCATTTTCTAGAGATGAAATTATGCAACATTTTTACCATTGTTTTCAATTAAGAGAAAATTTTGAAGTTAGAGTCAAAGGCTTCCAAAATCCTGAAATAATTTTTTTGTTGTTGTTAACAATAAAACTACTCTCAGCTAGGTGTGGTGGTAATCCAGAGTTGCTGGAAGCTGAGGCAGGAGGATTAGGAGTTCAAAGCCAGCCTCAGGAACTTAGTAAGGCCCTAAATAATTCAGTGAGACCCTGTCTTTAAATAAAATATAAAAATAAAAAGTGCTGGGGATATGGCTCAGTGGTCGAGTGCCTCTGGGTTCAATCCCTAGTACCAAAAACAAACAAACAAACAAATAAAACTAATCAGATTTTATATAGAATGTGAATATGAAAAGTATGAACCATATTATAAATGAAATCACTATTCTTATTGATATGTTGATTTGTATCTATTTCACCTATTATCCACTTTAGTATGGAATAAATTGTTGAATACAGGTAAGATGATGGTCACTAAATTATTTAACAACTAATTAGTAAGTTCCTATTTACACACAAGTGCTAAGGATAATGTACTGTAAGAAAACAAAGACTCTGAACTCAAGGGCTAACCTTCTATAGGTAAAAGAAACAAGTTAATATTTAATATATTAGATGGCAACCAATACTATGAAGAAAAGTAAAGCAAATTAAGGATCATGAGTGCTGGGGGTGTAAGTTAACATTTGTTATAGAGTTGTCATCAAAGGCCTCTGTAATAAAATGACAGTTTAGCCAAGATCTTAAGGAAGTAGGGAGCAAAGCATGCATGTCTCCGAGTGGGGACTCTTTCTAAGGAAACAGTAAATGCCAGCACACTGAGGGTAGATTATGTTTGGCAGCATGGCTGGACTGGAGTTGTGTAAGTGATAAGCAAGAATTACAAATAAAGCCAGAGAGATTTCACATAACCAGCATTTAAGTCTTTTTTTTTTTTTAAAGAGAAGATTATAAAAACCATGCGTTCCAAGCTTAACTAAAGCTCTTATGTCAAACCAGTGGTACCCAAAGTAGTTTGGTAGAACATTGTTTATATGGAATATTAAATGAAAAGATCATTCCATGGTTAAATAAATTTGGAGGACATAGGATTATTGTTAAACAAAGTTAAATTGGTTTTGTTTTAATAATTTTCTGAGCATCTTTTAATGTGCTAATGTGTTTTGTGAATTTCCAACTCATTTGATCCTTCCTTCAAAGATTGCATCTTATGGGACTAGTATTTTTCATGTGTTGGCAAGTGTTGTATTAGACAGGTTAACTACAGGTTAATAAAAGTGTTTTTCCACAATAGCTATTTTGTAACTTCTCTGCTTTCCTGAAGGCCATACCTCTTCCTTTCTGCTTTTTCAGTAAAGATTATATGTCTTTCTCTCTGTAAATATTTCTCCAATCTATTCATTCTGTATTTGTGATGCCTAAATGTGGGTTTGCATCATGTCTCTCCTGGGCTGTCACAGTAGTTGGCTAACTGGTTTCTCTGCTTCTAGTCTTGCTGTGTCCATATTCATCAACCTCATTGACGATTTAATTGACATCACAAATCTAACTAGGTTATTCACCTACTTAAATCCTTTACCAGCTTTCAATCACTACAAAATTAATCTCATTTACAGAGCATGTGAAATCTTTCACAATTCGTCCTCTGCCTACATCTGAAATTATGCTTCAATCTCCCATACTTAATGCTCTCCAAATTTAAACCACTTATACTTGCCTAAAGTAGGTAATGGATTGTACAGTCCTTTTGCCTTTATTCATTGCTGTTACCACTTCCTGACACAACCTTCTTCTGTAAGTAGCCTAATTTTCCATTCTTAAAGGTTTAGAGCAGATATAATCTTCTACAGGAACACTCTAAAAGATCTTCCTGGGTATACTCATAAATCTATCAAAATACTTTTAAGATGAAATAAAAATACGTATTTGTATTTTTTCTACTCTCAGATCCTACGCCTTGTAGCTGTGTTAAGTGCCTAATACTTTAAGTGAATACACAAATTAACTTCAGTAAGTAGTTGAAAAGATCTATCAATTTCTCTTTTTCCCTAGTTCTGACCCTGTTAGGATTATAGATTTTAAGTGTAAAACCACAAAATATCTGGAAGAAAACGGGAAAATCTTAGTGAAGAGTTCTTATATATGACACATAAAACATGATCTATAAAAGGAAGAATATTAGTAAATGGTTATTTGTTTTGCAAAAGACCCTATTATGAAGAATAGACAAACTACGTATTGGGAGGAAATGTTTGAAAACTACATATCTGACAAAAAAATCATACTTAGGATATAAAAAATATCTCAAAACTCAACACTTATAAGCAAACATTCCAATTAGAAAAAAAATGAGCAAAAGACAAGAAGAGCCATTTCATCAAGGAGGATATGTAGATGTCAGATGAGCTCATAAAAGATGTTTAATCATCACTAGCCATTAGGCAAATGAAAAAATATTTGTTCATTGGACACCTGTCATAACAGCTAAGACAAAACAAAACAAAAATCACAGTATTACATTCTGGCAAAGATGTGGAGAAACTAGTGTCCAATAGACTGCTGTTGGAAATATAAAATGGTAAAACCACTCTGAAAAGTAGTTAGGTAGTTTATTAAAACAACAACAAAAAATTACAAAACTAAACACAAACTTAAAAGTTAGAGTTGGTAAAGGAGAAGAGCTTGGGTGTGACTATAAATGAGTAATATGAGAGAGATCTTTCTGGTGATGTTATCTTGATGGTAGTGTTTCTTACATGAATGTACATGTAATAAAACTACATGAACTCACACATACACATTTGTAGTTAGTTTCTGATTTTTATTATTTAATCTATATTATTATGTAAGTTATAACAATTTGGAAAACTGAGTGATAGGTACATGAAACTTCATTATACCATTCTTTTAACTTCCTCTAAAGAATATAGTTATTTCAAAATAAAAGTGGGGAAAAATACTTATTGTTTAAAATTTTTACCTCCCTACCCATTTCTGTGGGGAAAAAATGTTTCATTTCCTTACTAAACTTTAGGCTTTATTCATGTTTTTTGATTTTTATCATCTTCTGCCATTTTTAGAGATTTTTTTTCACTGATCTTTCATAAGACACATTCATTTTCTCCCTCTTGCAGGTGTATTTTATTGTTTTCTATAGGATTATCCTGTTCTAAATAAAATTATAAGCAGAAATACGAATAAAACCTTCACATACCTCCCTCAAGTTGTAAATTAAAGATACATTCATGTTAATATGGGTAGCTCTAGTTCATTAATTTTAATTGCTACCTAGCATTTCATTATAAAAACATGTCTCAGTAGTTTACTTATTCTTTCTTGAATATTTCCCAGCTTCTTTCTTTTCATTCATTCATTCTTTTTTTTTTTTTTTTTTTTTTAAGGATGTTGGGAATCAAATCCAGGGTCTCATGCATGCTAGGGAAGTACTCTGCCACTAAGCTATATCCCCAGCCCACAATTAACATCCTTATGCATAACTCTTTATATATATATATATATATATATATATATATATATATATATATATATATATATATAAACATTTCCAGGTTACATATCCAGAAGTGGAATTACTGTCTTATATATAGGCTACATGCACTTTTTACTTTATGTTGTCTAACATCTTTCTACAGTTATTGTACCAGTGCGAAAGGATTTCTTGATATATTTAGCATTTGTTTAATTTTTGCCTTTCTATTCCCTCCCTCTCTATAGATGTCCAATAGATTTTACTTCTACAATATACTTTTTAAATTTCTTGCTCTACCTTGACCAGCCACGAAATAAAAACAATTGTGATTCATTTTGTCTTCCATAGCTTTCATATTCATCTCCTCTTTTGTGACACTTCTGTGCAACCTTAGTACAGACACTTGCTCTTACTTAAACTATTTCAGTAGACCAAATACTGTGACAATCCTTATTGGAAATCTCTTCCTCCTCCAGTTCATCCCACTTAAAACTGCTAGGTCAGTATTTCTAATGAAAGTAGTTTACCATTGTTTGCAGCATTACTTTTGAAAACCTTAATGTGGTATTCAGTGTCATTTTCAGTAAGGTCCTATGTTGTGACACAAGACTAAAGCAGTCAGGGTCACTCCAGGTGAACTGGGCTGGCACAAAATAATCACACAGAGACAGAGAAATACCTTTTTCCTTGGGTTCTGTGACAGCTCCTCTGACTCAGCTCCCATAAAGGAGGCAAGGCAGGCAAGAACCAGAAAGAGCATGCCTTGAACCCATTTTTATTGGGGAGAAGCCATTCATATGAGGCAAGGAATCAGGTTTTAGGGGACTGAGTCTAGCTTCCTGATGTCCTGCTGTCAGCAGGTTGACTGACATCTTGGAAGGCCACGCCCATCTCATGTGCTGTGTGGGAATCAAAGGCAGAGCAAATGAAAGGGACAAATATGTGCATAGCCCAGACAGAACAGCATCATCAGTCCAGTCCACTTTGTGCGCTCAAGATGCTCACAGCTCACACACACACAGCCCATGGCTGTTTGCCATATACATAGCTCCTGTCCAGAGTGGCTCCCGACAATCCTAAACCTCTTTTACAGCCATGTCTTCCACTATTTTTTACTTGTGCTCTATGTACTTGCCAGACTACATTATTTTTTATTATTTGTTGATTGATTTATTCAAATAATAGATATTCAATGAGCTTTTATACTGCTTTATATCTATATAACTAAATTGACATTGTATTTTAGGTGCAAATCATGATTCTTGTATAAGGGAACTTGCATTCCACCTCATCCTAGTCTTTGAACATATTAAGTCCTTTTAAGCTTCTGATCCTTAGCATATATGTTGTTTCTTCACTTGAGATATCTCGTTTCCTAATTCCCCCATCTGGCCATCTTTTCCATTCAAATTCCTACACACTTTTCAAGGTCTACTTTACATGTCACCTTTTCATGAAACCTTTTCTGACATCTTTAGTTCCCTTTTGCTCCCATTGTACTTTAATTATACCATTCTTATGGCACTTGGTATGTTCCATGAATTTGTCTTACCCTTCCAAGAAATTAAGTGTCAAGTACTTTGTCCAGTCATCTGTTATTAGTTGTGTAATACTTAACATAGGCTTTGTATTTAATAATTAAAATAATTTAGTCAAAGATAACATTATTATCCAACTTCATCAATTGGATCTATTTAAAGAAATAATTCAAATTAAGAAAAAATAATTACATAACTTTAATTTGGTGTTCTTAAAACACTACAGAATAGGGCTGGGGTTGTGGCTTGGTGGTAGAGTGCTCATCTCGCACATGAGAGGCCCTGGGTTAGCTCCTCAGCACCACATAAAAATAAATAAACAAAATAAAGGTATTGTGTCCAACTACAATTAAAAATAAAAATTAAAAAAACACTGCAGAATAAACTTTATGACTTGCTTTGATAAATAGTAAATGTGATTAGTGTTAACAAGTTTTCTATTTTTTTTTTTTTAATTTTTAAGTAGTTCCCTTTTCTCAAAGCAGACTGTACTCTGGATCCTACTTGTTAGCTTCCCAAGAAGCTGGAACTACAAGCAAGCACCACCCGACCTGGCCTGGTTGGTTCTCTTGAGTTGCCTTGGCAGCTGCTGTGTGCCTCCTTTACCCCAAAGAAAAGCCCTTTGTTTATTTTCTACTATATTGGGCTTCTTCACAAGATTTTGTTTGAAGAAAGAACTCTCACACTAAAATAATTTTAAATCATTGCTAAGATAGCATTAAGTACTTTAGTTTTATCTATTTTGTATTTTCCAAACTTTTGTTAGAAAAGTATTAATCTGGCGCTCTTCTTCCTTATATTATCATTGATTTCAAATCAGTAGTCAATTGAATGAGACTTTAGATGATGAAGCAAATGGTAGACAATGGACTTTTGGATAAAACAAATAGATTGTTTATTTGCTGAATATTCTGGATTTTTTTGAGGGGGATGTTTGTTTGTTTTGTCCTCCAGTATTGAGGATCTAACCCTTAGCACTTTATCATTGAACTACATTCCCAGCTTTTTTTATTTCTTATTTTGAGGCAAGATCTCACTTAATTACCTAGGTTTGGCCTTGAACTTGCAATCCTCCTCCCTCAGCCTTCTCTGTAGCTGGAATTACAAATGTGTGCGCCACTGTATCCAGTGAAGATTCTGTGTTTTAATATGGAGTTTTGAGAAGTTGTTAGACTATCAGAGATTACTGGAATTGGTGTAGAGACGTTTAGTACACTGAAGAATTTTTTAGGTTACAGCATCTGTAATGTACAAACAATTCTGATTCAGTTTGTCTGGACTGGGGCCTGAGATTTCACATTTTTAACAAATAATTTCAGTATTGCTGGTGTTTCACTTTGAGTAGCAAGAATATAGATGACCTTCCAATTTTAGGATTGCTAATAAAATTTTAGGATTGTCCTAATAAAAGTAGATTTTTGGTTGCTTGTAGACATTCTCTACTCTGATTTGTATTTTACCATTTTAATAGAAGTTTCTAAGTTTTAGGGAAATGTGTGGATTATGGATTAATGATTGCTCTAGGATATGTGATTCTTTGCTTAAAGTTATCCTTCAGTATTTTCATTCATTCATTCATTCATTCATTCATTCATGCACTACCCCATAGAACTCAGAGCCTCATCATGTTAGGCAAGTGCTCTCCCACTGAGCTACACCTCCAGTCCCAAGATTTTTATAATTTTGACAGGTGTGACATTGTCAATGGAGCTTTAATTAATAAGGAATCTCTTAATTACTTGGTTTACTTTTCTAACAGAACTAGAATTCATAATAGCTTTTTGTTATTTTAGCAGGATATTGTTTTAAGGCATACTTATAAAAATAAAAATAGGAAATAGTTTTCTGTTTGACTTTGTTTTAGTTGGTATAAGTACTATTTTTTTCTTTTGTAAAACTGTTATTATCACAAATTAGTTGCAATTATATACTATAAAGGTTAGACACAGGTGGAATTGAAAACCAAATGTGTCAATAGACAACCAATAGGATAGTTAGTTCTGTCATTAAATAGTTTATACTCAAACAGATATAAATTGATTGGGGGTGATATTAATATTTAACTTTAATTGAATAATATAAAAACATTGATAGTCTTTTATGCTTTTACAGAAAATTATAACTTGGTCATAATTCTTTAAGAAAGTTCTCAGAATTACTTATTTTTGACAAATGGAAATTGGAAATCAATATTTGCAGAGCAAGATAGTAAAACATTTTTTTGGGAAAATATGATTTTATTTAAAAAATTAGAACAATTTTATGTTGATAGTTATTATATTATCCCTACATTATTTTAATTAATAATTATCAGCAGTAGAAAGTGCTAGAGGATTTATATTATTACAAAAGTGACTTTAAAATACATTTATTATCATTTTATTATTTCTTATTAAATGAACACTCACAGGAAAAGTTTTCATATGGAATTTATGGCAAATGCTGATAAATTTTTTTTTTAGATCTGATCCAAAATTGTCTATAGAAAGGAACTTCCTTTGTCTCTTCTGGTAGTATCCATAGATTTTTTTTTTTTTTTAAGGTACATTAATACTGCCGATAGAAGTAGAACCATTGGAATTTACATTAAAAATAAATGTGATGAATAAAAAGCAGCACACTATAATATTATAGTCTTGACTGCTTTATCAATAAGTTCTTAAATTTGAAGTACAAAAATAGTGAAAAGGTCGAGAAAAAATGAAAGAAAGAACAAACGATGCAAAAAGAAAATGACACTGAGGTCTTGGTTTAATACATATGTATTTCAGGTTGATGGTTGATTTCATTAGCAAATCTCATTGTTATGCAATGTCTGTTCTTCTGCAGCAAAATGAATATTGTATTCTCTCAGACTCTGTATCTATTATGTTTCAATTACTGAAAATATATACATTTAGCTGACTTCGGTTTACTTTTACCAAATTGTTTTTAAGGAAAAGAAAGAAAACTGAATCATATTATTTTGTTGTTTAAATTTCTTCAATAACCTTTTTAATTTTTATTATAGATTTATTTTCTACTATTGTTCTCTAAAGTAAACATCTAAAAGAGGTGGATAATAATGTAGCCATGTTAATTACCCTCTAACTTGTTAAATGAACACAATGTAATCTTGATTGATTTAAGCTGATAATTAATATGTGCTACTTAAGCATATGCTTTCTAACATTTTTAAATGTTGAGTGGTTTTTCTTATTGCAAGAAAATGTTAAGTAAGTGTACATATGGCAGATCTGAAGACTGCTACCTTTTGCAATAGCAAAAAATGTATGTTGAACTTTCATAAAATAAGAAATTCAGAAATAACAAATCTCAGTGGTTATACAGTGGAAGTGTTCATTTAATCACAAAAATGTAATAGGTTGCATAATTCTTATTAATATGTTCAAATATGGATCAAGCAGTATTGGACATTTAATGTAAGTCATTTTGATGTCTCACAATAGTTTTCAAAATCAGTTTGGTTTTCATAGTGTTCTGAAAGATTGCCACCATAGTTGACATTCTTTTGACAAGCTTAGAAATCAAATAGCCCAAGATTTGATTAAATGTGAGTTGATTTTATACTGCACAGAAATTGTCTGTTTGGTAAAAATTGGCCTTCTGGTTCACTTAATGAAATCCTAATAAACACCTTGGCTATGTTGAACGAACATGAGCTGTTGTGTGTGTGTGTGTGTGTGTGTGTGTGTGTGTGTGTGTTAGTTTATTAATAGCTCGTATTAAGTTAATTTAGTGTTTGCTACATGCTGAGTGTTTTATTATTCACAATGAGTAATATAAAAGAATTTCCAAGTTCTAGTTAAGGAGATCCCCAAATTATTACAGAGTAATATAAAACTAAATCACGTAGAGAAAGAAAGTTTTATGGGCCCAAATAGTCAGATTCTGTGAAAGCAACATCCTGCAGGTGATGAGACCTGTTCTGATAATGAGGTGTGGTGGAAGAAATAGGAAACAACATAAAAATAATCTGGGAGGTAGGAGTACACAAGCTTAGCAATTTGGGGAGATAAAGGAGACTCAGCCAACTATAATGAAGATTTGATTTGCTACTCCCTATTTACCTCATATGAATATCAGAGTGAAGCATTGTTAAATTTTAATAGTGTTCAATCCAGATGAATGTCAGTTGACATGGTAGCAACTGACATGGTGCAGTTATTTTTTTAAGTTACTGAGTTATCTGTCCTGTTTTTGGACTTGCCAGGGAGCAGAAGAATATATTCTGAATCTTTTTGCCTTTATAGAATCATTAGGTACAGTTAGTTGTGCTGAAAGTGCTCTAAAAAGAGTGCCTGGCTGAAATACCCTAAGGAGATGGGGTGGGGGTAGGAGTTCCCTTTTCTCATTTGTCAGCTCAGAGAGGGAGTCTTTTCATAACTCACAGGGTGCCATATATACTTCTCTCCCCTTTTGTCTTATCTACAAATTCTTAATATCCAAACTCACCAACCCTTGATAAATGCCACCTTGAATAAAATAAAATATCAAATTTATTTTCTCTTCCTTTCTACATTTTTCTTCATCATTCTCTAAATTTTGGCCCTTTATGGGAAATTAAGATAATCATGGATTTTTCAAAACAAAGTAATAATTTTCTAATTTAAATTTTTGTTTTGTTTAGGCAAACAAATTACAAAATCAAACCTACCAATATCATAGGAAATACAATTTAAATTTTCTATAGTAGAAATAAGAATTGTGTTTTTGCATTCCAAGTGGCTGTAGAACATATGTTATTTAATTTGACCAGGAAATTCAGCTGAAACTGTTAATGCCTTAATCATAGTTTTCTGAAAATTCCCTCATTCACATGTCATTTTTAGTAAAGGTGATGATTAGTGATTGTTAGTGACTTGTGTTACAGTGATTTAATAGTGAAGGTATACTTCTGAAATGACAAATTAGGTATTTGTGATGAGAGATTCTGTACCCTTGGCACAGTCTTATCTGCTTGGGTGTTCTTTTTGTTGTTGATTTTATTATTATTCTGTTTTGTTGTATTTTCTATTTTAGTGCATTAACTTTATTTTGCATACTGAATTATTATAAACCTAATCTAAGCAATATAATTTTAATGTTTTGATAAGATTATATTGTTAAAAAAGTCTTGAGAGCTCTTTGCATTAAGATGAAAACATACTATGTTTATAATAAAACAAAGGTGTAGTGTTCATAAACATAGAATTTTTAAGAAATGCAATTTTTACAGATTTTTTTTAAAACTCCAAATATTTTAAAAGTAGTGACTTAGTTTATCATAGGTTTTTATTTGTCTTATACCCATAATTAATTTAAATCAACCTTCATTGAACTATATTAGAAATTTAGGGAGCAAAAAGAAGAGCAGTTTAGGGAGGAAAAACTAAGGACAAGGAAACTTAGTTTTCAAGCTAACAATTTTTTTTTAAGTGCTCACAGTTGACCAGTTTTTTCTTTCTTTTTTGAAATACAAGTTTAAAATAATATAAGGAATAGCTTCAAGTTATGTAAACTTTTTGATTCATACGATTGAGTTTTTTTCAAAGACTGCTACATAAATTTTAAAGTAGTATTTTGGAAGTGTGCTTTGGCAAAGAATTTTAATTTTGGTCTTTTATTAAGACTCAGAAATTTCTTTTATTTACTTTCTTGAAGGAGTTGAAATTTAAAGACTTTTCCTTAGGTTTTTTTTTTTAAATCCTTATTTGTTTTTAAAGCAATTTGTTAGCATTTGTCTCGTTTTTATAGCTTATTTACTAAAACTAATTTTTGAAAGCTGCTTAAACCATCTCAGTTTTCAAGCATTTTTTATTTTAAACTGTGAGTTATTTCACGTCAAGAATGAACTCCCTTTTAAAAAGGAAGAAACAAAATTCTTCTCATTGTTGGTTTTGATGTTAATAAAATTAAGAACCGATTACTTGAGACGTCAGCTTTACCTGCCTTAGTTTTGTCACGTGAGCCTTCACGTTTACTAGTGATCTAAGTGCTCCACCTGCCTTTCAGTTTGTTTACCAGGAAATCAAGATGTGTAAACTGCAGGAAGTACTATTTGACCCTCTCCGACAGTATCTCATTACAATAATTGCTAATCTCTGAATAAGACAGCCATGTTTTGTGAGTAACTGAGAGAGAGAGGTTGTGTTAGGTAGATTTTAGGTGTTCCAAGAAATAGAGCATTCTAAATGCTTGCTTGGATTATGTTTTCATTATAGCTTTTGATAAAAGACATATGGTGACCTTTGGGGTCAGCAAAGCTAGGACACAATAGCAGGTATTCTTTCATGCCTTTTAACTGAAAGAATATCACGGCTTGTTGTTTTGGAGTGCTGTCACTGCTCTGAATCGAAAGGATAATGGCTACTTCCTGATTAAACCCACTCTCCACAGTAAGCTGCTAATGTTATACTGTCTTTTTCTCCTGTGAATGCAAGAGTATTTGATGTTTGCTTTACTTTTTATCATTGTCTTTTCATTGATAGATCTCTTACAAATATATCTTGAAGTTGAAGTTTATAATAAGAGTAGAGACAACCTTTTTTAAGTTTGTAGGGTTTTTTTAAAAAAATGCAAAAGTATTTCTGTTTGATATCTTAAATCCAACCATCTCATTTACTTATTGTAGATTTTGGTTAAAGAAGTTAGCTATATTTAAAGACATTAGAATGATAAAATATATTAAGCTGCTACTTTCTTGGCACTCTAAGCAAAATTTTAAAAATAACTTATGGAGTAAATTAGATTAATTTTTTTCAGTGACTACTGGGATAAAGTAATTTTATTATTTAATAAATTTCATAATTCTGTTTACATATATTGTGTTGATAATAATTTTATTATATTAAATTGTGTTCTTAGTTAAGAGATCATCATGACTTAAAAACAATGTTCAGTATTCAAAATTTAAGAAGGGAATAATGAGCTTCTTAGCTTTAATCCTAAAGCTGGCAGTCACTCCATCTGTAGTCTTGGGACAATCATTTAAATTGCTTACCTCAGTTTTCTTGTCCACTACCATATGAGTGATTAGGTAAAATTTGCATGTGTATTTCCTGGTGGTAGTACAAACTATAAAGAAAACAAATTCACAAGTATTTTATAAAATAGATAAGTGACTCTGCAGATAGGAAGACATTAAGAGCCACAGTAGACAGAAATAACAGAAAATTTTTAGAGCTTTAAAATAAACACTATTACATTAGCCTTTTAAATTGAACTGAACTCCCAGTGTTGCTCCAACATCAATATAACATAACCCAAATAATATACATATAATTGGACCCATGACTGAAATGAGAAATGGCAAGCTTGGAGATAATTTAGTAAAAGTTAAAATTTATTTAACTTTTTCTCAAAAGTCTTACTTTTTAAAATGAGATTGTTCAGAGTAGAAGGAAGAATATATGTGTATATTATAGGCCTATATGTATAGGTGACCTAAATAGTACCATATTTAATTTTTAATATCTAGTGTTGGGTATTTTGATTATATAAGAGAAATCATTTAAAAATTTTTAAAATTTGAAGGTAGTTATTGAAGAATATTATTGAGCCTAACATCTTAAAATATTCAAAAATATTCTGGGATTATGTAAATAGAATTCCTCTTTATTGAAAATTAAGGTATTTCTTCTGTAAAATGCTTATCAAGTTTATTTTTGGTGACTCAGTAATTTTTAATATAATTTCTTATATCCTAAGGAGATTCTAAATATTGTGTTTAGTGAATATTCTAACTTAGTTATCAAACAGAATTTAAATGATACTCTTCACATTATCTTTGCTTTACAAATTTACTAACTTAAGTAATCTATTTTTGTAATAACAAGTAATAGATGTCATGTATTAAATGCATACTATGTACAAACATCTGGGCTAATTCTATCATCATTTTTTAAAATTTTTTGTCATTAATGGACCTTTATTTTATTTATTTATATGTGATACTGAGAATCAAATCCAGTGCCTCCTCACACATGCTAGGTGCTTGCCTCTTCCACTGAGCCACAACCCCAGTCCCCGCTGTCATCATTTAATATTGATGATAATTATGTCATGTGCAGGTACATTTATTCTATTTTAATTGATAAGGAATTGTTTTAGAGAATTTAAATAATGCAATCAAGGTCCTTTAGCCAGTAAGTGCCAGAGTCAGAATAAAATCACTAACAGAATCTAGAATCCAGAACTCAGTCTCCAGTGTCATACATTTAAGCATTGTGTTTAGATTATGGAGATAGTAAAGGTGCTTAAATCTTTGATCTAGTTGGTTTTATTTTTTATTAATTTATCAAATGTTGCTGAGTATTTCCAAAGTGTTTGGGCCTGTAAGGAAGTATAGGTGATAACAATAGAAAGCAAAACAGAATGGTCGAAGGGGCAGAAAATTAACAGGCTCTTTACAGTATAATGTGATAACTATACAAGAGAGGTAAGCACAGAATACTAAAGTGGCACAAAGGAGAAATATCCAATGTATTGTTTTATTTACATACTTAATTCGCATTTTTGTGTGCTGTTCTATGTATATGGAAAAATATCAGTAAATAAAACTTTCAAAGGTCTCTACCTTTGTGGAATGTATAGTAGACTTAGAAGTAAACAATAAATAAAGTGATATTGAGCAAAGATCAAAGAAGTTAGCTGTGTAGATGCCCTTAGGAGGAGTCTTCAAGGCAGAGAGCAAGAGGCAGGAGCCTGACTTGGTATGTGCTCTAAAATGAATGGAGGCCATTGTGATGGAAAGTAGAATGAGGGAGAAGGGAGAGTACAAGGGAGGACCTTAGAGACCACTGAAGCCTTATAAGGCTTTCTGTAGATCTGGATTATATTTTTAATTGAACTGACACATAGGTTCACTTCTGTTGCTATGCTGAGAATAGACTGTATCTTGGCAAGGCCCACCAGTTAAAAGGTTCTTATGATAATCTAAATGAAAGAAGATAGTGGCTAGGGAGAAGCAAAATCTGGATGATTTATCTGGACACAGTGACTCAAAACCTGCAATCCCACCAACTGGGGAGGCCTCAGGCAGGAGGATCACAAGTTCAAGGCCAGCCTCAGCATCTTAGTGAGACCATGTCTTAAATTAAAAAAAAAAAAAAAAAAAAATTAAAAAATGGTTGGGGATGTAGCTCAGTGGTAGGTCACTTTGTACAATCAACCAATCAGTCAATCAATCAATAACTGGATGTTTTTAAGGTAAAACAAAATAGTTCTTGATGGAGTAGATGTGAGAGGAAAAGGAAGAAAGGATGAATAAGGTTTTGGCTTAGCAATTAAAAGATGATGTTGGGTTTTCAAGTGGAACATATTTGGAATGGGGATGGAGAAACAGGACTTCAGGTTTGGATATGGTAGATTTGAAATGTCTATGTGCAATTGGAAATATAGGAAGGTTCTACAGAGGAGATAACAACCTAAATTGGGATTGAAGAATGAATTGCATTTACTCAGCCAAAGAGGTAGTTGGTAATGGAATTCAGGAGCATTTGCTATAATACTTAAGTGAATCTTTGCATTTTTATGGTTTTACATATTTACTAACTAGAGTAACATCTAAGCATCTGAAAAATAATAAGACTTAAAAAGTGAAAAAACTGTTTATATCAAAGAAATAATTATTCTGGATATCCAAATTTTTAGAGTATTTCAGTAACTACTATATTCATGAGTATCATACCAGCATGCTTTTACATTTGTTGATTCTAAACATAGCACTCTAAGATAAATAAATATTTCATTTCATATTTAGAGAAAATGAATGTGAGGCAGATTAATATTTGCCTGACATTATAATAAAAATGGTGAAGCTAAAGACTGGATTTAAATCCAGGTCTTTAGATTCTGTTGATAATGTTCCTTATGTTAAAAAAAAAAGTATGTGATGTTAATTTTTGTATTATTTTGAGGTCTTGTTGAACATTAATTTTTGTTCTGCATTGTAGCAAAGTGATAGTCTTGGGACATAAATTTTATAGATTCTTAATCATGGAGTCAAGTCATTTGTACAGCTTTCACTATAGTTACCTAGTACAGATACTCCTTCTACTCCTGGCTCCCAGCCCAATGTATAATGTTTAATGAATGCTTTAAAAAATTATAGTTGCTATCATCATCATCTTCATTCCTTTTCTAATATGCTATAACTTTGGAATAACAGCCCAAACTTGTTGGATTCATGTATAAATTTTAATTCCTGAAATATAAATCATATAAGAACTTTTTAATAAATAATAATTCTTAACTCATGTTCTGTCAGCTTGGAGACTATTTTTTATTTCTTTCCCTTTTTGGTTTGGCCAGTGAGCTTGCTGTACAACCATGTTTCTGACTGGAAAAGTAATAATTTCTAAGATGCCAGTGGGTATTTTCATTGTAAAAGTGAATATGTTGTTCTACTATAGTAGGAAATATAAATATAGTTGTTCTTTGAAGCAGTTTTACTTTTGATGTAACAATGCCAAATTTAAAAATTTTAAAATTTTTTCTTCTGAATCAAAATATAATTATACTTTTTTAATCTTCATGTGAGTTAATATTGTTTACATTTATAATATGTGTTTAAAGACACAGTTAACAAATCAAACAAATAGCAGTTAAGAAATATTTTTCCAAAGATATAACATAAAAAAGTACTAATAAAATAAAATTACAAAAAAAAACAGGGGCTGGTGTTGTGGCTCAGTGGTAGACCACTTGTCTAGTACATGCGAGGCCCTGGGTTCTATCCTCAGCACCACATAAAAATAAACAAAGGTATTGTGTCCAACTACAACTAAAAAAATAAATATTTAAAAAAATAAAATTTTATAAAGCACAAAACCCTGCTGTAGATAAAAGTAGTCTGATGACTCTAAAATAGCTCATTTTAAAGCATTTACTCTGAAAATGGGCAGAAACTTTACCTAGGCTTTATATACCTAGGTTTCTGGAAGTATGTGACTTTAGTGCAGCTGTTTTGATGCATTTCTCAAAAACAGGGATTGAAGCCAGGGGTTCTTTACCACTAGGCTACATCCCTAGTCCTTTTAAAAAAATTTTTTTTTTTGGACAGGGCTGGGGTTGTGCCTCAGTGGTAGAATGCTTGCCTCAAATGTGTGAGGCACTAGGTTTGATTCTCAGCACCACATGTAAATAGATGAATAAAATAAAGGTCCATCAACAACTAAGAAAATACTTTAAAAGAATTTTTTTTTTTTTGAAACAAAGTCTTGCAAAGTTATTGAGGATTTTGTTAAGACAGGATTTGAACTTGTGACCTCCTGCCTCAGTTACTGGAATTAAAGATGTGTAATACTGTGCCCAGCCATTTCTTAAAATTTTTATGTTGTTTTTTTCAAAGAACAACAACAATTTTAAAAAGTGTATTTATCCTTCCTATTATTTTTTCTGAAGTCTTCTATTTCATTATCATGCCTTAAAGACTTCTCTTAAGTATGTTTATTTTAAGCATTATTTAAGTAAAAGAAAAATTTAGTTGGTTATTTTTATTATCACTAAAATAACTGTAATTATCATATTAATTAATTCTGTTAAGGATTATAATTTTATATCCTAAATATTTCTACTTAGGCATAGAAAATATTAGTGTATATGTTAAATGCTTGTGTATTACTCACCATTTAAAAAGTTATATTTGAATACTTTCTTGTCTTTGATTCAGTCAAGAAAAAAAATGGTCAATTAGAAATTTCTTTTTAAAGTGTTCATTATTGTCTATCTTTAATAATCATACTGAACTAAATCTGTTATATCCTTGATTAATTGGAATGCTCAGAGAATGAGCATTCTGATTAATTTTTTTCTGGAATGTGGTATCTTACCATTTATTATAGAAAATTTTATTTAATACATTTGTGCAGGTATAAAATCGAAAAATTTTTGTTAATTTGAAGAAGTAGGTTGCTACTGAGTCTTGATTTCTCAGTGTGAGCTATTGCTAGTCTAGTTTGGCAAACAAAGTACAAACAAATATTACATATGGTTGTTGATTTGATAATTTGAGCAATTAATCTTGTTTTGTAAGCAAAGCATAATGAAATATTAACTATGTACCAGTAATTTTAAAACACTAGGAATGTCAAAAGGAAGATAAGATTAATTGCTGAATGAGTGATATAAATAACTAAAATACTTCACTAGAATAACAGGGCGAGGGGAAGTTTTTTTTTTAAGGAAAAGGAACCTGTGCAAAATTTTGAAGCAGTGAAGGACTTCAAACTTCAAAAAAATTAAAAATTAGATTAAGATACAATTCACATTTAAAGTTGCAAAATACATTTAACATAAATGTTGCCATTTCAATTTTTTGGGGGGTGTGCTAGGGATCAAATTCAAGGCGTTGCATATACTAGGCAAATGCTCTACCACTGAGCTATACCATAGCCCCAGTTTTGACCAGTTTTATGCAGGCAGTTTAGTGGCATTAATTATATTCAATGTTGTGCAACCAACACTGCTATTTCCAAATTCTTTTCATTACCCAAACAGAAACTAATCATTAAGCAATGACTTTCCATTTCTTCTACCTTCCAGCTCTACTAACCTATAATCTACTCTTTGTCCCTAGAAGATTTCTGATAAGTAAAATGATAAAGTATTTGACCCTTTTTTGGTCAGATTTATTTTACTTAGCATTAAGTTTTCAACCATGTTGTAGCATGTTTCAGAACTTCATTGTCTTTTATGACTCAACTGCATATATATAAATAAAACAAAATATATGTTCATTTATCATATTTATTCATTTATCTGTTTGTAGGGCATCTTCTCACGTCTTCCCGAAGTATTTTTTGAAGTCTCTGCTTTTTTTTTTTTTTTTTTTGGTAGTATTGGGGTTTGAACCCAAAGTTTGCACATGCTAGACAAGTGTTCTACCACTGAGTTCATCTCCAGTCCCTGTTTTAAAATTTATTTTCAGACAGGGTCTTGCTAAATTACCCAGGCTGGTTTTAAACCCCCTTCACAAACCTTTCAGGTAGCTGAGATTACACATGTACACCATTGTGCCAGGTTTATATTTAGCTTTTTGAGGCACACCAAACTATTTTACACAACAGTTGAATCAAGAGGCTGAGGTTATAACTTAGTGGTAGAATGCTTGCCTAGCACTTGTTGAGGCACTGGATTCAATTCTCATTACCACATAAAAATAAAGAAAATAAAGATATTGTGTCCGTGTACAACTAAAAATTTTTTTTAAAAAGTTGAATCAAGTATTAACATATTCTATTATAACATATAAAGTATGTAAAGGATTAAGCTTAATGAATATTGGTCTCAGGACATAGCCTGTATTTTATTTTTTAAAAGAAAGGAAAACAGAAAGCCATATGTATTATGTGTAAGAACATGTGTGCGCATTACTAGAGATTGAACCCATAGGTCTTCTACCACTGAGCTACATCTCCAGCCCTTGCTAGGTTGCTGAAGCTGGCTTGGAACTGGGGATTCTCCTGCCTCAGACTCCCAAGTCTCTGGGATTATAGGCATGTACCGCATACCAATAGTTACTTCGGAAAGTAAATTTAAAGAATAAAATAAACTTTCTGGTTATATGTAATCCCAGTGTTGCTTAATATTTTATAGAACAATATCATTGAATTTGGATATCTTATTCACTAGAGACTCTGTTATAGAAGGATGGTATTGATGTTTCCACAATTAATTCACAAAATAATGTAGTTCTGCCCAGTTTAAGATATGTTTATTTTGGATTGGTTTTTGAGCACTATAAAGTAAATTCACTCAATTATATGTAACTGAAAATTATCTCCAATATACTCTTTAGTTATTTCATATTAATTTATTTTCCTAAATATATGTTAATGTTTCATAGTTTTAAATCTGAGGGAGAAGACTAGGCATTTCAATTGGTGTTTTTGAGACAAATGTTAAAAGTATATATTCTAGAATTCAGTGTGAATTAGGAGAAATCAGGGCTCACTGGCTTGATAAGATCATTAGAATCCAAGAAATCGGGCAATATTGTAATAGGGAAACTTTTTGGTCTAACTACAATGGATTTATAATACTACTAGAATGGATTTATAATATTGCAAACCCACAAACAATAATGAATGATATTTGTGGATTCAATAAAGAACTGAACAATACTGACAGATATAATGGGTAATCCTGATGAGAATATTGTTTAGGGCATCAAAGAGTAATTTCTATACAAAATGAAGAATAATTCGAAGTTCCTTTAAAATTTCTCATCAATGGGTATACATGAGAATATTTGATAAATAGGCAGTTTAAAAGAGCTGACAATTTTGTGAATATTGACAATTCATGGAATTTTTTTTTTTTGATGGGAGAAACTTTTGAGGCAAGTTGCCTTAAATAAATTTGAGTCCAGTGAATTTTTCCACACCTAAATAGGAATTGATAGTGATATTACCACAGGTTAGGCTTAGAGAAATCTCTTGGTAAATAAATTTTCACTTGAAAGCAAAATTTCAATAGTTTATTGAACACAGAATTGAGGTGGACTAAATACTTTGAATGACCTTCTAAATAGTTAAAACATTTTCATCATGACAATGCTGATCTGGCAAGAAAGTAATGAGTAGGCAAAACGAGGTGGTGTACTCCTATAATCCCAGCAATTTGAGAGGCTGAGGCAGGAAAATCACAAGTTTGAGGCCAGCCTCAGCAACATAGCAAGGCCTTAAGTGACTTAGCGAGAGCCTTTCTCAAAAAGTAAAATTGTCTGGGGATGTGGTCCAGTGGTTAAGTGCCCTTGGGTTTAATCTCTAGTTTAAAAAAAGTTCATGGGACCAAAACTAAGTGAAATACAAAAAAGTTTCCTCCACTACTGGGAGTGCACCCAAAGGTACTCTATCTGAGCTATATCCCATCCGTTTTTGCTATTTTGAAATATGGGCTCACTAAATTGCTGAGACTGATCTTGAACTTGAATCGTAAGTTTGAGACTAGTCTGGGCAATTTAGGCAAACTTATTTGCCTCAAAATAAAAAATAAAAAAGGATTGCTGATGTAGCTCAGTGGTAAATTCCCCTGGGTTCAATCTCTAGTATCCCACCCCTCCAAAAAAAATAAAATTATCAAGGAAAACGAACACCTTACACAAATAGTAAATGGAACCATCAAATCAGAAAAATAAGAAAGAATAAAAGTAGGTAGGAACAACAGAAGGAAGGAAAAATAAAGTTGAAATAGAGTTTATTTAAAATTAGGATTGTAGTTGCCAAGTTCCTGTCTGTCTCCCTTCTAGGTCCTTTAATATTTATTGTTGAGTTTGGAGTGATAGAATGAAGGAAATGTTTGGGGCAAACTGGCCCAAATTTTTTTCCATTAAACTTTGTTTTAATGGATCTCAAAATTGGGTGATAGATTTTTGGTCAAGTTGTTACTGATTTTAAAAACTAATAAAACTCATTCTACCATCTTTCTTACCCTCATATCCTTTCCTTTACCTCCCCCCGCCCTTTTCCCTATCCAGATTTTCTCCATTCCTCCCATGTTCCCTCCCATCCTCATTATAGATCAGCATTCACATATCAGAGAACAAATTTGGCCTTTGATTTTTGGGGGATTGGCTTACTTCACTTAGCACAATATTCTCCAACTCCATCCATTTACCTGCAGATGCCATGGTTTTATTCTCTGTTAATGCTGAGTAATATTCCATTGTGTATATGTACCACAGTTTCTTTTTCCATTCATCTATTGAAGGGCATCTAGGTTGGTTCCATAATTTAGCTATTGTGAATTGTGCTGTTATAAACATTGATGTTGCTATGTCACTATAGTATGCTATTTTTATGTCCTTTGGATGCAAACTGAGGAGAGGGATAGCTGGGTCAAATGTTGGTTCCATTCCAAGTTTTCCAAGGAATATCCATACTGCTTTCCACATTGGTTGCACGAATTTGCAGTCCCACCAGCAATGTATGAGTGTGTCTTTCCCCCCACATCCTTGCCAACACTTATTGTTGTTTGTCTTCTTAATAGCTGCCATTCTGACTGGAGTTAGACCCCTAAGTACATGTATAAAGACACAAATGGTGTGACTCTACTTTGTGTATAACCAGAGAAATGAAAAATTGTGCTCTATATGTGTACTATGAATTGAAATGCATTCTGCTGTCATGTATAACAAGTTAGAGTAAATAAATAAATTTTAAAAACTAATAAAACTAATGAAATTGCCACAGACACACAAAAACAAATACAAAACAAATACAAATATAAAACCTAAAGGTTTTATGATACATTATCATCATTAACCAGACTTCTACTATGAAATGATCAGTTGTGACAAATAGTTTTGAGACAGTTCCTCCACTACTCCTTAAGACTGGGGTGGTAGATGTTAGGGATAATATTCATTTAGCCTCCTGAGCTGTCTAGGTAGACTTGGTCACCATGTCAGCTCCAGCAGCCTTCTGGTCTACTGTTTTGATGACACCCACAGCAATTATCTGTCTCATATCATAATAGCAAGATGTCCCAGGGAAGAATAGAGAAACCCTCAGTATACATGGGCTTGCCTAGAACTGTGTCAATGATGACACAATCACCAGGTTTCCAAAATTTAGGTTCATTTTTCAGCTTCATAGCAGAACAATGATCAATGTTTTCTTTCTGCTTAGTTGACTTATAAGTAATGTGAGCTACATGTTCAGTACAGGGGCATAATCAGCACTGACTTGGTCTGGATAGTTCAGGATAATCACTGGTCAGTGAAGCTAGCTGCTTCCATTTTGTGTCACTTTTGCTTCATCAGCAACATTGCCTGACAAACATGTAGTAGGAACTCCTTATCTGTAAGATTAGAATAATAATTCCTGACTTACCTATTCTGTGATTTCTGTTAGGATAAAATGAAAATCTATGTGTATACTTTTTTTTTCAAATTATAGAGTTCCATATAAATGTTAATGATTATTATTATGCATTTTCATTCAAAACTTCTACTAAGATCTTATAGGCTATAAGAAAGGTTTCTCAAGGATCTCACGGTGTGGTAGGGTGCCAGATATCAAAACAAAATCTCCATATAGTACAATGTTTTAAGTGCATTAATTAAGAGATATAGAAGAGTAACAAGAGAGAAGTACCTTAGACTTCCTCACAAATTATACTGGTTCCCCAGAGAGGAGGTGTTACCTGAGATGAGGCCGAAAATATGAGTAGGAGTTTGGCAGGAAATAAGAGAAGGACATCTGAGAGAGTGAACATCATATACCAAACACACAACTTGATGCAGGGGAAATTAATATATTTGGGAATGACAAGAGGTTTAATCATCTAATATATGAGAAGTGAGTGGGAAAGGGAACCAAAGAAGTCAGAGCTTATTAAGAAGAACTTTGTGCTTAGCAACGAACTGGGATATAGAGTCACTAAAAGATTTTAAGTATGGGAGTGACACAAACATATTCTTCTATTAAAAGGATTTTTCCTTCTTGAAAAAACAAATTACGGATGTCTATATGAAAGAGAACTGGAGGAAAGAGAAATAGAGAGACCTCTTAGGAGGCTCTTGCGGTATTTCAGATAAGAGTGAATAGTTTATGTTTTCAGGCTTATTTATCTCTATTAAATCCCTCTGTTATAAAAATCTGGCAAGTCACATGACTTTTGGAATGAGGTTGTGGAACAAGTCTGGCAAGTACTTAAGTACTGGGGATTGAACCCAGGGATACTCTACTGAGCTATTTCCCCAGCCTTCTTTTTGTTAGTATTATTATATTTTTAATATATAATTTTTTGTCAGAGATAGACATTTTATTTATTTATTTATTTATTTATTTATTTATTTATTTATTTATATATAGTACTGAGAATCAAACCTAATAACTCACACATGTGAGGCAAATGCTCTACAGCTGAGCCACAACCCCAGCCCTTATTTTTTATTTTGAGGCAGGGACCTTGCTAAATTGCCAAGGCTGACCTTGAACTTGCAATCTTCCTGCCTCTTTTTTCTGAGTAACTGGGATTACAGTCACGTGCCACTGTACCTAGAATTTATTTATTTATAATTTTGGACAAACTTGTTAGTTCTCAAACCAAGTGATATAGAATTAATAAATTTTTAAGAATTATATACACCATGCGGCGGGGATAGGTGAAACTGGGGAATAATATTGGGCAAATTAGGAGCTAGGGATATATGTAGCTCAGTGGCAGAGCACTTGCCTTGCATGTGTGAGGCACTGAGTTCTCAGCACCACATAAAAATAAATAGATAAAATAAAGGCACGCTGTTCATTTACAACTACAATTTTTTTTAATTGGGCAAATTATATTGTTATATTATGTGCATGTAACAAATGTATAACAAGTGACTCCCCCCATTATGTATAACTCTAACATACCAATAAAAATATGGAAAATATATATAACATGGAGTTGAAAAATTAAATATAGATGAGTGCCCGAGTTTGGTGAATAACTTGATTTCCTGTATTATCTCATTATATAACACATGAAAAGTCATACTAAAGACATTCTTCATTTAGTCTTGCATTTAGAGCCTACAAATAGCAATCAATAGACAATTCAAGTCAAATAACATTTTATCACACAGGGATCTAAATACTTTTAAAAAAATTAAAAAAGCTTTATGGAGATATAATTCATATCCCATAAATTGTATCATATAATTTGCCCATTAAAATATACAATTCAGTTTTTAGTGTATTCAGAGTTGGATAATCTTACCATAATAAAACATTTCATCATCCCCCAAAGTAGCCCAGTACCTGTTGGAAATCACTCCCCAATTTTCACCAACCTATCCTGAGCTCTAGGCAACCACTAATTTACTTTTGTACTATAAAGATTTTTCTTTTTTGGACATTTCACATAAATGGAATCATGCAACACATGGTTATTTTTTACTGACTTCTTTGACTTAGCATAATGTTTTCAAAGTTCTTCTGTGTTGTAGCATGTGTCAATTCTTCATTTCTTTTTATTGTTTGAATAATAGTTCATTGTATGCATGTAACACATTTCATTTATCCATTCACCAAATGATAGCCATTTGGACCATTTCCACTTTTACATAATAACTATGAACATTTTTTGTGTGGACAAATTTTTGTGTGAATGTATGTTACCATATTTCATGAACATATAATGAAGATTAGAGGATAGAATTATACTTCTGAATAGAATTGCTGGATCATGTGGTAATTTTTTGATTAGCCTTCTGAGGAATCAACATATTCTTCATTTTTGAACATTTGAGGTAGAATATTTGAGCATTTAAAGTACTGATAGTTTTGTAGTTTTGGTAGGTTTACTGTTTGTTTTTATCATTAGACTATATTCTAATCATCAGCAAGGTATTTGTAAAGGATACTTACAGAATAATATTTTATCTTTCCAATGTTCATTTTTAGAATGATTTTATTATTGAATTGGTAATTTGTTTTACCTTGCATAAAAAGTCAAAAAATTTTGGCTCATACTTATTGTATGACTGTATTTAGTTGTTAAATGTTGTTTCATGTATTTAATGGAGACCATGTTTTGACATGTTTCGGATGGATACTTTGGGCATTATATTATAATATCTGAGTATTGTCACAGAGGGTCTTGATTATTCCAAATGAAACCTATAGATATTAGATTAGTATTTGGGCATGTCAGTACAGTAAGATATGGACAAATGTATGCAATTCAGAAAATAATAAAAATTCTGAGGAAAATGAATGGACCATATTTGAAAGCATGATAATATATAAATTGACTAAATTTTATAGTTAAAATAATGGTGAAAGGAATTGTAGTATTTATTCGTGGATATGAGGAGCTTGTCAATGTCAAAAAGGAGAAATCTTGGTCCCAAAATTACTGTGAAAAAGGAAGTTATAGTCTGAATTAGTTTTTTGAATAATGAAGGTTATAAAATCATGTATTAACTTTTAGGAAAAATAGTTTTAATATTTTGGTTATCTAAAAACTAAAATAGAAATGTCATTTTTATCTAAAAATAAAACTTCAAATTTTATTTTTATTTAAAATAAAGATGACATTCTTTTGAGGGTCAGATTAATAGGAGATAGCCTAATGTATTCTTTAAACCTCAATTCCAATTTACCTGTGAAAGAAATCTGCTTGAAATTATAAATCCTCTTTACATTTTACATTTCTCTTTGCTCACATTTAAATTATGAAAGATATAATGTTGACTTCTATTGAGCTGTTTTGCCAACCTTGTATCTTTGAGGAAAGTACAGGTATTTTCTTCTTTGTAGTTTCCTGGCTAAACTCATTAGAACAAAAATATCTAGAAGCAAGTGTGCTAGACCCTGGCTTTATAATAACTCTTTGAAGTAAGTTTAATTAATCACATTTATTTATTTATTTATTAATACTATTTAGTTGTCAATGGACCTTTATTTTATTTATTTATATGAAGTGCAGAGAATTGAACCTAGTGCCTCACATATGCTAGGCAAGTGCTCTACCACTGGGCCACAACCCCAGCCCTAATTACTTCAGAAACTAAGGCTCAACAGACCTAAAGGCTGAATGCAGTGAATTCATAAAACAAATACAGAGTAATAAAAAAAATCAATGTAATTAACAGCTTCCTGTGTAGAAGCTATATTTCAGAGATGGGAAGTTGTGGCCTAAGATTTCTCAGATACAACTTTGTGGATAAAGTGACTGTTAGGTCTATATTTAAAGGACAATAGTATTTGAATTATTGGAAGAGAAAACCGAATATGTCTCAATATAAATAGCATGAGTGACATGATGAGAATAGACAAGAATAAGCACAACATTTGTAGTGAAGTTTTCTAACCAGCCTCTTTAGATTGCTGGTAGAAACCCTCTTTAGTAACCCACTAAAACTCAAGTAGAAGCATAGGTATTTGGAAGCCTACAGAGAAGTCTTACAGAATATAGGAAAATCAAAAAGGCAGGTCTAAGGAAAAAAAACTGGGATTAGCTAATTCTGATCTGTGCAGTCAGGGTTACTTCACTTCTCTACACATGTACTTTCTATCATTATTTCCTTAGGCCTACAGCCATAATGAACACCCAGCTCAACAATAACTTTCCCTGTTTCTGTCAGTTAAAATGTCCATATGAGAAAGAATCTGATTAGATCATAGCATCTTTTAGAGGCAAATATCACGTAGTACAAATTTCCGATTATATGTTGGATCACGTTTGTTTCAGATAGCTTTTTGAGGATATCTGTAATACTGTGAATTGAACTCATTACCTCTGCTTGCTAAGCATTTACTCTGCCACGGACCTACATGCCTAGTCCCCATGTTTCAGACATCTTTGATCATAGGGATGGGGTCATTGTGGCCCACTGTTAAGGAACAAGGATTTTATTAGCAGCAAGAAGTGCTACCTGATGTATTAGCTGGATTAAAAAGGGGAAGCATGAGTGAAGAAGAAGGAAAAAATAATGGATCTTCCTACTCCCTGGTTGGGAGTGAAATATGAGCATGTGGTCTTTGTAGATATTAAAATTTAAAAGTTTAGAAAAACAAAGAAAATTGAGAGTATAGATGAATCATAAATGTAATCATTAGAGAATAAAATTATATAATGTTTATTATAAAACAATTATAAATCTGTGCTTAAAAATTTTGGCATGAGTGAGGTGTATTCTAATATGAAAATTTAGTTTTAGAAATATTCTGCTTTCACATCATGTTTTTATATTTTCTGAGTATGAGAAAATGTGTAGATTTTAATGTAAATACCTCTCTCTAGTCATTAAGAAAATAAGAAATAAATATTATATCTTCCCACTGCTTATTTAATTGCTTACTCTCTCCGGGCTCATCTACATATATAGCCCCCCAAAAGGCCACTGTCTCCTGATTCTATACCATATTCTAATACCTGGTACCAAGGTGACTGTTACATAGCTCAATTTCTTGCAAGTAAGAATCTGTTTAGGGCTGAGGATGTGGCTCAAGCCCTAGCGCGCTCACCTGGCATGCGTGCGGCCCGGGTTCGATCCTCAGCACCACATACAAACAAAGATGTTGTGTCTGCCGAAAACTAAAAAAATAAATAAATATTTAAAAAAAAAAAGAATCTGTTTAATTTGATTTTGATTAGGTTTCTATTATGGTTTCAACCCTACTATATAAATCCTTTCATTACATCTCAAGTACCTAGCATTTTCATGTTTTAATAAATGCTTTTTGAAAGATCAAACATCTGATATTTTTATAAATGTTTAAATTTTGTGTAATTGTATAATCACTTGTAGTGTCTAGGTAAAATAACTTTGATATCCTTAATTGAGTTGAGCATACAAAGGAAAAGACTAGCATTTGGGTTGCATACCAGGTGCCCAGCTAATTTAACATTCCTTATCTATATTTTTTTGTTTATACTGGAAGGTTAAGAATATATGCCCCTGAAACCTACAGGAATTCTATAAATTTTGTACATCTGCTCTCACATTCATGGACTATATAAAAAGCCTAGATTCTGCTAGTGTAAAGTAGTGTATATGTGTGAATGTGTGGACAGACATGTACAGATGTGTATGTATAAAGTAGTAATCATATATGTAGAGCAATATATACATATATATATGCTAACATTATAAAATTGTAGTTAGAATGACTAGGGATTGTAAAATCCTTTGCTTTCTTATAAATGTTTCTCAAAACCTCTTTAGCAAATACCTTGATATTTTTTAATGGATCCCATTATGTGAATTTTATGACCTCTAATGATCTATGACCCAAAGTTTTTAACTTATTTTGCTCTAAGTGGGATTAAAGAATTCAATAAATAGGAAGGACTTAGAATTTTAGAGTTGGTAACCAGTGTGTCTTGTATATTATTTATATTTGCTTTGCCAAATGAATAGTAGGTTCTTATAGAATTCTGATATGAGTTTTGTTTATATAAGTATATGGAATACCAAATTTAGCTTAACTCTTAAAGTCCTCCCTATACAGAATGTCATCAGCATATTGGAAGGACAAATGGAAACCCAGGCAAAAATGTTTTGTTTCTGTTCCTTTTCTTTGATGTCATCTTTTCTCCATATTAAATTCTTTCCTCTCTAAATTTGTTGAGAGTTTATAGCAAGTATATATTTTTGGTCTCTTTCTGCCAGTAATAACTGGACTTACAATGTTGCAAATGGAACAAAACGCTTAAGTCCTACAAGGGATATTTTGGTGGAGAAATTTGAGAAGTAATGAAAGATCTAATGAGTTATTTGAAGTTATCTTCTGAGTGAATCATTTAAATAAATAGTTTTAAACTCATATAATCTTCATTTAATGAAATCCCCAATATTTTGGTGATGGTAAATATAGTCATTGAAGAAAACATACAGCACAATAATAGTTTCAGTTCCTTTACAGAGGAAACTGCTGACTCAGATAACTTCTTGCACATCAGTCTTCCTTTAGTGAGGTAGTATCTACCCTATAGCTGCCAACTCATGCTTTAACAGTTTTAACTGTCTAGTTACCCAATATTAGGCTTCCTCACTAAGCAAGAAAATTTCAGTGTCTGAGAAAAGGTATTATCATTTACATCAGTGCAATGGAACTTTCTAGAATGTGGTGTACTCTTTAGCACTTGAAATGTTACTCATGTAATTAAGTTTCTGCATGTATTTAATGGATTCCCTATTGAATAATGCTGATTTATATATTGTTTGAGTACCTTGATTTTGGTTTTATCAAAATTGCTTGCTGTCTAGTTACATGTGGTCCTCAAAGTGGTATAAAATGTAATGAGTGGGCCTGATATTTTTAATCCAGTTGAAGATATAACCACAAAGAGAAAAACTATTTAAAATGACTTCTCAATATTATTGTTTGATTATATATCTCTAGTGGACTGTATTCTGAGAATTAAAAGAACTATGTTTGTTGTGTTAGTGTTGCTATTGTTTTTGTGAACTTATAGTTATCTATAAGTCATAAATCAAATGAGTAATTAATTTTGTGTTGAGTTCTGAAAGTTAAAACTGAGATTTTTGAAGATTAAAAGCAAAGACTTGGGGCTGGGGTTGTGGCTCAATGGTAGAGCACTTGCCTAGCATGGGTGAGCCATTGAGTTTGATCATCAGCATCACATAAAGATAAATAAATAAAGGTATTGTGTCTACAACTAAAAAATATTTTAAACAACAACAACAACAACAAAAAAAACCCAAAGACTTGGGCTGGGTTTGTGGCTCAGTGATAGAAAGCTTGCCTAGCATGTGTGAAGCACTGAGTTCAATCCCCAGCACCACATAAAAATAAACAAATAAAATAAAGGTATTGTGTCCATCTACAAGTAAAAAATATTTTTTTAAAAAAACAAAAGATTACAAATGTAAAAATTGATGATACAATAAAAAATTTGTAGTTTTGAGTTTGAATTGAAAGTGTATGACCTGTCATTACAGAATGAAATTCAATATTTTTCATTCAGAAGTTGTGTTTATCATTTGAGCATAGCTTCATAATTCAGAAGTTTTTAATAAACAAGTTCACAATAAAAACTTTTTTTGAAAATGTAATTCTGTAAAACATTGAAAAAAATCTACTTTAACAAAGACATTCCCTGTGCATTTTCTAATGGTATTCAGGTTTTACAATTATAAACCTTGTTTTATATAAAGGTAAAAATACTTCAAGAGGTTGTTCACTGTTTTTACAATGTGATAGAAGGTTTTTATTTTCTATTTTTCTCTGTTTAATCTGGCTTTAAGAGAGAGTGACTCCAAAGCCTTGAATATGGGGAGAAAGGGGAGAATGTGAAAAGTGATATTCAGGAGTTCTAGTGCCAAAGATGCATAGGTGGAGAGGTGTGTTTGGGAAGAATCAGAGAAGGAAGGCAGCTGGCACCAGAAGCAACTGGCCTGTAACACTTCCACACCTCCATGGAGGCACTGCATTATGACTGCGAACACCCCCATTACCTTGCCAGACCATACTCTCTGGTGGTAAAGGTCACAGCCAGTTACTCCACAGCAGGTTCAGAGCTTCAGGAGAGGCCAGGGTGGGGCCCAAATTCAAGTATTTTTTACTGAATTATTTTATATGTAAAATTTGATAATTTTAAAATAGGTTTGATAGGATACAAGCCTCAGTATCAGGATTTTACAACTTAATAGTTATAGCACTGCTATGTTTCTTACTATTTTTTTTTTCTTTCTTATTCTGGAGATTGATTCTAGGGGTGCTTCTGAGCTTCATCCTTGGTCTTTTTTTATTTTGAGAAGGGGTCTTATTGAGTTGCTGAGGCTGGCCTTGAACTTCTGGGTCATCCTGCCTCAGCCTCCAGAGTTGCTGGGATTATAGGCATGTACCACCATGCCTGGCATTGTTTTTCTTTTGAAATACGATGTATTATTTTAAGGCACATAAATACTACACATTTTTATTTATTCAGCAAATATACAGTAAGCAACTATTTGGGGTGAAGTATTCCTCCAAGTCTCTATAGGAGATATATGATAAGATATACATGATTTCTATTCCATAAACTTACAGGTTATTAGGTAGATTTTTGCAAGTTTATAATTAAAATAAAGAATAAAGTGCGATAAGTATAAAGAAAGAGGCACTGATACTTTTAAAAGATAGAATTTGGAACTTTTGATTTCTTCAGATTATCATTAGTCACAGTGGTAAGGGTTTAGAATCTGACTTTTAGCTTCGATAATCAGATAAACATCATTGGAGTGTAATGTTGGCCTGGGGTTTGAAGAACAGGGAGAATTTGATATGTGGATATGGGGCAGGAGTAAAGAACATTGCTAAGGAGAGGAGTACCACAGGAATTGATCCCAGGTTTTGGGAAAGTGTAGTATAGGAACTAGGTCATGACTAGTTAATTTGACTGAAGCATACAGAGAAAGTAAATTTTGAGGGCTGGGGGTATAGCTCAGTGAGCCTAGCTAGCATGAGTAAGGCATGAGTTTCATCTCCAGCATTGATTGTGGGGGCATGAGGAACAAGTTTTGAGAAGTGAGAAAAATCTGTAAAGTCAGCCTAAGTTAGTTTGAGTTTGATTCTGTTAATGTGAAGAAGGGTAGGGAAGAATAAATATGTGCTATCACAATTTTTTTTCAGACAGTTCAAGGGGAGAGAAGAAGTATTTAGATGACAAGTCAGGGGGAGGAAAAATTGGAAAAAAATTAGATACTAATAATAGCTGTCTTTAGCAAGAGATAGCAATAAAAGATAATAGAGAATTTTGACTTCTATTATGGTAAGATGAGGTTTAGGTCAGCAATAAAAAAAGAATGATTTTATGACATTTGCCAACAAATGGGTGGATCTGGAGATTATCATGCTAACTGAAGTGAGGCAGTCCCCAAAAACCAAAGGTCTCATGTTTCATCTGATAGGTAGAAGCTAACCCACAGGAGGGGAAGAATAGAAATGCAGTAGATTAGACAATAGGGAATGGAGGAGGAAGAGGGGAGATAAGTAAAAGAAGAACAGTGGAATGAATTTGACATAGTTTTCCCATGTACATATATGAAAATAGTGAATCCTACCACTGTGTACATCCATAAGAATGGGACTCTAACTAGAATAAGATGTATTCCATGCTTGTATAATTATATCAAAATGAATTCTGTGGTCATATATAAGTAAAAAATAAACTTCTCCATGTTAAGTAACCTTACAGAAGTTTGGGCAGATTCTATTGCTGTTTTGGGGAACTGTAGTTTAATTTTTGTATAAAATATTGGTCTGTTCTCTAAGGCTTGGACTGAAAAGTATAACAAAGAGATTTGAATACTTTATGTTTCATCTATTTATTTTGTCTTTTTTGATTCACATTTTCTCAGGTAAGGGTTCCTACCTATATGTAAATGTGCTCACAAAAAGAATTACAATGTGGATTTTGCTATACATTATTTTAAACTCTAGAACTTATGAAATTTTTTCATAAGTCTAGGAAAATATTTACAATGTACAAAGTCAGTTTCTAACTGTCACTAAAAAGAAAGAATAGGAGATAAATAATACAGTGTAATTCCAGGTTTTAGCTAACTTTCAGGAAATCAGTTCATGTTTCTCTAGTTCTTTCCCAAAGGCAATAACTCTGTTCCTGAAAATTCAAAACTTTAATTCATTTGGTAAAATCAGTATACTTAATTAAAAATTGTCTATTGCTGTCTAGAATTAAATTTTTCCTTGAGTTAACTCAGTTTGAAGCTTTCTCTCTTTTTTTTTAATTTTTACGTTGTTTTTTCTTTAACCAGAAAAGGAGAATGTTCAGCTATTATTTCTTCAAATAATTTTTCAGCACCACCACACTCTTTTGTCCTCTCCTTCTAAGATTCTATTGACATGAATGTTAGATCTTGATCTTAAGTCATTGTTATTTATTAATACTTATTCTGTTGTTCAGATTGGATAGTTTCTATTGATCTACCAACAAGTTCATTTTACTATTTTGTTCACCCAGTAAATTTTTAATTTTAGTTATTGCATTTTCTACTTTTAAAATTTGCATTTGTTTTTTTATAGCTTCAGTTTCCTTGCTGAGACTTCATTTTTTCATTTGTTAAGAGTGTGTTCATGGTAACTTGAATAATAAGCAACTCATATTATATATTAGGAATCAAAAAATAAGAATTTCTCCATAGGATAATAAGGTATCCATTCATTATTAGGGGACAAGTACAGATAGGAGGAAATTGGCTTTATCACTTGGTCTTGCCTTTGGTTAGTGAACAATAAGCTAGACTAAGCCAATAACTCTTAATAGATTGGTTCTCAAAATACGTTTGATTCTTCAGTGAAAAATTATTTATTTTTAGTGCCCTTCATATTTTATGATTCTTTTTGTTAATGGTAACTGGAATGAAGCTCCAGATTTGTGACTAATTCATCTCTTCTTGGACCATCCTGGGAAATGATTGTGAGTCATCTTCCAGAAGTGTCTTCAGGGACAGATTTTATTTGGTTGTTGATAATGATATGATGAAGAATTTTTCCTCTGCCATATTTAAATTTCAAGGTTATTTTCCCCCTTGGCAGGAAATAAAAAATAATGGCATTTAATTTTTGTATAATAATTTTTTTGGAGGGACCCGGGGATTGACCTCAAGAGCACTCAATCACTGAGCCATATCCCCAGTCCTATTTTGTGTTTTATTTACATACAGGGTCTCACTGAATTGCTTAGCACCTCACTGTTGCAGAGGCTGGCTTTGAACTCACCATCCTCCTGTCTCAGCCTCCCAAACCACAGAGATTATTGGTGTGTGCCACTGCATCCAGCTGTGTACTAATTTTAATGTAAAGAATTGGAATAGGGGGGCTGGGATTGTGGCTCAGTGGTAGAGTGCTCACCTAGCATGTGCAAGGCCCTGGGTTCGATCTGCAGCACCACGTAAAAATAAATAAAGAAAGATATTGTGTCCAACTAAAAATAAATATTAAAAAGAAAAGAATTGGAATAGGCAGCTCAGGAGGCTGAGGCAGGAAAATACCAAGTTCAAAGCCAGCCTCAGCAACTTAGTGAAGCCCTAAGCAACATAGCAAGACCCTGTCTTTAAATTAAATATTAAAAAGGGCTGGGGATGTGGCTCAGTGGTTACGTGCCCTAGGTTCAATCCCTGGTACAAATTTTTCACAAAAAATAAAGAATTGGAATAGACTGAAGAGTATGAATAAAAATGCAGTTCATTTAATTTCACCATTCAGAGATAACCATTGGTAACATTTTGGTGTATTTCCTTTCAGGCTTTTTTTCCCCCAAGTTATATATATATCTCCTCCTATTCTAATTCTTTACATTAAAAATTAGTACACATAATTAGTACACTTAGTACACATAATATATATATATATATATATATGTTTTTAAAATTTTTTATTTCTTCTTTTTAGTTATACATGATAGTAGAATGTGTAACATACATATCATACATACATACATACATACATACATACATGACTTTCCATTTTTGTGGTTGTACATGATGTGAAGTTACACTGCTCATAAAAGAATATAGGAAAGTTATGTCTAATTCATTCATTCTACTGTTTTTCTTATTCCCATCCACCTTCCTTTCCTTCATTTCCCTTTGTCTAATCCAGTGAACTTTAATTCTTCCCTCCCACCCACCGACCCTGTTATCATGAGTTAGCATCTGCATATCAGATAGAACATTCGGCCTTTGGTTTTTGGGGGGCTTGGCTTATTTCAGTTAGCAGGATAGTCTCCAGTTCCAGCGATTTACTGGCAAATGCCATAGTTTATTCTTCTTTATGGCTAATATTCCATTGTTTATATGTGCCACATTTTCTTTATCCATTCATCTGTTGAAGGTGACTAGGGTGGTTTCATAGCTTAATTATTGTCAATTTAGCTGCTATAAAGATTGGTGTGGCTGTGACACTATAGGATTCTGATTTTAAGACCTTTGGGTATATGCTGAGGAGTGGGATAATTAAGTCAAATGGTGGTTCTCTTCCAAGTTTTCTGAGAAATCTCCATACTGCTTTCCAGAGTGTTGTATCAACTTGCAGTCCCACCAGCAATGTATGAATGTACCTTTTGCCCCTCATCCTCATGAACATTTATTGTTACTTGTGTTCTTGATAATTACCATTCTGACTAGTGAAATGAAAAGCTCAGTGTAGTTTTAATTTGCATTTCTCTAATTGCTAGGGATGTTGAACGTTTTTGTTGACCAATTGTATTTCTTTTATGAAGTATCCATATTCATATATTTTTACACAAAGTTAGATCATCTATTTATATGTTTTGCCCTTTTTATTTATATCATGAATGTTTTATTGTATTTGTGTTAGAAAATAAGTTTTTAAATAGTTATATGATCTCCACTTGAATAAATATTTCAGTTTATATAACCAACTTCCTATTTGTTGTGTTATAGAAATTATTCTAGATTTTGATGGGTTCTTAGCTCTTTTATTTTTATGTATTATTGTTTTCTTTTTCTGGCTCTTTATGATATTTTAGCAGAAGTAAGAAGAGGCTGAATTAGAAACTGAGTTTTTTATGTTTCTTCCATTCTTCCCCCACTTTTAAAAAATATTTATTTTTTTAGTTGTAGGTGGACAACACAATATGTTTATTTCATTTTTATATGGTGTTTTGAGGATCAAACCCAGAGCCTCATGCGTGCTAGGCAAACATTCTATCACTGAGCATTCTATCCTTCCCCTTTTTTAATTTTCATTTTTATGTGTGCAGGGGATTGAACCTAGGGCCTTGTACATGTACCACTGAGCCACACCCAATTTCTCTGATTTTTTTTTAACTTATTTTCTGACACATTTTAATTGTCCACAGTGTCTGGTCTACTTCACCCTTTATTTTTAAAGGTTTTTAAATCCAGAATTTAATATGATGTTCTAATATTGTCAAATTATAACAAAATGATTTGTGTTAAAGGAAAGAAGTGAGGTCAAACTTTTGTCTCTGATGTATAATACCTTTTACGTTAAAGCAGGTTACTTATTCTGTCCATGTCTGTCTTCTGATTTATGAAAATTATTAATAATTATAAAGAAAATAATTACACTTGCAGTTTACTTGGTATAATTAAAATAATGGGGTGAAAATACATAGCATAGTACTTGGTGTGAAAAATATGAGCTTCTCAATAAAATAGTGTAGTGGTGGTGGTGGTAGTAAGTTGAAGTTATAAACAGCAATGATATTGTCAATACTAGTAGCACATGTGAAAAAACACATTCTCAGTTTCTCCACAGTGATGTTAAATTTTTCAATATATATATTGAAAAATTTATATATATATATATATACACACACATACATATATATATATACACATACATATATATATACACATACATATATATATATATATACACACACACATACACACACACACATTTTTGGGGGGTGATTTTGCCATTGTTATGTTTGTTGTTCTTTTGGCCCTTTGTATAACTTTGAACTGATTTTAAGTGTTTTAGTATTCCTAGTTGATTATTGATTTTATTTTATCTAGCATAATAAATACTTCACTAAAATTGTTTCACTGGAAATTTGGATTTGGTGACTGTATTTTAATTCCTTTTCAGATTTAAAAAAAATAAATATAAGCAAAAATTCAAGGGTTTAGAATGTAGCTCAGTGGTAGAGTACTTGCCTAGCATATATGAAGCCCAGGGTTCAATCCTTTAACATTGAAAAAATTAAAAAGGTGAATAATAGGACCAGCATCTTCATCATCTTAACCTTCAAACTAATTTTTCACTTTTTTTAGTTCTTTTAGAGCATATTAATAAGAATGTCATGAAAACAATTATCTTGATTATGAAAAGTGTGTCTGTAGTTTCCCTTTAAGAGATATGTTCATTTCATTTCATTTTATCAAAATTATTGAGCTGTTAAAAGAGGAAATGCATGTATATGTTATCCATGCTTCTAATGAGGTAAGTAGAGAGACTTTGTGGACCCTGTTGGTGCTTTTATATTTTATCTTAAATGTAATTGCAGTATTATTGAAGGGTTTAAACAGAAGAAGTGTCATTGTTTATATTTTTAATAATGATTACTTTGTGAAGAATGAATTTTAGTAAGGAAGACAGGGTACTGGGGCAAATTTATACATAAGATCAGTTAGGAACCTTAGCAGTAGCCTGGACTATAGAGCAGGGACTGACAAACTTATTCTTTTTTTTTTTTTTTTAAGAGTTCAATTAAACAGTTTATTAAAGACAATGTTCAGCTGGGTTGTAGCTCCTGCCTGCAATGCCAACTACTTGGCCCAGGTCAGAGGATGTCCAGTGCAGGGAGCCACCTTCCCAACAGCAGTGGTTAAGCCTCTGGCAGTTCCCCACAATCCCAGTCTCCCTTGGGGGCCCTTTGGAAAGGGGGAAATCAAAGGCACAGGGAACCCAGGCAACACTGAAAAGTCTGTAAATATCTGAATTCCCTCTGTAGCTGAGGGTTAGGGATTGGACATTTCCCCAATTGGAACATGAATGTCAAACCTAGTGGCCACTAGAAATTAGGCATATTGAAAATAGGCTAGAGTTAGGGGTACCCAGTAATAATGCCTCTAGGGGAAACCATATTCCCATTTCACCCCTGCATGTCCTCTTTAGTGGGCGTCATAGTAGCCTAATAGGGTCCATGAGACCAGGGTTCTCTACCCCCACTGGCAACTCAATATGCTAGTCTTCATGTGAACAATTAGCTGAGGCCAGGGTGGGCATGCTCAAGGCTGTAATCCCCAGAGGACTGCAGCAATAGTAGGCAAGCTTGGACAATTTAGCCAGACTGTCTCCAAGGGCTGGGATATGGCTCAGGGATTAGCACCAATGGGTTCAATTGCAGGAACCAAAGGAGGAAGAATTAGCTTACTCTGGGGGCATGAAGTCTTATTGAGAGCTGGATATTGGTGCAGAAGTCGCAGACATCCAGAAGTGTGGCTGTGGCAGGTCAAAAGGCACACTGGCTCCCGGAGGCCTCCTCAGACAGCATGACAAACTTATTCTTAAAGGATCAGATAATAGTTTATTCTTTAGAGACATTATGGTATGACACATGTATTCTGCTGTTGAGGTGCAAAAGCAGTCACCACTAATATAAGGAAACAAGTAATAATTCATTTACAGAATAGGCACTCTGCCCATTGACTATTGATTAGGGTGGTGGCTGTGGAGATGGAGAAAAATAGGTCAATTTAGATTTATGATAGAAGTAAAATCAAGATGATTTGACAAGGATTATATATGGTGGAGGATGGACATACTCATGCTCATCTGCCTATAGGGGACTTCAATTTCACACCTCACATATGAGGCTAGTTTCATGATTTGCTTCCCAGATTGAAGATACCATTACATGGAATTTTCCATCTGAGTGGTATTTGCAGTCCCCCATTTTGATAAATGCCACTGTATCAACATTCTTTTTTTAAAACCTTCTGTTTAAACTCTCTTCTTTTCATAGACTTCCTTTTTGGCAGAGTCACATAATTATTTGATTGGATTTTAATTTTCATTTGTTATTATGGCAGTGGGATCTAGTCCTAAAGTGATATGATAATGCATTGCAGAAATAAATTTGGAAGGCTAGACTGGAGTGAGTGATATTGTGAAAGCAAAATAGAAAAGTACAGCTATGTGAGTAGACAGTTTAAAAAATCTTAGTTGAAAATGGGAGTACAAAAAAGTGACGTAACTAAATGAAAATGAGGGTCAAAGAGAAGATTTTTCTTGTTTTTGAAGATAAGGTATAACTGAAAAGAATCTAGTAGATTGGAAGAAGAGAAGAGTAGAAATGGGTGATGCAGTTAGGCTTCCCTGTAAGTTGTGCAAAGACAGTACCACGTCTGAGGGAATTAGGCTGCTTCTTCCATTTTAGCAGGAAGGAAAGAAGGAGAGGATGGTTTCAATGCCAGTAGGTTTTAGATTTTGTGAGGGAAATAATCATTTTATTTTAGTATTTTAGACTCCTAAATGAGTTACTCTGCATCCCCCACAGATAAGTTCTTAATTATGAATGTCAATAGAGGCAAACATTCTATTCAATAATTACTTTATTTTGTTCCTATTCTTTTTTTGTTCTACTCTGTAAAATATGAAGGTAGAAAAGAAAGAACTGAGCAGCCACAGGGAAATTGAAAAAGGAATAGTATATAGATGACATGATATAGATGATATGATTGCTTGAACCTGTTAGGATCTGGGTATTTGGAATGTAGAATTAGGAATGCTTTTTATGGAGAATAAGATTTAATTTGAAGATAAGTTGTACATTGGCTTGAAATCATGAGTTAAAGACCAGAAAACAGTGAAAGTGACTCATACTTGAAGATGAGGACTCACATTTTGAAGTCATGGTATGTAGGATTGAACAGCTGTGCAAGTTATTAAGAACTGAATGAATAGATATACACTAGATCAGTAATTTACAAACTTTTTTTTTTTAAAGCATGGACCGCCTTCTTCAATGGAATAGAATTCTAATGTAAAAAACATAAAAGAAGACTTTGATGGAAGCAGTCTTATGGGCCAGAAACATAACCCCTATTCCAAAGTACTTGGAGTTACCTTGAAACTGCATGAAGCATTTTCAAGTGTAATCCTAGCAATAATAAGCTATTAAAAACATTTTTATTGATTTAACTGACATCAGCACAAGCACATGGCAAAACAAGTGGGGCAAAAAGATATACAATGAAAAATACACCCCTGGTCCCTTTGCATAATACAGTAAATACAGTTCCCAGTTTGTTATATATATTTTTATCACAAATGAAATCTTGTTTTTTGAATTCTTTTCCACCTTGTTCTTTTCACTTAACTAGTATAAACCTACCTCATTCTTTTTTAAAGCTGCATAGTAACATAATAAAAACAATTAAATCTAATAATTTGTTATTGACAGAAACATGTTTTTGGTATTTTGCAATTACAAAGTTGAAATAAATATCCTTTACACATATGTCTTTACTTCTACACGTCAATGTATTTCTAAGATAAATTCTTTTGAAAACCTTTAAGCAGGAAAGTTAATATCAGAAAGCCAAATCTAATATTGGGATCATTAAGACAAAGTTATTTTTATATGGTATCCATAGCCTCTTACCCTCTTTAAGTATGTTGTTTGCCCTATTCTGTAAGTTCTGCTTCTTCTCCGTTAAAGGAGATGTTGTGTTTTCTTCTTTCTCTCATTTTTATATGAGGGGATTGTCTCATTTTTATATGAGGGGATTGAACCCAGGGGCATTCAACTACTGAGCCTCATCCCCAGCCCTTTTTTGTATTTTATTTAGAGACAGAATCTCACTAAGTTGCTTAGGACCTCGCTAAGTTGCTGAGTCTGACTTTGAACTTGCTATCCTCCTTGCCTCAGCCTTCTGAGGTGCTGGGATTATAGGTGTGCATTACCGAACCCAGGAAAGGGATGTTTTTATTTAGTTCATTATGTAGTACTTAGACTCTTTGCTTTCTGGGCTTCTGCGTGCTCCTATATATTTTACATAAAGTAACATAATTTTATCTGCTACTCTGTGTTATTTGTTTAGTCTCTTAAGCATTGGTCTCAGTTGTTTACCAGAACTGTCTTAGATATTCTAATTAGAATTTTAGTTATGTTTCTTAGTTAAAGCTTTAGGTCTTTTGCTTGTTATTAGGAACCCCTCGCATTTGCAGATGAAAGAATTAGTTACATTGTCTCTATTTTTATCTTTCTAACTTTTGTGTTCTTGGGGAAAATTTCTACGTGTAGTCAATATTTAAATTCATGGACTATGCTTATGGCTTACTTGATCCATAGATGTTAAATCTTCCTTTAATATTCTCATATATCTATTTCATATGTATTGGGATAAGCTCTTCCCCACAGATATCTCATTGCAAAGGAATTCTTAATCCGTTGGATAGAAAAGAATACTCTGAATAGATTACTTATTGAACAGTATGAAACCAGTGCTTTACACTTGGATTATTTTCTTATCATCAGGTCTCTTGAGGTATAAATAAGACAAGAGTAAATTTTTAAAAGATTTAACAGAAATCTATAATTTAGCATGGTACACATTTGGAGATAGAATTAAGGCCAATGAAAGGAAGGAAAATAAATAAAGAAATTGTTAAATATTTTAATCATTGTAAATTGCATGTGTGTGTGTTATTTGCTCATTTGCAGGAAGTCTTTTTTTAATATTTTTAATTGCCTATGGGCTATTATTTTATTTATTTATATGTGGAACTGAGAATCGAACCCAGTGTCTCACACATGCTAGGCAAGTGCTTTTCCCCTGATCTACAACCCCGGCCCTGTTTTTTTTTTAATTCATTTTTTTATTTGAACTTGCTATTCTCCTTGCCTCAGCCTCCTGTTGTAATGTATTATAATTCTTATTACACATATAGAGCACAATTTTTCATATCTCTGATTGTATACAAGTATATACACACCAATTCGTATCTTCATACATGTACTTTGGATAATAATGTCCACATTCTACCATCATTTCCAACCCCATGTCCCCTCCCTTCCCCTCCCCCTCCTACCCCTTTGCCTTATCTAGAGTTCATCTATTCCTCCCATGCTCCCCTTCCCTACCCCACTATGAATCAGCCTCCTTATATCAGAGAAAACATTGGGTATTTGGTTTTGGGGGGTGGATGACTTCACTTAGCATTATCTTCTCTAACTCCATCCATTTACCTGCAGATGCCATGATTTTATTCTCTTTCATTGCTGAGTAATATTCCATTGTGTATATATGCCACATTTCTTAATCCATTCATTTATTGAAGGGTATTTAGGTTGGTACAGTTGTTTGTTTTTTAACCAACAAGTTTATAAAATTCCAACAGTGACTTGAGAAATAGTTTAATTCAACTACATAATTTTTTTTAGGTAAAGAAACTAGTATTGGGGAGAATCTGAATTCATTCCAGATCACAGACTAAACACAGAGTACCTGCTTGTTAGTTGGCTTCTGTTTGATGATGTAATTAATCAACTGTTTACAGAAGTAGTTAAAATGCAACAAGTGACAAAACAATCCATTTTATATACTCATATTTTAGATCACAATATACCATTTAATTCCTAGAAATAACTTTCTGAAAATGTAGATAAATAAAATTTTTATAATTATTTTTCTATTAACACATTATATTCAGAGAATAATTCTGTCTGCAAATAAAGTATTTCCACCTCATCTAGTTCCTAAAGTCCCTTAACAGAAAAATTTTTATTGCTTGGTTTCGGTTTTTGTTAAGCTACTTAGTGTCTTGAATTATGTCCAAATGTTAGTTGCTGGAAGTTATCTAAAGAAAGTCATATAAAAGCCTTTGTTAGAACTGTTAGAAAATAAGGGACTTAAACTCTACACAATTTTTCATATCTCTGGTTGTATACAAGTATATACACACCAATTGTTACTTGTTCTGCTAAGCCAAAAGAAGCAGCATCGTGACTTATTTCCTGATATTCTTCCTAATTATTGCACATATATATGTATATAATTATTACATTTCAATATATATATATATAAATATATCCTCTCTTTATATATAGTAAGGATTCACTGAGTCTGTTTTTGTTCTTTGAATTTCCACAACTTTTGATGTTGTTAGCTGGTAGACTCATTCTTTAAGAAAACTCTTCCAGGAGAAATATCTATGCCTGTTCTTGTTCTTTTTTTTTTTTTTTTTTTTCTGTTTATTTTTTATTTCTGTATTTTTTATTTCTTTAAAAGAGGTTTCACTAAATGCCTACGCTGGATTTCTGGGCTCAAGCCATTCCTCTCACAGGCGCATACCAGCACACCTAGCTTTTTAAGTCTGTTTTAAGAGTAATTTCTGATTGTCAGTTTAATCTGACAAACTTTGATCGGTTTTAGAGCTTATATTTTTCACCAGTGTAGGGATCAAACCCAAGGTCTTGCACATGCTAGGCAAGTGTACCCCAAACCCCTTTAGCTATAAATTAAATATAGTTAAATACTGAACTATTTGTGCAACTGAAACAGGGAGATAATATACATTTATTAATTATACATTTTGTAGGCCAACATGTCCTACCTTCCCTAATTGTACCTGTTCAGGTTTATGCCTCCCGGCTGTCAGTATTCATAAACTATGATTCCAAAAAAGGAATATTTGGCAATACATGAATTTGAATAATATTACCATTAACAGCTGATCATTGAATTTTTTTATAGTACATAAAATCTGCATGCAAGGAAGAAACTTTTGTGCTCTTCGTTTTCACAAATTCTGATTTTTGTCTTAGAATTGTTACAGATAATTATCATTTTAGTAAAATACAGCAAATTTATGTCACCCAGTTTGAGCATTATGATATACATTAATTGCATACTATGTGCTATCTGTTATAAACAGTTTGAACAAAATGCAAAATATTATACTTCTAGACGTATGCGGACAAAATATTGACTTTGGGTCATTGAAATCAGGTTGAATCATCTTATTCATAGCTATATAAAATTAAAACTTAAAAAGAAGGTTTTGGTAGTTGAGTGTAACTTTTGATTTTTCATCCTTAGCACTACTAACGTTTTGAGCTTGATAATTCTGTTATTGAGTGTGGGCTGTCTTGTGCATTGTAGGGTATTTAGCAGTATCTCTAGCCTCTGCCTACTCCATGCTATTAGCTACAAGTTGCTACAATGCCTACTCCATGCAATTAGCTACAAGTTGCTACAATCAAACATGTCTCCCAAATGTTCCTTGGTACCACTGTTTTCAGTGATGGAAAAGATTTACAATGAATCAAATCAGTTTTTGTCCCTTCCTCTTCTGCACATTTTTCTCCCATGGTTTACAACAAATTTATATCACATTGCAAAGTTCTATGTGAATTTTCAATTGTAGTAACCTTTACCCTAACTGATGAACCAACTTTCTTTCTTTCCTTTTTTCTTTTTTCTATTTTGTAATATTTATTTTTTAATTGTAGTCGGTCACAATTCCTTTCTTTCTTTCTTTCTTTCTTTATATGTGATGCTGAGGATCGAACCCACGGCCTCGCACGTGGTAGGCAAACACTCTACCGCAGAGCCACAACCCCAGCCCCCTTTTTTCTATTTTTTAAGAGATGGAGTTTTGCTAGGTTGCTCAGTCTGCCCTTGAATGCCTACTTCAACTTCCCAAGTATTTGGAACTACAGACACACACATCACTCGCCCTAGCTTAACTGCTTAACTTTCTATAAAGAAGTCCAAAATTATACACTAAAAACCATAATCTCATGAATAGCCTTGAATTAAAAGATATGACTATACATCTTTTATATTCTTCTATAGGACAGTATGTTGTGGATAGGGAAGTCATGTTAATATAGTCAGTTCTTTTTGATCTTGTGATTCTGGGTTGGTTTTTGATCACATAGAACCAATTTTTTGGTGATGTTCAAATATCAAGAAAAGGGATATTCTTAACACAGGGGGTCACAATGAGAGTATTGGTATCAAATCTCAATACTGTGGCCCTAACAGAAATCTTGAAGTAGTTGGTTCTTGGATACCTGAATGGTTTTTATTTTATTTTTACTTTATTTTTTTATTATTAGTTGTTCAAAACATTACAAAGTTCTTGACATATCATATTTCATACATTTGATTCAAGTGGATTATGAACTCCCATTTTTACCCTATATACATATTGCAGATTCATATCCGTTACACATCCACTTTTTTACCTACTGCCATACTAGTGTATGTTGTATTCTGCTGCCTTTCCTATCCTCTACTATCCCCCTTCCCCTTTCCTTCCCTCCCCTCCCTTCCCATCTTCTCTCCCTACCCCATCTACTGTAATTCATTTCTCTCTCTCGTTTTTTTTCCCCTTTCCCTTCACTTCCTCTTATATGTAATTTTGTATAACAATGAGGGTCTCCTTCCTTTACCATGCAATTTCCCTTCTCTCTCTCTCTTTCCCTCCCCCCTCTCGTCCCTGTTTAGTGGTGATCATCTTCTCATGCTCTTCCTCTCTATTCAGTTCTTAGTTGCTCTCCTTATATCAAAGAAGACATTTGGCATTTACTTTTAAGGGATTGTCTAGCTTCACTTAGCATAATATGCTATAGTGCCATCCATTTCCCTGCAAATTCCATGATTTTGTCATTTTTTAGTGCAGAGTAATACTCCATTGTGTATAAATGCCACATGTTTTTTTATCCATTCATCTATGTTGGTTCCACAGTCTAGCTATTGTGAATTGTGCTGCTACGAACATCGATGTGGCAGTATCGCTGTAGTACGCTCTTTTAAGGTCTTCAGGGAATAGTCCGAGAAGGGCAATAGCTGGGTCAAATGGTGGTTCCATTCCCAGCTTTCCCAGGAATCTCCATACTGCTTTCCAAATTAGCTGCACCAATTTGCAGTCCCACCAGCAGTGTACAAGTGTACCCTTTTCCCCACATCCTCGCCAGCACTTGTTGTTGTTTGACTTCATAATGGCTGCCAATCTAACTGGAGTGAGATGGTATCTTAGGGTGCGTGGTATATTTTTTCCCAACCTTTCACCTTCAGCCTGTGTATGTCTTTTGCAATCAGATGTGTCTCCTGGAGGCAGCATATTGTTGGATTTGTTTTTTTAATCCATGTTTCCAGCCTATGTCGCTTTATTGGAGAGTTTAAGCCATTAATGTTTAGAGTTACTATTGATATATGGTTTGTACTTCCAGTCATGTTTGATTATTTATCTTCTTTTTTTAATTTAATTTAGTTTCTTTCTCCATGGTTAGCTTTCCCCCCGCCCTCTGTTTTTATAGAGGCACTTCCCACTGATGGTTTTGGTTATTGTTTTTCATTTCTTCCTCGTGTAGTGTTTTGCTCAAGATGCTTTGCAATGCTGGTTTTCTGGCTGCAAATTCTTTTAGCTTTTGTTTATCATGAAAGATTTTTGTTTCGTTGTCGTGCCTGAAGCTTAATTTTGCTGGATACAGAATTCTTGGTTGGCATCCATTGTCTTTCAGTGTTTGAAATACGTTGTTCCAGGATCTTCTCGCTTTCAGCGTCTGTGATGAAAAATCCGTTGTTAACCTTATTGGTTTACCCCTGAATGTAATCTGCCTCCTTTCTCTTGTAGCTTTTAATATTTTCTCTTTGTTCTGTATATTGGATATCTTCATAACAATGTGTCTTGGCGTTGGTCTACTGTGATTTTGTGTGCTCGGTGTCCTGTATGCATCTAATATTTGTATATCTGTTCCCTTTTTTATTTCTGGAAAGTTTTCTGTAATTATTTCATTCAGCAGGCTACTCATTCCCTTGGTTTGAATCTCTGTACCTTCTTCTATCCCGATGACTCGTACGTTTGGTTTTTTTATGTTATCCCATATCTCTTGGATGTTTCTCTCGTGATTTTTAACCAGCCTTTCTGAGTTGGCTAGGCTTTTTTCAAGATGATATATTTTGTCTTCATTATCTGACATTCTGGCTTCTACTTGCTCCACTCTGTTAGTGATACTCTCAATTGAGTTTTTAATTTGGTTTATCGTTTCCTTCATTTCTAGAATTATTGTTTGATTTTTTTTTATAATCTCTATCTCCTGATAAAGATGCTTAACTTCTTCTTTTATCTGTTTATGTAATTGATTTTCAAAGTGTTCTTTCACTGTTTGGATTTGCTGTCTCGTATCCTCTTTAAGGTTCCATTCCATCTGTCTAAGGTGTTCCTTGAGTTCTTTATATGACCATTTTTCTGCTGACTCTATGTCCTCCTGAATATTTAGGCTGTCCTTCATTGTTTGTACCCCTTTTCTTCCTTGCTTTTTTATGCTGCTCATGTTACTTCATGTTCTGCTTGACTGCTGAGTTACTGTTTACTCTTATAAATTTATTTGATGCTTGGGAGGAAAGATATTAGAAGGGAAGGGAAGAAGTCACTAAAGAGAATGAGAGTAGGCAGGTAGAATTCAAGGAAGGGGGAATAAGAAAATTGAAAAGAAATGAAAAGACAAAAGAAACAAAAACAAAACACACACAAAAAAGTTAGAAAATAAAGAAAGAAAAGAAAAAAATTTTTTTACAAAAATAATAATGATAATAAAAATAATGAAAATTAAAATTTAAAAAAATATAATAATAATAAAAAAATTAGAAACATTAAAAAAAGTTAAAGAACAACAACAATAAAAAATTGAAAATGAAAGAAAAAAAGAAAAAAAAAATGATAATAATAATAATAATAATAATAATAAATGCAGTCATAGAGTTCGATTAATTTCTCTTCCAGTAGGTGGAGCTGTGCCCACTGGGTCAAGCTTCTCCTCTCACTAAGTGGGAACCAATCACTGTGTAGCAGCTCTTCCTCACAGACTGGGCAGGTCTCCAATTCTGAGTGCCTAGGGCCTTCTCTTGTGTTTCCTCAAGCCAGGCTGCGCTCACCTGTGACGCTCACCACAATACTGGCTACACGCCATGTCTGCTGCTCCTAGGAGCCCTGTTACGCTGGTTTCAATGCAGTTATCTCCTCCGCCCATGACGTCAGTTCTCTGCCAAGGTGGTATCACATGTAAATGGTGACCGTTTCTTCCCTTTGCCGGGTGACCAGTGCAACGGGTGGGTCCTGACTGTCTCTCCCAATCCCCGTTTCAATCCTGTGGCCACTGCCTATGAAGGCTCGGTTGGTTTTTACCTCTGAAAGTTCCTAAGGGCCAACCAGTTATTTCAGCGGGATTGTTAGTGCTGAGTCACGAGAAGCAGGTGAACCGGAGCTTGGATGCAGCCAATCCGGGCTCGGTGTGTGTGTTCTGAGGGGCCCAGACTGTACACCCCAGATCCACGTCAGCTCAGCATTGCCTAGTGATCCCAGGCAAACAGCATTTATACAGTTTACAGCTCCCTATGCCCGCGCAGTTGAAGAGGTCAGAGACTTGATCTCTCCCCGCCTGCTGCCATGTTAGATCTCCTCAATGATATCCATGTTGCCCTTACAGCTTCCTGGCATAAGCAAGTTCTTGGGATTATACAAACTTCTGCTTCTGTTTCCAGTCCAGATTTCTAGAAATTAAACCCTGCCGCCGTCGCCTCTTCCCCAGGGCCACGCTCAGGGGCGCTGCGCTCGTCCGCGACCGTAGCTGCGCCAAAGAACCGGTGCCTAGCCCCCAGGGCCCAAGCGGCTGCCACCGCAGCTCTCCGGCTCCCTCCTCTGAAGCACGGGTCCCCTCGCAGGGGCATGCAGAACGACCCCAGAGCAGGCTCTGCCCGAGGGTGCAGCGGCGAACAGGCGACCCAGGCGCTCAAGGCTGCGGTCCAGCCTTTGGAGGACAGGGCTCGGCACGCAGCCCAGCTCCAACCTCTAGGTGCGGCTGCCAGACAATGTAGCCATAGCCATCAAGACAGCCGGCAGAAAGCAAATGGCGGCTCCCACGGAGTGGATTTTCGGCACAGAAACCACAGCCCAGCCAACGATCCCAATCCACAAACTCTCCCTGTATAAAAAATATTCAAAAAAAAAAAGAAAAGGCAGGGCGCACTGAGCTTTCTTTGCCTAGGGTACTTACAATTAACTGCTGATTACACATTTGCCTTTTCTGCCCGGAGCGAAGCGAAAGAGGAAGCAGATGGGAGCAAAGCGCCCGCGGCTTTGGGCGGCAAGTCGTCCGGGAGCCAAGCGTCTCTTTTTCGATCTCTTTGTTCTTCCTGCTGCTTGGCAAAGTGGTCCGCTACAGATTAACGGTGAAAGGGGTTCTTACACGCTGTGCGAAATCTCGATTAAAGCCGCTGCTCTGAGCACCACGCTCAGCACTTCAGCAACCCCCGTGCGCAGCAGCCATCTTCCTAAATGTTAGATTCTAAGGACTTTAGCTGCATTATCTCATTTAACCCTCCCAAATATACATTCATATTATTGATGAATAAATTAAAAACTCAGAGAAATTATACAGTTAATAAGCTCTTGACACAGTTTTTGCACCCACATAAAAACTTATTTTCAAATATCACACCAAAACAAGATAATCTCTGTTTTTGTTTTTTCAAGATTTATGTTTATACTCTTTTACTCCAATACATTTTTATTTTTCGAGTGCTTACTATTTGACCAACTTTGTGCATCTCATTGTTGTTTTGTTTTTACTTGGAAATAATTTGTGACTTAAAAAAAATACAGGGTTCACATTTATTTTCCCTAATGTCACTAATGGATCTGGCCATTGTATAAATGTCCAAATTATAGATATCAGGAAATTAATATTGACTCATAGTATTATTAACTAAATTATAGACTTTAAATGAATTTCACCAGTTCATCCCTTAATGTCCTTTTTCTGTTCTAAGTCAAACCTAGGATCCCACATCATATTTGAGTCTGTCTCATAAGTCTTCAACGTATGGATGTTCGTCAGTCTTCTTTTCCTTCATGATTGACACTGTTAATGAATACTGCTAATTTATTTTGTTTGTGGTCTTTCAGTATTTTCTCAGGGTTCTACTGAGGTTATACATATTTGGAAGAATACTACAGAGATGATGTGCTCTTTGGGGGGCACCAGAGAATACATGATGTTGATATATTTTATTATAGTGATGTAGTTTATACATTGTGAAGTTACTCTTTCCCCTTTTTGTTTGATAAATGCTTTGGAGGAGAAATGTTGATATTATATAAATATTCTGTTTCTCCTCAAATTTTCCCTTACTACTTTCCTTGTTGCAAGTTACTTTACATGATTATTTTATGTATTATTCATAATTAAAAAGGCATTACCTTAACTTTCAAAGTAGACGACTAACTTTCAGAGCTAAGCTTATACTTTTTAGCAGGAACAATAGTAAATAAAATCTGAAAATTTTGGGGCTGGGATTGTGGCTCAGTGGTAGAGTACTTGCCTAGAACATTCAAGGCCCTGGGTTCGATCCTCAGCACCACATAAAATAAGTAAATAAAATAAATATATTGTGTCCAACTACAACTAAAAATAAATAAATATTAAAAAAAAAAAGTACCTATGAAAATAAGCCAGGGCCGGGGGGAACAATTTATGACCAGTATAAGACAGTAGTACTTTTGCACACATGAAGAATAATTAGCTACCAAGAGATCATATGAGCTAAATATGTATGTCTAAAATCAAAATAGTTAAAGTTACATGTGAATAATAATGAATATAATAGAACTGCTGAGGAAAATGGCTGCATAGGCTTGTTTTTAAGATTAAGTCTCTTCTCACTTAAATGAACAAAAAGAACCAAAAGTAGAAAAGAAAATGGTACCTTTACTGAAACTAAAAAAAGCCCTAAACCATATGCAGTGAGCTATAGTTGTCTTTCTAATTACCAGGACTAAATTTTATTTCTCATTTAAACAATATTATATTAATCAACTTTGTGTAAGTGTGTGTGTGTGTGTGTGTGTGTGTATGTATGTATGTATGTATATATATATATGTATATATATATATACATATATATATATATATATATATATATATATATATATCTTTTTCTACTGGTTCTTTATTTCTACAGATTAGATTCTCAATAGTAGAATTACAAAATTCAGGCATATACATACAATTGTGTGTATTATGTAGATAGATCTATATAAATTTAAAAATATTATAGATAACTTTCTCAAGAAAAATAATCCCCCAAAATGTGTGTGTATCTCTGTGTGTCTTTGTGTGTTTATTTTACTACTTATTTTGCATGGGAGGAGTGGAGACTCTCTATATTAGAGACTACCATGCCAGATTCTTGGACACCGAAGACCAACAAGTATATTACTATCTAGATTTAAAAGACAAGAATGCCCTCTATTCAAATATGATATTTTCTTGATTCTTTAAGATAATACAGGAATTATATTGCAATTGAATAAATAATATTCTTTAAGAAGAAGAACATAATTTTAATTTTCCTAAGTTTTGTGGTATTGCACATTTGTGGGAAATTACTGTTTAAAACACTGTTAATTTTTTTGGACATAAGAAAACTCTGTAAATCTATTAGAAGAGATTTAGTACACTAAAATTAAACTTATTTCAAACCAGGTGCAGTGGCAGTTGTCTGTAGTCCCCATTACTTGGGGGAAGGTGAAGTTAGAGGATCACTTGAGTCAAAAAATGGAAAACTAGGGTGAGAACCTGTCAACACACACACACACACACACACAAAAAATTTAAACTTATTTTATTAATTGGCATTTTTTGTAGTCCATTTTCTGTTACTATAACAGAATACCTGATATTGAGGACTGTTTATCTCACAATTCTGAAGGCAGGAAGTTCAAGATCAGAAGAGCTTACTTAACTATATGGAGTGGCTTCCCTTTTACACTTCTCCAAAGAAATAGCCCATTTCCAAGGAAATAAGAATTCACTCACTTCTGCCCAGTCCCAGAAGAAAGGCATCAATTTCTCATAAGGACTTAATCACCTTTTGAAGACCCAACTTCCCAACACTCCTGCACTGTGAAATTTAGCCTCAACATGAGCATTTTTAAGATATGAAAGTATTTTTTCCTATTTTATGACAACAATATATTTATAAATTTATAATTTAAAAAGTAAGCAAAGGGATTATATATGTTTAGTTCTTTTGAATAATTTTGAGAATTATAATACTGAGAATCAATTTTTTCCCTCTCTTGTAGATATGGATTCTGGAGAACGGTTGCCATCCTCAACAGCCTCGTCTACCACACCAACTTCATCTTCTATACCTTCTGTGGCTTCAGCAGTTTCAAAAGGTGGCCTTTCCACTGTAGCTGCTTCACTTAGCTCTACAATCAACCCATGTGGTAAATACCCTTTATTAACTCAATTTTAGAATGCCATCTTTTTGATCATTTGCATTCTTAATAAAGAGATCTAAATAAAATGTTCTCATGAATTCTGCTGACCTGTTGAATAATGGCTGGGTTAAACAGCTAGTGTTCTTTGCTTTTTCTGGATCTTTCACTGGGATATCCTTGGTTATTCCATGCTTTTCCTGCTTACTGGAAAGTCTCTTTGAGGGATTGAATCTTAATATCGTAATTTTTTTTACCATGTTAATTAAGGAATTAGTAAGTATAAAGTCTTTTTTTAAAATAATAGACCTATGAGGGAATCAAGAAATACAGAAGAGGTCTTGGTAATAAGATTTAGTACCAATGCTGTGGATTCTTTGTCCTAATCTTGTTGCTCGTATTTGAAATGACGTTCAGATGCTCCAGCTACCCCAGTTCACAGATATATATTACACTAAGGCAGATTATTTACTTAATGGGAAATTAAATTAAAACAAATGAACAAATAGCAACAACAAAACCCTAAACTTGATTAACTCATTCATTTATTAGCAGGAAGCATTTTAGCCTTACTTTTTTTATCTTGTAGAATTATTTCATGATTATAAACAGTTGAACTAAATAAACATCTTACTTTTTTTCAAGTTAAAATTTGTAATTTTATATAAATAATACATAAAAATATGGAATATTTGCTTAAATATCCTAGCAAATTATTAACTATATTTTCTGTTATTTTTGTTTTTTAAGCAATAAAATAAAAAAGGATGCCATTGAATTTATCATAGAATGATGTTCTTAGTGATTACCAAATAACTAAAATGACATATCTTAAAAATCAGTATAACCCTTCCTGTATACCTTGTATAGTCTTCATCAAGTAATCTAACAACTTTGTCCACATTTTTCTTATACATAAATGATGTCTGGATTCTAAGATCAGTGATGATATGCTTTGCTAAAAGACAGTGATGCCACAATTTATTTTTTACCCAATATTACTTTGAATGATTACAAACAGTTGTATTTTTGTAAAATTTTTCCCTGTTTTTATAACTCCTCTTCCTCTTTCCTTTGCTGTCAACTCCTTTTAATGTATTCTCATCTGCTTTCTTATTTAGTATTTGTTTCTTTTATCCTTACTATAGTGGTGTTTCTAGAAAAATGTTTTTTTCTTTTCTTTTTGTTTAAATGTTAAAGGTTTCTGGGTAGTTTTTTCTCATTTTTCTTAATCAATGATACTGGCATTGCTTACAATTCTGATTACTTATATTTTCGGCACCATTCTTTGTTAGTTGTAATGGGGAGTTTCAGAAAGGATGGGATATTCTAAGTTGCTAAATAACATCAGAAATCTTGTAAGAAAAGGGAGTAGTTTTTGCTATTAAAAGAGGGTGTAGAGGTTTTATATTGAGATGCTTATACATTAAATTAAAGTGTAATTTTTGTTTATTCAAAAGTTCATCACTTATTAACACATTATATTTTAAATACCTACATGATAATATTTTTTTCACTTGGCAAAATGAGTTTTAAAAATTTTTAACTTTTACAATGTTGTATTTCATATTTCAAATAGTTTATTCCCACCCAAGGCTACTGAGAATGTCTTTTAAGGTTGCTCAGTTTATTTTTTTATCTTTTCTTGTTTGATTCATTGTTTTTGGCTTATATATTATCTGATAATCTTCCCATTTGAAAGTAAAATCAAGATTCATAATGGGCTCGATCCCTTTATCTTAAACAATTTGATCTCTCTCTCTCTCTCTCTCTTTTTTTTTTTTTTTTTTGCTATATAGAGACAGCAGAGCAGAATTGTCATCTTTTTTTTTTTTTTAAGTTGTCGATGAACCTTTGTTTTATTTATTTATATGTGGTGCTGAGAACCGAACCCAGCGCCTCATACATGCCAGGCAAGTGCTCCACCACTGAGCCACAACCCAGCCCAAAATCTCATCTTTAAAATGCCAAAGGCTCAACAGTTTTTTTCATGGATCTCTGGTGTTATTCTGTTATTTTACACATTATTTTGTTTTAGAATTTCATTTATTTCTTTGTCACCTTCATTAATGATGTATCTATAGAAATTCTTTCAAGCTATATAGGATGTAATTTGAACTTGCTTTCATACTTTGAATTACCACCTATTTGCTATTGAATCAATATCTTGTCAAGGTCCAAGATTATACCTACTTATAGGTTAGCCTATTGCTATATTGGATGCTGACAGAAGACATGGATCAGAGATTCTGTTGCTTATGGCACAGCAAACTACATGAGTATGATATTGGCTTTGGTTCTCTATGCCTAAGTTCCACAGGGATGATGCAGATCCCATCATGTATGGGTTTCTGTCACATCTGAGGAACATTGGAATTGAGAAATTGAGTGCTTTTATCGATGAGAGTAAGCTCATTCTTTGCAAGGAGGATGTTTGTTACCGTATCTTTTAAGGTTGCTCACTGCAAATGTCATAGTCTTGAGAATAGCCCAGTTAAAGAGTGATCAAGGCCTGCATTCTTGACATATCCAACAATAACATGCAGAGATGCTAAGGGCCTTGGATAATTGCCTCTTACAACACTTTTAGTTTTATTAAAACTTTTAGTTTTATTTTATATCTCATTAATAATAGAGGTAACTTGGATTAAAAAAATATTTATAACACTGCAGTAAAGATCAGTTTAAGGCAGGCATGGTGGTGCATTCCTAAAATCCCAGTAACTCGTGAAGCTGAAACTATAGGATTGCATATTTGAGGCCAGCTTCATCAATTTGTGAGTCCCTAAGCAACGCAGTGAGTTGCTGTCTCAAAATAGAAAAATTAAAAGGGCTGAGGATGTAGCTCAGCGATAAAGCACCCTGGGTTCAATACCTAGTACCAAAACAAAACAAAATTAAGACTGTTTGTATATATGGGTTTTAGTGGTCTTGTCTGAAGAGTAATATTTCTTTTCCATTAGGAATACACATACACATGCGTATTTTTTTAAATAAATTGCATACTCTTAAAAATGAATTTGAGACAGCTTTCACTATGTGTATAGCACAATAAACAAAAATAGTTAATGAAAATGTCAAAAGATAGGCTCTAAGAAATAAAAAAGATGTCAGCTGTAGAAAACCACAGATATTGAACAAAAAACTTAACTAGTTATCAGCTAAGCATAAAAAGAAAACACCTTACTCTGGTGCTATTTAAGTATATTAGTTTCTCAGAAAAAAACACATTGTTTTTGGCCCTGAGTAATATGGGGAATTTGCCACTGGAGCTTTTGTTTAAGAATTCAGATGATGCACACTATCCCACATTCTAGGTTCAGAGATATTCAGATATTTTTCCACATATTGTCTCTGGGTAAAAATGGAGAGTGGAATACAAGCATAATTTCACAAATAAACTTTGCATAATGAATTTGTTTGAGATTTGTGATTATTCAACCTAATACAAAGATAGAATTTTGAAAAATTTAAATAATAGTCAAGCTGTACCATAGACCAGTGCTTTTCAATCCGTCTTTGAAGATAGATTTCTTCAAACAAAAGCTTATGCAAATGTAAAATATGTAAAACTGATAAACTATTAAAAACCACTCTGGTTGAGGCTGGAATAGGTCTGCTTTTAAAAATTTAAGGGATTGCTTTTCCTATGAATCTTAATTGTAGGCCTCTATAAACATGTGCCAAATTATGGTATATCAAAGAAATAATAAGTTGATCAATTTAGGCTATTTGTTAGTTATGACAGTGATTAACTATGGGTAGGAAAGCATGGCAGATGAACACACCAGCCCATAGGTAAGCAGTCCTGAAGTGGGAAATGTCATCACAGTCCTAGGCTCCTTCTAATTATACATTTCTTCTTCTAAAATGTGAGATTTTATGCTTACGTAGGTATCTCAGAACTACAAGAGGGCTGATCCACCAGGAAGTGAGCGGGTATGGGATAGGCAAAAGTTGCATGCCAATTGACTTTGTCTCCTTTTAAGTTTTTCCAGAAACCCCACCCAGAGATTTCTACTTACATCTTTTTCATCAGAACTGTGTGAGTGATGATGTCAGCTTCAAGAAAGGCCAGGGAGAATAGGTTTTAGATGAGCATATTTTTATCATGAATAAAACAGATGTTCTGTAACTAAGGAAAAAGGAAAGAGTAGATTGGTAATATGTGTGCCACTAAGGGCTAAGTACAGCAAAGGATAGGAACGAGGTTAAGCTTGGGAGTAGGCCAAGACCAGGTCATTTAGAATTTATGTGGCATGCTTAGGAATTGATGCAGAATAATTCAGTATTAAAAGCAAAGACTTTGCTATCTAAAGGCCCTGAAATTGAATCTTGGCTTGTCAAGATACCTCATTAATAATATAGTTATACCAGCACCTACTTTATAATATTATGAGAATAAATAAGTTCTTATATATAGTAGGTGCTTGGTAAATTGTAACCATTATTTTTTTTCATACTTTATCCAAAAGGAATGGATTTATGTGATCACATTACTTTGAAAATGATAGCTCTGAGGAATTTGGAGTATCAGTTTGCAATGGGGATAGAACCAAAGGCAAAGACAACCTTATATCCATACTTAAAATATAAGTATTTGAACATGAATATATTTATATGCTCATACTTATACTTATTATATTTAAATTATATATATGTATGTGTGTGTATATATATGTGTATATGTATTTATTCAGGTGTGAAATAAGGAGGACCTAAATGAAAGAGAATTGGAAATGGAATAATATGCAAGGTTCCAAAGAGATAGATAGATATATATATATTTTGGGGGGAGGGTGTCCATTTCTTTCTTTTTAAAAAATTCTTATTTGTCATGTATGACAGAGAATGCATTACAATTCATATTACACATATAGAGCACAATTTTTCGTATGTCTGGTTGTACACAAAGTAGAGTCATACCATTCTTGTCTTCATACATGTACTTTGGATAATGATGTCCATCACATTCCACCATCATTTCTAACCCCATACCCCCTCCCTTCCACTCCCTCCCCTTTGCTATATCTAGAGTTCCTCTATTCCTCCCATGCTCCCCACCCCAACCCCATTGTGAATCAGCATCCTTATAATCAGAGAGAACATTCAGCAATTGATTTTGGGGGATTGGCTTACTTCACTTAGCATTATATTCTCTAACTCCATCCATTTACTTGCAAATTCCATGATTTTATTCTCTTTTAATGCTGAGTAATATTCTATTGTGTATATATATCACATTTTCTTTATCCATTCATCTACTGAAGGGCATCTAAGTTGGTTTCACAGTTTAGCTATTGTGGATTGTGCTGCTATAAACATTTATGTGACTGTGTTCCTGTAGTATGGTGTTTTTTAAGTCTTTGTGTATACACAGAGGAGTGAGATAGCTGGGTCAAATGGTGGTTCCATTCCCAGCTTTCCAAGCAATTTCCATACTGCTTTCCAGATTGGCTGCAAGAATTTGCAGTCCCACTAGCAATGTATGAGTGTGCCTTTTCCCCCACATCCTCACCAACACTTATAGTTGTTTGTGTTCCTAATAGCTACCATTTTGACTGGAGTGAAATGAAATCTTGCAGTAGTTTTGATTTGCATTTTTCTAATTGCTAGAGATGTCGAACATTTTTTCATATATTTGTTGATTGATTGTATATCATATTCTAAGAAGTGTCTGTTTACCAAACATATTTTTAGGGTGTGGATTCTTATGGGATGTTTAGAGAAAGAGAAGCCCTGAGATTACTTTGGTATCTCACTGAGGGCGACATGAGAAATGAGGAGGAGAATATATGAAAGGGTAAAAGAATAGTTATCCTTTTGTTGTTATATATATATAGAATATACATGTATTCATACATCGATATTGGTAGATATTTTATAGTGTTTTCTTTTTTTTTGCCCTTTACTAAAATTGCTATAGATACTGATGCATATAAGCATACCATACGTTTATGAATATATCTTTCAATTTTGCCATTCATACCAGTTTCTTTTTCTCTCGGTTGTGTGTTAGAATTTCAGATTATTCATGACACTTGGTATTGTTAGATTTTTTTTGTCTATGTGAATATGAAGAAACATTTAATTGAAGTTATTTTAAGCTTTTTATAATTTTTTTTTGCATTTTGAATTTTCTTTTTTAAAATGCCTTTTAGAGCTTTGGTGGGTATTTCTAATTCTTTGTATACCTTTTTCTTAAAGACATGCAAATTCTGCCAGCATCTATGGAGGCTGAGGCCAAAGGATCACAAGTTTGAGGCTAACCTGGGCAACATAGTGAGGTACTGTCTCAGAATTAAAAAAATATATAAAGGGTTGAGCATGTAGCTCAGTAGAGAGTTCCTGGATTCTGTCTCCAGTACTTGAAAGAAAGAAAAAGAGGTGAGGGTAGGGGGAGAAAAAAGGAAAAAGGAAAGGAAATGAAAGGGGAAGGAAGGAAGGAAGGACGGGAGGAAGGAAGGAAGGGAGGGAGGGAGGGAGGGAGGGAAGAAGGAAGGAAGGAAGGAAGGATGGAAGGAATGAATGAATTTGCAAGGTTTTTCTCTTTACTGGATGCTGATTCTTTTTTTACTTATATGTCTGGGAGATATCTTTTCCCAGTTTGTGGGGTATTTGTGTGTGTGTGTGTGTGAGAGAGAGAGAGAGAGAGAGAGAGAGAGAGAGAGAGAGTGTGTGTGTGTGTGTGTGTGTAAGTGTGTGAAAGCTGCTTACTGGCTACATTCTCATTCCTTTTTTGAGACAGGATCTTACTAAATTGTTTAGGGCCTCACTAAGTTGCTTAGGGCTTTGCTGACTTTGAACTTGTGATCCTCCTGCCTCAGCCTCCAAGATTCTGAGATTATATGTGTGCACCACTGTGCCAAATCATGGTGTTTTTTATTCTATCTTGTCTTGATAAATATAACTTCCAACTTTTACGTAGTCAAATTTATCAATATTTTAATTATGGGTTGCCTTTTGTTTTATAAGAAATTCTCCTTTACCTGTAAATTTATGCATATATTTTTAAGACTGTATTGCCCTCTTGTCATAGTTTGTTTGGTCTGAAATACCTTAAAGTGGGTAATTTATAAACAACAGAAATTTGTTGGTCACAGTTTCAGAAGTTGGAAAGTTCAAGGTCAAGGAACCACCAGATTGAGTGTTTGGTGAGTGTCTTAGTCTGTTTTAGATTGCTATCAAAAATAGCAATCTGACGATGGGTACTTTAAATAGGAGTTTAATTGGCTTATGATTCTGATGGCTGGGAAGTCAAAATAGTATGCCACTGTGTCTGATGAGGGCCCCCCCTTGGTATATTACATCATCACAGAGAAATAGAAAGGGATTTTGTCACTTGCAAAAGGGGTAAAGCACATAAGGTGCCCTTACTTTATAATAACTTACTCCTGTGAGAACATTAATCCCTTCAGAGGTTAATGCCCCCGTGACCTAATCAATCACCTTCCACTGGGCCTTGCCTCTTACAGTTACATCTCCTCTCAATATTGCCACACTGGGAGCCACGCTTCCAACCCACAAACTTTTAGTCAGTAACCAATATCCAAACCATAACAGTGAGAACTTGTTTTTAGCTTGAAAGATGACACCTTATTGCTATGTCCTTATGTGGTGGAAATGAGACAAGTCACCTCCTTTTAACCTTTTTTTATAAGGGAATTAATCCCATTCATGAGTGCGGAACTGTCATTACTTCTTCATCTTCCCACAGGCCCTACTTCTTAATTCTATTATATTGGGGTTTAGTTCTAAGATGAATTTTGGGAGAACAACATCACCAAAACCATAGCACCTTTCATTTAGTATTACTTTGAAAAGTACATGATGGTTAGATATTGAGCCAGCATGACACAATGAATTGGCTTTTTAGTTTTAGAATTCTCACCTTTTTTGGGCTGTTGGTTAATAGATCGGTTAAGTCGACTAGAGATAACTTAAATCATTAAAGCTGGTTTTAGCAGAAAAAGATTTAATAAAAGGAACTATGGAATGGCTGGCCCCTGGTCCCCATGAATGATTTCAAAACATTACAGCCTAATTGAATGTTTTCAGAGTGTTACTGCTTAAGGAAATTATTTCATTCTGTCAAGATACCACTGTTAAACTATTGGCTTCATGATCATACAATCCATGCCTGCAACCCAGTGAAAAAAAAAAAAGAAAAGAAATTACATGACTGGCTCCAGGGCTGTTCTGTGCAGCTTGCTAGATCATGTGCTGCCAGTCTTACCTGTTTTTAATTCTTTCCTAATAAATCTGTTTGGCAGAATCTAAATTACTTCCAAAACCCTGACTGAAATAGAGGCTAGTAAATGTAGGGTTTTTTAAATCATCACAGGAAGGTATACCAAAAGAAAGTTGAAGCAAATGCTCAATGAACCAATTATCTACCCTTTTGAGCTCATTTGGTTATAGTCCTACTGCTATATCTCCCACTTCAATATTGTGCTACTTGTTTCGGTCACATGTTTGTGAGCTTTATTCCCATTGAGACAGTTCTTTTCTTTTAAAAATAAATACTATTTTAATAGTCCATATAATAACTCATGTATTCTTAGTACATATTTCGTTTGATATGTTGTTCTGTGTTAGAATATAAATTAAATCAAGTATAATAAAACCTTAAAGTGAAATGGCTTTGAACTCTCACAGATAATAACAAATACCTATTACTGTCTTTTTAAAGATTATAAATGGCTTTTCAAAGACTTCATTTCTTCTATACCATATCATTAATTCTGCTTTATATACAATATCATTTTCATCTGTGTATAAGTGTGCTCTAATGTTGTCCATCCTAAAAAAAAAAAAAAAAAAAAAAAAAAATGACATACCCCAAATCCTTCTTTTGCTACAAATATTCTTCTGGCTATTGCTTTGTTTTCTGCTAAAATTTCACAACCCAACTTCCCAGAAGAGATAGGTACGTATGCTTTCTCCTTTTCCTTGTCTTTTATGCATATCTCAACTAATACCATGAGCACTTTACTTTACTTATTCTCATCTTCCTTAATGTTTCAGCAGAAACTGACTCAGTTGACCATGCCTTAAAAATCTTTCTTTTTAGCTTCAGTGTTATCAATCTTGATTTTTCTCTTTTTTCTCAACCTCCTATGTTTTACTGTTTGTTTTGTTTTGTTGTTTTGTCTTTTTTGCTGTTTAGATTTTAGAGTTTGTTTTGATTTGATTCAGTTTTTTTGCAGATTACTTTACTCAGTAATGTTTTGTTTCCCAAGTCTTGGTCCTGAAGTCTCTTATTTCTGTGTCTTTAATTAAATTTATACCTACTGAGACGACTGTGCCCAAAATTTCTTTCTGAGATCCTAAACGTTTATATACCTTTTACATAGATAGTTCATAGGCCTCTCAAACTTAATAAATTTAACATCCAAATACAAACTTTGGTTTCATCCAAAACCCATTTAGCTCAAATTCTTCTTCATTTAGCTAAAAGATACCACTATCTGTCCAGTAGCTTTAGACATAATTAATGATTTCTAGATGTCTTTTTTTTTACTCTCACATCAAAATCTTATTGATTTTCCCTTCAGAATAAAATTTGACTCTGAACACTTCTTAATGTCTTTATACCACCCATCCTAGTCTATACCAAAATCTCTCACCTGTGTCATTATAGAACATTCCTAACCTGTCTCTTCCATGCTTGTTCAGGCTTAATCCATTTCTCTCAAAACAGAGTGAAGCCCATTATGTAAACCTCCTGCTCGCTTTCAGGTTTTTTAAAAAATTTAAGTGTAATTTATTTAAAATAAAACTTAACATTTTAAGAATTTACTACAATGAATGTGTATATTTATGTACTCCCAGGTTTTGTACATTATCATCACCCCAAAAAGTTGCTTCCTGTCTTTTTGGTATTAGATTTCTCCTTCCATCCCATGTTGGCAATACATGATCTGCTTTCTATCACTATTGTTTGGTCTTTTCTGGAATTATACATAATATACTCTGTATTCTTTTGTGCCTGGCTTCCTTCAGTCTTTTGAAATTGGCTTGTGTCACTAGAGCAATAGCTCATTTCTTTTTTTTCCCCCATGGTATTGATTTGTATTTCTTTATTTAAATTTTTATTTGTTCTTTTTAGTTATACATGAGAATATATATAATATATTTATACAAACATGGAATATATCTTATTAATATTTCATTGATGACTGTGTCACAATTTGTTTATTCATGTACCTATTGATAACTATTGAATTATTTCAGTTTGAGACAATTGTGAATATTCAAGTTACAAGGCCCTGTGTTTTCAGGTGTTTTTATTTCTCTTACATAAATTCCTAGGGGTGGGATTGTGAGATATCATGTTACGTGTATGTTTAATTTGGTAAGAATTGACAGATGTTTTTCCTTAGTGGTTATGATATCATCCCCTTGTAGCAATGTATGGGAGTTCTAGTTACTCCATATTCTTACTAACTCTTGGTATTGTCATTAAAAAAATTAAATCTACTCTAGTGGGTATAGAGTCTTATTTTAGTTATAGTTTGTATTTCTCTAAAGACTGGTGTTGAACAGATTTTCATGTGCTTATTTGCCCTTCATATGCTTTCTTTCATAATACACCTATTCAAATATTTTGCCCCATTTTTTTTTTTGTTGTTGTTGTTTCTTAAATTAGGCTGAGTAAAAGTGATAACAGATCTGATCCTAGGGGAAAAGCATTCATTCTTTCACCAGTGAATATGATGTATGTTTCTCATAGATGCCTTTTATAGGATTGAGAAAGTTTTCTTCTATTTCTGTTTTGTTGAGAGGTGTTTTAGTTTTATGTGTTTTGTTTTAAATTGATATTGAATTTTGTCACATGCTTTATCTGCTTTCTTTTATTTCTGTTTTGTTGAGAAGTGTTTTAGTTTTATGTGTTTTGTTTTAAATTGATATTGAATTTTGTCACATGCTTTATCTGCATCTATTAAGATGATGATATGAATATGGCTTTTCATTTTTTAAAAATATTTTTAAATTGTTGATAGACCTTTATTTTATTTATTTATATGTGGTGCTGAGAATCAAACCCAGTGCCTCACACATGCCAGGCAAGTATGCTACCACTGAGCCCCAGCCCCTGCCCCTGGTTTTTCATTTTTAACCTATTAGTATGGTGTGAATTACATTGACCAATATATTTTAGATGGTATGCCAGTGTGGCATTTCAGGGATTAGTGTACTTGGTCATGATGTAATAGCCTTTTAAAATATTGTTGGATTTAGCCAGGTGCTCTGGCACATGCCTATAATATCAGCAATTCAGGAAGCTGAGACAGAAGGATAATAAATTCAAGGCTATCCTTAGCAATTTAGCAAGATCCTGTCTCAAAATAAAAAAATAATAAGGTGTGGGGATATAGCTCAGTGATAAAGTGCCCCTGGGCTCAATCCCCATTACCACACATAGTGTGTGTCTTTATATACAAACACATGTGTGTGTATATAAACACACATATGTGTATATGTGTGTATATATATATATATATATATATATATATATATATATATATATACAGGCATGCTTAAACATAGATAAATCACACACACACACACACACACATTCATATTTGGATTTTTATTTGCCAAAATTTTGTTGAGTAATTTTTTTTACACCTGTGCTCATCAGGATTATTGGTTGATAGTTTTCTTTTCATGTAAATTTCTTTGTTGAAAATGAGTTTGCAAGATTCAAGCCTATGTTATTTTTTGAAAAAATGTAGAATTTGTATTACTTCTTCCTTAAAATATTCTGCAGAATTCAACAGTGAAGTTCATCTGAGTCTGAAGAATTTTTGTTTGCTTATTTGAAGTGTTGTTTTTGTGAGATTAATCCATGTATTCACCTTTTTAAAATATAAAAAAATATACTGGGCTGGGAGTATGGCTTAGTGATAGATCATTTACCTAGCATATGTAAGGCCCTGGGTTCAATTCATATATATATTACATATATATGCATATATATATATATATATATATATATATATATATATATATATAAAACCATTGTTCAGGTTATCTTTTTCTTTGAGATTTGATTGGTGTATTTAAACAAATTTGTTCATTTTATGTAAGTCATTAAATTTATGGGCCCAAAGTAGTTCCAAGTATTACATTATCTTTTTAATGTCTATATTATTTGTAATAATGTTTTCTCTTTCACTGTTGATATTCATAATTTGTGTTTTTTCTCTTTTTTCCAAGTGACTCAAGGTTTACCAAATTATTGGTCCTTTCAAAGAATGAACTGTCAATTGTTTTGAGTTTTCTCAGTTTTCTTTCTTTATTTTGCTTTTTGGTACTGAGGATTGAACTCAGGGGCCTTTGAACACTGAGCCACTTCCCCAGCCCTATTTAGTATTTTATTCAGAGGTAGGGTCTCACAGAGTTGCTTAGCACCTTGCTTTTGCTGAGGCAGGCTTTGAATTCCCGATCCTCCTGCCTCAGCCTCCCAAGCTGCTGATATTACAGGCGTGCACCACCACTCCCAGCCAGTTTTCTGTTTTCTTTTCCACTAATTTCTTCCCTTTATCTTTTATTATTTTATTCTGTTTTTCCTTGCTCTGATTTCATTGTCATCTTTTGTAGGTTTTAAGAGGGAAAATTAGATAATTTATTTGGGACCTTTGTCTTTTTCTTATGTATGTACTAAATGCTATGAATTTTCCTTTTAAGTACTGCTAGAGCTACAACCCACAGATTTTTGTTTGTTGTCTTTTAATTATTATTCCAATAAAATATTTTCTATTTTCCTTTGTTAATTCTTCTTTATTTAGAAAAATCATAAATTCAACATTTAGGTTTTTTAGAAATTTATATCCAATTAATTTTATTGTGGTCAGAAAATGTCTGTGCTCTATTTCATTAGCTTCCCATTGGCTAGTTCCCTTTGGGTCTCTGGGCTTGTGAAAATTCTTGGTCAACAAATTATTTAGTCGGACATGGGTGTCTTAACTGTGGTTCTTTGCTTATAAAGATTACTCTCTGGGGCTGGGGCTGTAGCTCAGTGGTGAAGCGCTTGCCTTGCATGTGTGAGGCACTGGGTTGGATCCTCAGCACCACATAAAAATAAATAAAGATACTGTGTGCTTATCTACAACTAGATAAATGTTTAAAAAAAAAAAAGATTACTCTCTAACTTTCAAGCTGCTCTGCTAGCTTTGAGCTCTGTTTTGTGTCACACCAGGCTTTCTTTTTAGCTGAGCTACTTGTGATAAGGTAGTATACTTAATCAGTCTCAATAGATCTTCTGGGTGTAGCTCTGCCTTTCAAGATTTCTCTCAAGTATATTTTTCTGTGTTCTCCTTCAGCTATTTTATAGTATCTCTGGTGTCTTTCCCTGATCAAGCACAGTGTACTTGCATCTAGGTTTAAACTCTGAATTTGGTTTTTATTCTTTCTGTGGTTCCCTCAGTGCCAGAATTTCCCCCAGCTTTAAATTTCCAGATGTTAACATAGCCCTGAATTCTGGCCTTCTGCCACTTTCTTCAGTTAAAGCTGTGAGGTTTAGGCAGGATTATTGGACCTCAAAACCACAAAATCAGATTTCTAATGCCTTCTAGTTAATGTTTTTCCAGATTAAACTCACCTGGCCCCCTTTTTTTTTTTTTTGGCTTTTGAATGCATTTCAGTATCTTTAGTTTTTTCTTTTTTTTTTTCTGTTTGTAACCTAGTTTTCATAATTATCATGTGTTTAGAAGTCTTATAACTGCTTTATTACTCTACTAATACCAGAAGTTGTCCCCTCAAAAGTAAAGTACTTATTTTTTCAAAAAAATTTTACCTGACTCCAGGGGTAGCCTGCAACCTATTCTAGCCAATCTAAACATCATATTTCCTAGATAGGAGTGAGTTAAGACTAAGCAGAAACAGCTCAAAGCAAAAAAAAAAAAAAAAAAAAAGGAGTGAGTTAAGAATACATGATCAGGTCCAACTAATGAAAGCAAAAGAGACTGCATTATAGGATTTTTGTTGGCTCTTGTGACATAAGATGCCCCTTAAACTTTTAAGGAAGGGTATACCTGAGGGTGTAGAATCAAGAGAGGAGAGGTAAACTTTCAGTATAGCTCCTCCATTTAATATGTGACTTTTCCAAAAACTTTTGAGTTACATGAATGATTAAATTAATCTTTTCACCTACCGTATTGAGTATTTTTCATATTTCAACCTGTTTAAGGTTATACACTGTTCTTCATCTAAACTTGCCTACTTCATCTAAATTTTCTGATATTGTTCTTATGCTGGCGCATTATCTTTTAGCCTCTTTGGCCTATCACTTCTGATACAAAATTTTCTTCTCAGGATCTCAAATTTGTTCTACCTCTCTCTGAAAAATCTTCTTTAAACTGGTTCTTTCTCATGCTTTGTCTCAGATTAAATGTCCTAAGACCATGTGATGATTAATTTTACTTGTCCTTTTGATCCTGGGATACAGGATGCCCCAATTAAACATTATTTCTGGATAAGGGTATTCTCAGATGAGATTAGCATTTGAATCTGTGAACTAAGTAGAACAAATTGCCCTCCCCAAAATGGGAGGTCATCATTCATATTCTTGAGGATTTGCAGATAGCAAAAAAAATGGAGGAGAGGAAAAGAATTTGGCTTTTCTGCCTAACCACTTGATCTGGGAAACACATCTTCTCTCATAACTGTGACTTACACCATCAACTATTAACCTCTCAGAACTATGCCTCCAGCTTTCCTGCATCATTCTTTCCAATTTCATGTACCAATTCTTTATAATAAATCAATAAATCCTGTTGGTTCTGTTTCTCCGAAGAATCTTGACTAATACAGATCTTAATTAGAAATGACTCCACTGATCATTGTGTCTTGGTAATTGCTCCACTATTACCTATTCCTGTACCTATCAATTTCCTCCATAGCACTCTTTTCAATGTGTAATTATACATTTAATATTGTTTTACTTGTCATTTCTTTTATGTTTAAAGTGCAGGAACCATATCTGTTTTCTTCTATCAATATGTTTTCAGTCAGTTCCTGGCGTAGAATATATAAGAAAAGAGGTGAATCTTGTAGAACTAACACTTGAAAATTGGATAGTAAGTTAACTTTGATTAATAAGTTTTCTGGCTCTTTTTATCCACCATAATGGTATGCTTGAATGTCCTGGATAATGCATCAACAACTGTCAAAAAAGACAAACACCAGGTTTTTATTAAGCATGCTCCAAAGTCATCATCCAGTCTCTGATGATAAACATGGTTACATTGGCAGATAGGATCAATGATGATCATAGAGCTGAGAAGATTGTTGTGAGTCTCATAGACAGATTCAACAAGTGTGGAATGATCAGTCCCAGCTTTGATGTACAACTCAAAGATCTAGAAAAATGGCAGAATACTCTGTTCCTATTCTTAGTTGGATTTCATTATACCAAAAATCTCAGCTGACAGCATGTATCATGAATAAGTAAGACAAAAACACAAGAGAAGGAAAATCTTGGGATTATTTTTCCAGAGATATTAATATATGCAGATAAAATGCCTCATTGAAAAAAAAATTGGGGGGTGACTATGCTATGCACTGCTCTGGTAACATCAAGCGACGATACAAGTTTAGCATTATAAGCTACAGGCTTAGGAATCTTAAAAGATCAGTTGACCTTAATGAAGAGGCAGTGTATAAAAAAAAAAAAAAGACAAAACAGAAAATCAAAAGTTAGGATTTAATTAGAACTTGTTTAAAAGATAGCCATGTCTTAAATGTTTTTAATAAAGATTTGAGACAATGTGAGAGACCTTCTCTGGAGGATTTGTAGATAAAGCCAAAATTTCACATTGAGTACTAGGAAAGTTTGTAACACTGAGTTTGTAGCACTGATAAAGCCAAATTTTCCTTTTTAGTTGATTTGTCAATGTTGTAGGTATCTACAAATCCTACTAGAGGCTCTCAAAATTTCCGTTGTCTAGTTTTTTTAGTGGTATTTTTTTTTTTAAATTAGAGGTTTAATCACAAGTCACTAAGTATTTTTGAAATATTATTTTACCTAACTTTTGTTAGAGACTGTTGTAAAATGAGACCTGCCTATGGAGCTAAAATAGCCCCACAGGATCTCAGCCACTGGGTCTTGCAGTCTGCTGGAAGAATTTCAAGAGTCACACATAGTAGCAGTTAGGAGTTTATTAGAAAGACTTAGCATACAGATGTTCAAGATAGACTGAACAGGTCACCTCAGGGAGGTAAATGAGAGTCTGAACTTGGAAGTCTGCCCCCTTTCTGAAATAGATGCAGATACTGGAGGAAGGAAATCTTGCTCCCTTTGACATGATTGAGGAAGGCTCTGAAGGGTTAAAGCTGTGCAATTTCTTCTTTTGTCCTAATACATGCCTTCACCTGCTTCCTCCCCACCCCTTTAAAAAAAAAAAAGGAGCTCTCTTCCTTTTAGAGCTTTTTGGAGATGGAGTTTTTGAGAAACAATGAAGTCCCCCCTCCATCTTCTCCTAAAGCTGGCTTTGAATAAAACTCACTTTTCTATCAATTTGACTTTGAATATCTAGGGAGCAGAGAATATTATGGCTAAACTAAGCATCCTTCCCTGGCCAGTATTAGGATGCGAATGAGAGTTTCTTTTGTTTTTGACTTCTTTAATAAAGTTATTTATTATTCTCAGTCCTATGACCTGTGGACTCTTTGATGCATGTCTGATTTAATCTCATAAGTTATCACCCTTTACTGTCTTCCTATCCATCTATTCATGGCTGACTAACATATGTAACAGAAATTTGTAGTTTTAATTTGGAATTTCAGAAGTGAATTTCTCAAGAAAATTAATGCATTGAAATCAACTAAGTACTCCTAAAAATAAACCAGTGTTTTGGGTTAAATTGTTTCCTTTAGAAGGGGTTGGGGATATAGCTCAGTGCTACAGAACTTTCCTAGTACACATTGTGAGGGCTTGCATTCAGTTTCCAACACTGAAAAGAAAAATAAAATGTCCTCCCCGCCAAAAAAGACATGTTGGATTCCTAATCCCACTTTTAACTCAATACTTTAGAATGTGGCCTTATTTGGAGAATAGGTTGTTTTAGAGTTAATCAAATTAAAATGGGAATAGTAGATAGACCCTAATCTAATGTAACTTGTGTCTTTATAAAAAGGGAAATTTGGACACAAAGACATGCCTAGAATGAGAAACATATCTGAAGTCATAGAAAGTATTCTTAAAGTGTCAGAAACTGGAAGAGAAGCATGGAACAAATCCTTCCCTAACACATTCAGAGGCAGCAGGGCCCTGTCAACATCTTGATTTTAGACTTCTAGCTTCCAGAAATCAATAACTTTGTGAGACAATAACTTTGTTGTGGTATGTTGTTATGGTAGTCCTAGCAACCTAATACACATGAAATGTTTTTTCAGTGCCAATTTTAATAATTTCTGGGAAAATTGAGCGTTTTTATTTATTGAAACAAATATAAAATAAAACAGTATTTTTGAATTAATTATTTCTGTCATCTTTTCCTATTTTCTTATTAAAATAAAGTGTAATTCTATTTCAATATTTAAGTATATATGAAATGTTTATTTTTAGCATTTGAGTCTAGGAATTCTAAATCATTTTATGTGATTGATTGATTGATTATAGTACTGGGGATTGAACCCAGGAGCAGCATACCTCTGAATATATTCCCATCCCTTTTTACTTATAAGACAGAGTCTCACTTAGTTACTTTAGGGCCTCACTAAATTGCTGAGGCTGGCCCAGAATTTGTGATCTTCCTGCCTCAGCCTCCCAAGTCACTAGGATTACAGGTGTACACCACTGTGTCTGGGTTCTAAATCCTTTCATTAAATCTAACAAAAGTGCTTATTACAAAACTCTTCTTAACTTTAAGATCAGTCATCATCTGAGTGATACAAATAGATAAGTCATTTACCATATTGAATTAGGAGCTTGTTCACTACATTTAGTGTTAAAAAGTGGCAGTGTATGCTCCTAATTACTTATTTCCTAATAAAAATACTGCTTAAAGAGAAAATAATAACTTTACAGTAGAATCCTGGCAGACAGCAATTTAACCAAGTGATCAAAATTAGCATCACCAATACTACATCATAGAAATATTATGGTCCTCAGGTATCTTGTTCTGAGAAGGGTATATTGAGTATACTTCCCAGTAATATATTAAAAAGCACCAGACAAACCCAAATTGTGTGACATCTGTAGTAGTCTTCAATATATCCAAGTAATAAAGACAATACTGAGAAACTGTCACCAAATAGAGAAAACTAAGACAAAAAACAAAAATCCTAGATTGGATCTTGAGACAGACAAATGATGTTACTGGGAAACTAAATAAATCTAAATATTTTAGTTAATCAGCTAAGGTTAATTTCTTGTTTTCAAAAATTGTTCTGTAGTCGTGTAAGACATTAACACAAGGAGAGTGTGGGTGGAGCATATATAAGAACTCTGCCCTATGTTTGCAGCTCCCATGAGTCTAAGATAATCTCAAAATAAATACTTAAAAATAAAGGCTTTTCATTCCATGTATCTTTTTAAATATTAAAATATAAAAGCTAACTGGCTCAAATGTTTTAAGAATATAGGAATAAAATGAAGATTAGTTTAAATATTTTGTCAACATTAACTGTAGAACTCTGTCCTTTAATCAAAGTTCAAATTTATGTAATTTATACATTTCGAGTTTCAAAATGTTTAAACATTAGTATATTTAAGAATAATGTTAAGAGCTTTAATATGTGAACCAGTAATTTGAATTTTTTTAAATTTACAGTAATTTTGAGTATACTTGGTTAAACACCATTATTACTGGTGTTGAAGTATGCAGGAGATCTTTATTTGAATTCAGTTTTGATGATTAGCCATATTTGCAGGTTGTATACTAGAAGTTGATTTTGCTACGCTGTAGAAGTGTGCTTACAGTTTTAAAGAACTGATCAAAAATATTTGAAGACATGGTGCAACAAGTTTGTGTAGCATTGAAAGATTAAAAAATAAAAGCTTTTGTATGCTTTGTAACATACAAAAAAAAAGTAACATGTTGTCATAGTAAATAGTCTCCTTGATTTTTTTCAAAAGATTCAATGTTTGGGGCTGGGGACTTAGGTTAGTGGTAAAGCACTTCTGTAGCATTCTCAAGGCCCTAGGTTTGATTACCAGCACCACATAAAAATAAATAAATAAAGATAGATTGATTAGCATACTTACTCCTTACAGTTATTTTGTTTTAATGTGATTTCTGGACTTTTCCTTAGTCGTTGATTTTGTTCTCTGGTTGTTTTAGTCAGTTTTTGTGTTGCTGAGACCAACATATCTGACAAGAACTACTTAGAGGAGCAAAAGTTTATTTGGGGCACATGGTTTCAGGGGACTCAGTTCATAGATGAAGCACTCTATTGTTCTGGGCCCACATTGAGGCAGCACACAGTGGGGCAAGAGCCCAGTTGAGGAAAGTTGCTTAGCTCCTGATGGGTTCAGGAAGTGGGGTAGAGAGGGGTAGGGACAGGGAATGGGGAAGAATCCACCCTTCCAAGGCCAGACTCCCAGTGACCCACTTCCTCTAGCCACGCCCTACCTACCTACAGTTTCTGCCTGTCATTCAAATTAGAATGGGTTGATTAGGTTACAGCTCTCGCAATCCAATTATTTTACCTCTGAATATTCCTACATGGACAAGAGCTTTGGGGGACACCTCATATCCAAACTATAACACTGGTATAGGTTCAAGGCATTAGTTCAGTATTTATACTATTTGGATCTTGTGAGAGGAAAAAAATATCTTATTGTTCATTAGTATTAATAAAGGCACTTATGGTTACCATGTCTTATTACTGACATACTGGCATTTGTGTACTGCTTTTAATCACTTTTATATGTATTGGCTAATAGAATTTAAAAAGGTCTGCTGAAATTGTTCAGCTTATTATAATTTTAGAACCTTGGATTGCAGATGTATATTAATTTTCATTATGAAAAATGTACATGTTACTTATTTGTTAAAACAGAACTAACAAAATTTGCATTCATAATGTGGAAACTGTTTGAATGTTAATATCTGTTAAATCTGTGGTCTTTAAAAAGTATTATCATTTTATTATATAATTTCTCCATTTGCAAATATTTTCTCTGAGGAAGACATAAGGAGTTTTTAAGTCAGTATGGGTTTTATTTGAGAGTACCTACTGACATTAGTATATCAGAATAGGAAAAATGTACTTATACAAAAGTGTAGCATTATAATATTCAAATAATTTTGTTTTATAGCCATGAGGTTATTAAAGTGTATTAAACTTGTATTTTGTGTCATGTAAGGTTCTTTCTACTTTCTTATTAATATAATACTTTAACAGCGATTATAGGATCCACTAAACCATCAATAGTCTGTGATCAAAATTGCTTTGTGAACATTAGCTTCAAATTTTAAGGTAGTTGAAGGGTACAATCATTGTTTTGTCAATGGAATCAAAGATGTAATCAAAGCAAGCACTGCTACTGTATAAGAAGATTAAAACCTCAAAATAGACTGTTATAAAAGACATTAAATTAGCATTGATTACCCAATGAGCCAGAGAGCCTTTAGTAGTAACTTTTGGAATTAGAGCAGAGAAAAAATGAAGGGTGTTTGTGTGTATATTTTTTGAGGTGCTAGGAATTAAAAAAATGTATATTTTTAATCATTTAAAGAATGACTCCTGCCAACCATGATGACACAGGCAATCCCAGCAACTCAGGGAGCTGAAGAAGGAGGATGAGAAGTTTGAGGGCAGCCTCAGCAATTTAGCTAGGCCCTCAGCAACTTACTGAACCCTGTCTTAATATTTTAAAAAAAAATTTTTTTTTAAAGGACGGGGATGTAGCTCTGTGGTAAATTCCCTGTGGGTTCTATCTCCAGTACCTACCCTGCCCCGCCAAAGAAAAAAGAAAAGAAAAAAACAACAACAACAACAAAAAAACCTCCTGACTGACTCCTGAATCATTCTGTATTTTTAAAGGAAGAATCAAGAGAATTGAAAACTACTCTTTTGGAGATGCCCACAGCAGTATTAGAAGTATTGTCTCTGCCAACTGATGTTTGTTTTGTGCAGTATTTCATAGAGTAAAAATTATTATGAAATGGCTTTTTCCTTTATAACTTATATCCTAGTATGCTGTTATAAAAGACAGATGAATAATATATTATGAATATTCAAAGGAGGACTGAAACATATTTGGGAGATCTACAAATTTTTCTTGGGCAGTATGTTTTTGAGATAGTAAAAATATATAGAATTATGAATGGCAGAAGTCAAAAAGCATGTTGTATAGGTTTGGAAGTTCTAAAGTGGAAGAAATAATGTGACCAGAAGTATAATGGTGGGAAACATTTTTCAGGTACTTATTGTGTTTCAGAGTATGCTAGGTATTGGGCATACCTGGAAAAATGAGATTAGTTTTTGCTGTCACAGAGCTAAAATCTTGGCTTAGAATTTATTTGCCTTAAGATGATGATTAAAATAGTGGGATCCCAGTGGCTAGGGAGGCTAAGGGCAGGAGGATTGTGAGTTCAAAGCCAACCTCAGCAACACCGAGGTGCTAAGCAACTCAGTGAGACCCTGTCTTTCAATAAAATACAAAATAGGGCTGGAGATGTGGCTCAGTGGTTGAGTGCCCCTGAGTTCAATCTCCACTACTCCCCTGCCAAAAAAAAAAAAAAACAAAACCACAATGGGAGCACATGAAATAAATGAATGGGAAAGCACAGAGGGGAAAAAGTGATCACTGAATAAAAACTTTAGGAATGCTTATTTGAGGAAAAAATGAAAAATTCCAATAAATATGGCAGCAGTATTATTGAAAGATGCAAAGTTAATAGCATCAAGAGAGTTCCATCACCTGGAGCTTAAGGATGAAAATGGTTTTTAATAAGAAAGAAAGAGGGGCTGGGATTGTAGCTCAGTGGTAAGCACTTGCCTAGTATGTGTGAGGCCCTGGGTTCAATCCTCAGCACCACAATAAAATAAATAAACAAAATAAAGCATTGTGTCCATCTACAACTAAAAAATATTAAAGAGAGAGAGAGAGAGAGAATATCAGGATGGAAAACAGAAACTAGGTGTGGTAGTACATGCCTATAATCCTAGCCACTCAGGAGGCTAAGACAGGAGGATCTTAAATTTCAGGCAATCTCGGCAATTTAGGGAGACATAGTTTCAAAATAAAAAATTAGAAAGGGTTGGATATGTAGCTCTGTGGTAGAACACCCCTGGGTTCAATCCCTGTATCAAAAAAAGAAAGCAAGGAAAGATCAATGGGATTTCGTGATTAAGCAAACTTCAGTCACCTTATTGACCAAGTAGAATTAAGTCTTGGGGAGTGCTGAGGATGCATTCTGAAGTAGAGTGCTTGCCTAGAAGTAAGATTTGGGACTTAGCACAAATATTCAAGTTAAGTCCTTTAACATAATTTAGATATTTGATGGGATTGAGAGGGATTATACATAAGGTTAAGTGTTGACACTGGGAGAGACCAGAAGTCATGGTGAGAAGGGAATAAAATGATCCTTAACTTAAAAGAATTTTAAGATCGTGGAAGTGTTAGACTTTTGTGGGATCAAATTTGGCCTAAATGGAATCAAAGAGGAGTAAAAGACCAAGTGGTAATTAAAATGAAAAACAAAAAATCAGAATCAGGGATTGATGACATAGTGCAAAAGAAAGCATACTTGCAAATTTAAATAAAGACTCAAGGCAGTTCCTATTCTGATAGAAGTCCTTGGAGTCAGTCACCCGGATATTGTTCTGATGAATTGAGTAGTGAACTGAGTCATTCAAAAAATATTTATTGCTAAATGCAGTAGCATGCTCTATAATCCCCACTACTCAGGATTGGGTAAATCACTTGAACCCACAAATTGGAGAGTAGCCTGTCCTGTGCAACATAGCAAGACCTCATATGCCAGTATTTTAGCTGTTTGAAATCTATTTGAGTTCTATATATGTCAGTACCAATTAGTAATATTAAAATATAACTTCTTTTATACATGGTAGTATAAAAGTAGTCTTATACTTTTTAAATTGTGTTCAAACTATGAACTCTTTAAGGTCAGGGGTTATGTCTTATTCATCTTTGTATGCTGGTATCCTTGAATGCTGGTATCCTTGTATGCTTGTATTCTGGTAGATTTTACTTGGAATTACCATGTTTTTTAATAAAGTAGTAGTAAACAGTACTAAAATTATAACTAGTGTTACAGAGCCTTTTAAAGAAAAGCATACTTTTTATATCACAGATGGTGATTCTTGCTGTAAAGGCACTGTGTAATGAAACTGAAAAAGAAAAGTCTTTTACTTCTGTAGTATGATGATTTCCATAAATAGAGGAAGTCTCTTGTGTGGATAGTTCTGATAATGCATGGGATTACTATGATCATTATAATGTAGTATTCTTGTTTCTTTTTTGTTTGTTTGCTTTGTTTTGCAGTGCAGGGGATCAAGCCCAGGGCCTTGCACATGTTGCACAAGAGCTCTACCACTGAGATCTATCATCCCAATATTCTTTACTAAATGCAAAAGTAAATCTTCTCTCACTAACAAGGAATAGTCCCTCGGTGTTCAGCTGTCACATGGGTGCTTTACCTGCTTCTATTATTTTAGCCAAGAATGTTAGCAGAATAAGAAAGTAGAGTAAACCTTGATTTGTACTCCCATCTCAGCAGTGTTGCCAGGCATAAATGTAATTGTATGTGCAGTTCTATTTGTGGTTTTTGTTTGACTCTGGTGAATAAAACCCATATTTTGTTGAAATTTTGTGCTCAATTGCATCCAGATGCCACTTATTTATTTCCTTATTTGGTGCAGGGGATTAAATCCAAGCACCCACTTTGCCACTGAGTTACACCCCTAACCCTTAAATCACTTTTTTAGAGTCAGTTTTCAATCCTTGATAATTTCAGTTTTTCTGAATTTTTATAATATTTTGTGTAGTTTTGGTAGTTTAACCCCCACAAATTTCTTTGTATTAAATAATGGTTACATACATACAATTGACAAAGATAACTGTAGAGTTATTACTTGATAAAATAAAAATTATAAATGGCTATAAAATTTCCAAAGCTGGAATGTTCTACTTGCTTATGAGGAACATTGATAAAGAAGAAAATGTAATAGGAAAATTTAATTAATTATAGTATGTTTATAAATAAAACACTTGACTAAGCACATTAGAGTCAGGAAGTTGAAATGATTGGTGAGAACCAGAGATTTTACACATAATCCCAAATGAAAAGAAATTGGTTCTTAAATTTACAAGCTCACTTCCTAGAAAAACTAGCTGGGTGTCTGAGAATTTGCCAAAATAACCACAGTAAACAAACATAAAACCTAGTCTTTTTGGTGGCCTGTCACTAGTCTTAAAGTTAGTAATGTGTGGGAAATCATTTTTACAGTAGCATCCTCTATTTAAATTCAGCTTCAGTGCTAATGTAGTCTAGAACTTTTGATAACACCAAAAAGTAGGAATTTACCAGTCTGTCCTTCTGTCCCTCCTTCCTGCCTTCTTTCTCTTTTTAATTCATCAATTTTCCTTTTAGGCTTTGAAACATCAAAAACAAGACTGGCCTTCTTAGAAAAGTCACCCAAGCCTGTGCCTTGTTCATACAGTTTTTTTCTGCGGGCCTTCCTTAGAAAGACACTTCAAGGATTTTCCCTGTGATATCTAGTTACTGCTTCATTGTAATCGAAGCACTACACTGAATCAGAACTTTTCCTTATAGGCTAATACAAACCATACTTAATTTATTAAAGTTTAATTTATTAAAACCTTAGTTAAAGTTGTTTATATCTTTTGGTCTGGGGATGCAGCTTCAGTGGAAAAATGCTTTCCTAGCACACTTGAAGCCCTGGGTTCAATCCCCAGCACTGAAAATAAATAAATTTTTAAAAGTCATTTAAATCCTTCTATTTCAACAGTGCAGTGCTTCAGTAAAGAATATAAATATAAGATGTAGCTCAATTCACAATAGCTAAACTATGGAAACAACTTAGGTGCCCTTCAACAGATGAATAGATTAAGAAATTGTGCCATATATATATACTCAGCTGTAAAGAAGAATGAAATTATGGCATTTGCCAGTAAATGGATGGAGCTGGAGAATTTCATGCTAAGTAAAACAAGCCAATCCCAAAAAACTAAAAGCCAAATGTTTTTCCTGATATGTGGATGCTAAGTTAACTGGGTAGATGGGGGGTTGGTGGCTAGGGGAGAATAGAGTTTCTTTAGGTAGAGGGGAGTGAAGCAGGAGGGAAGAAGGGATGGGGGTAGAAAGGACAGTAGAATGAATCAGACATTGTTACCCTATGTACATATATAACTATATGACCCTGTATGTCCGGTGGGATTCTACATCATGTACAACCAGAAGAATGAGATATTATACTCATATATATATTTATATATATATCAAACTGCATTCTACTGTCATGTATAACTAATTAAAACAAAATTTTTTTTAAAAAAGAATATAAGATGTATATTAGTCTGTGTGGGTCCATGCTGACATTTTCTTTAGGACTGTCCTTTGGTTTTCAGGGAGCAAAAAAAGCAAAGAGGAGAGACTTGGTTGACAATTAAATGATAACAAAAAGTATATCTATTTTTAACTTATATTTTTATTTACTTAAAACATTGTTGGAATGCACAAAGAGGTCTCATAATCAGGAAATAATAAGGGAGCCTTATTTGATTTTAGCACAGATCACAATAGCATTTTTCACAAAGTGAATTTGTAAGATACCATATGGGTTTCTATTATTTTTGTTTTCATAGTAGGAAGTCAGAAAACTTTAATTACTTCCTGAAAGTAAAAGGAAGATTTCCAAATGTTAAAAAGATTTTCTGCCAAATCTCTACAAATATGAAAAATAAGTTGTGGTTTTGGTCATATGACACTGGTCTTATGATATTTAACATTAGATTCTCTTCAGAGTAAAGGTAGAGATTAAATAATCACACTCTGTTGAGTTGAATATTGTATTACTATCAGAAAGTTTAAAAATGATTTATATATTGATGAGCATCTCTGAAACCATTTGGAAAAATCTTACTAAGTTTATTCATTAACTCCTTATGTTATCTTGTGCATGGTTTTATTAGGCTATAATGTACTACTTTTTGGGTATCCAGATACTCTTCTTACTCAAAAGGTATTATATAGAGAACAGAGCTTCAGTTCTGGCACATGGAAACTGGAATTTTTTGGTCTATAAAATATATAATAATTTGAGTTACGACAGTAATATTTTGAGCCTATTGTGTTGGTTTTCAAAACTTAACAGGTAGTTTTTGTTTTCCTTTTTATGTGGAAAAATTTTGATATTATATAAATGTACATGTATTAACAGAAAATTGGCCTTACTTTCTTAGGTTAAACAACTTTAATTAAGGAAAAATATTTACTTAAAACATTGGTTCTCAAATCTCATATTCAAAGTAAAAAAGGTTATACCATTCACTTTTAATTTTTAAAGTACTCTCATGTTTCTAGGAACATCTTATGCTGTTGGGCTCAAAGAATAGAAATATAGAACAAAATGTAAAATAAAAACTTAGCAAATAATAAATTATTATAAATTTTAACTATGAACGCTGAAATCAGATAAATCTCATCTGTTTTTATAGTGCAACTTTAAGTGTGTTTTTTTCCCTCCCAGGACATTTATTCAGAGCAGCTGGGGATCAACTGTTTAACCTGTCCACAGTGTCGAGTGCCTTCCCAATGGTCAGCCACCCAGTCTTTGGTCTACATTCAGCCAGCTCAGGGCATTCAGAATTTGGTGGTTTGGGGACACTTGGTACACCCACAGCCTTAGCCGCACATCCCCAACTAGCATCTTTTCCAGGTAAACATCTGTTACAAACAGTGTTCAAGGAAAGGAGGAATGCTTGAAAATGTTCAAGCAGTAATTTGTTTATGAAATTTAACAAAAAAATAGTCTAATGCCTAGTATATTAAACTTTTATGCAAAAATTGGCTCAGTCTTATTTATAATGTACCAAAAAAAAAAAAAAAAAACAACCTGTGCGTATTGGGTGGCATAGGAGTTAATTAGGTGCTCAGGTGTTTGATGAGATACATAGGCATTTGCCATAGAAAGGAATCATTAAACCAGGTTTTTCTGATGCATGTTATTGAGATATAGTATACAGAAAAATACACATATTATAAGTGTAGAATTTAAATATTCTCAGCTTTGTTTTTTTTTAAATTACTTACAGTGTAAAACTAAAGTCCAGTTCTTATAATGAACAGTTTTATGCTTTTCTTTTAGATTCTTAATTCTCTTCACTTTGTAATCAAGATGAGATTAACTCTTAAATTTCTATATTTTCCCATATTTGATCGAAACAACTATAGAGTTACACTACTTTCAAGACAAGGGGACCATTAGCTAAGGCTTAACGTGGATGAATGTATTTTAATTTATTTTATCCTGAAAAATCTAAACTTGAATGTATTTTCCAGTATTAATTTTACTTCAATAAATTTTTTCAAGCAATGCATACTTTAATGTATGTAAAATTGTTTAAAACATTAGAGTTTGGTTGTAGAGAAAAGTAGACCTGAATTTAAATCTGAATTTGCTGCTCAGTAGTTGTGTGCATTTGAACACGTTATCTGAGCTCTCAGCCTTAGTTCTCTTACTTGGAAAATGAGAGTAATTATAATACCTGCCTTATATGGTTCTTTGAAGATTAAAGGAAATGAGCATGTTCAGTGCTGTATCTGTGTCTGGCAAACATAATTAGTGAATAATTGGTAACTATCATTGTTTTCTCTTTCTCACTTTAATGATTAGTAAATTGTCAAATGAGCCAGGTGTGGTGATTTGTTTATCCTTTAATCCTGCTACTTGGAAGGCTGAGGCAGAAGAATCTCAAGTTTCAAGCCAGCCTGGGTAGCTTAGCAGGAACTTATCTCAAAGTAAAATTTAAAAAAGAGCTGAGGATGTAGTGCGTGTTGAGCATTTGCCTAGCTTGTTTGAGGTCCTGGATTAGTCCCTGGTCCCTATTTATTTTATTATGAAAATAAACAAATAAATTATGCTTCTTTAAAAGGAACAAAGTATCTTTTTTAAACTGTGTAGAAAGGATAGATGCTTAAATGTATAAGTACTATTTATTGAGTCATATTTCTTTAATTCAGTGTTTGCAAGAGAGGGGATGATGGGGAGGAATAAAATAATTAGGCAAAATCTTTATGTCTTAACATTTCCTTTTAATAATATTAATAGGAGCTTATTTCATTCCATTTTTAATATGGTTGCTTAGCAGGATAAGCATTCAACAGATATTCCTAAAATATGAGATTGCTGAATAAAAGTCAAAATAAGATAATAATAATTTAGATAGTTACTGGTATCTGATATTTTTATTGTTTTATCAGTTTGTTATAGTACTGCTTTTGAACATTTCTAAGCCACAGTGTAATTACTATATTATTAAAATCAAATAACTTCTGCACTAGAATGGTGGTTGACAAGTTTAAAAAGTCACTCATCTGAACTTCATAATAAGACACTTTCACTTTAAAAAAAGTATTTAAAAACTTCCCCACCCTGCATAAACTATTTATTCTTTCATCTATTATGTTCTGTGTACTAGTCCAGTTACTTGGAGGAATAGACCAATATATTTTATGTTTCTAACAGTCTTTAGAGAATGAATAAACAGTCAATTACAAGACAGAGTCTTTGGTGATAAAAGTATGCTTATATGAGAATATTTCTTTGGCAAAGGGGCATAGGTTATGCTTGGTTTTAGAGGACTCATTTTGGTTAAGTTGTAGATTTGGTGTGATAACTAATTATGAACTCTCTATAATTAGCTTTATTCAGAAGGGTAACCAAATTGCCAAATTTTTAAAGTAACCCCATAAGCAAATGAAAGAGAAGACATTACTAGGAATTTTAAGTGAAAAATAATTTGCTTTTAAATTTTATGAACTTCTAAAGCATTCTTCATTTCAGATCAGATCTGCAAATGCAAAATTATTTAATGAATATTAGTATAATAGACTTATTTTCATTTTATAGTGAAATTGTATTTCATGATACTTTCTTTTAAATATTTAAAATTTTGGGTCATTATATTTTAATGTTATAATACCATGAATTTTTGTGAAATATCTGTCTCTTTCAAGTATGGTTTTAAAAAAATTCTATTACATCTTCTGGTTTCAAATTGAGATTTAGTATATTCTCTGAAATATTATAATATTTTACTTGAAAATTATTGACATTGATATTATGCTGTTACCTCTTCTGAATATGCTTAGAAATTCATCACATGCTGATTTATGTGATCCTTATTTTGTATTTTTCATTTTACCAACAAGTTACTTTGTGAGTAAAGTTTGTAAATTTTCTTAAATTTGGAAGATAAATAAATTTGTCTCGTGAGAAAATTACATTACTTTCTATGAAGTAATATCAGATATTTGTAAAGTTTATATTCAGAAGTTCTACTGTTTTATTTTTATGTCATTGATCTTATTTGCTTGTTTTGTATTTTCCTCTCTGGTGTCTGATTATTTATAATACACATTTTCCTATTATTTTCTCTAATCTCTTCTGTGTACTTATTTACCATTGACATTCTGAAGTAAATTTTAATGTTTCTTCTGAGTTTGATTATGTCTAAAATATTTAAGGCTTATTATTATACTTTTATTATTATTATACTTTTATTATTATTATTAGTTGTTTATGAAACCTATCCATTCAACTTTTAGATTTACAACTACAAACTGTGGTAAGTGATATGACTTTTTGGAGGAAACCTCAGTCCCTTTTCATCATCTAGGTAGAACCTAGTTTTCAAACCTATAAATGACAATATTAACTGTTGATACAAGCCCAAAATATACATCTTTTCTTCCTATCTAAATGTACTTCTTTTTTTAAACAATAGGTGAATTTTGTTAAGTTATTTTTGGTTCAGTTCCCATCATTTGGGCATGGTTGAATATACATGAATGTCATTTCACTAGCAACACTTTCCTGGGGAATAGTGTTTGCAGTTTTCTACTCATACTGTTTTTTAGACCTCTTTCACTTTAAAAAAAAAAAAAAAACGATTTCCACATTAGATAATGAAGGTGCATATCACTAAAGTATGTGTTTTTTTAAATGTTTTTTTAGTTGTCAATGGACCTTTATTTTATTTATTTATATGTGGTGCTGAGGATCAAACCCAGTGACTCACACATTAGGCAAGTGCCTTGCCACTAAGCTACATTTCCTGTCCAAGTATTGTATTTTTAATGAAGGAATATTTCTAGGATAATTTTTAAAATCATATAATAAAATACACTGACAATTTTGAGTTCTACCTGCACTATACTGTGGGGTTTTTCCCTCTAATTTTCTTGTGGGTATAACAAAGAAGAAAGATTAATCTTTTAAGATTGGCCTGGGGGCTGGGGTTGTGGCTCAGCTGTAGAGCACTCGCCTAGCACGTGTGAGCCCCTGGGTTTGATCCTCAGCACCACATTAAAAAATAAATAAAATAAAGGTACTGTGTCCAACTACAACTAAAAAAAAAAATAAAAAGATTAGCCTGCAAGATAACAACTGAATTTATAAATCTAGCGGTTTAGTCAGGTGAAGATTTTTTTCCAAGATTTTATATGGGCCAATCCAGTACTCTTCTTTGGATGATTTTCAAATCTCTTCTTAATTTCACCCTTCCTTGAAAAACGTATTTAATAAAATTTGGCTTCTTTCCTTTCTAAAAGTTTTAACTAGGAGTTATAGTTTGAATATCTATATTGATATTTATTTATTGGCTATCTATATCGATTATATAACTATGATTTTCTAACGTTTATTTTATATTGGTAAAATAATCCTTGACATCTGTAATTTATGAGAAGTATAAACAAATATCAAGCTTTCTTCATTAATTTTAAGGGGAAGCTTTATAAATCTTTTATTTTAATGCAAAGGTTTTAACTTTTTAAATCTTCTTTGAGAAGTTATTTCTTAAAAAAAAAAAGAGAGAGATAAGTGTCACTGTAGAATGGGTAGAGACTAGTGATGGGGGGGGGGGGGAGCAGGGGGATAGGGAGGGCGGCAGAATACAACTGACACTAGGATTGCTGTATGTATACATATGGATGTATAACCAATGTGATCCTGCAATCTGTACATGTGGAAAAATAAGAATTCATACCCTAGTTGAATCAAATGTATGTCAAGATCATTGTATTGTCTTGAGCAACTAATAAAAAAATTAAATGTCCAAAAAATATATAAACTTTAAATAAATTGCTTTAAAGGAAATACAAAAAAAAAAGAGAAGTTATTTCTTAGGCAAAAGAAAGGGCTTATTAATTTTACTATATTTATACTTATGTTTGACTATAGAATGTTTTCTTAAATGCATTTGAGATATATACTGGATTACAGTGGTCTGGTATATTATATATATATAAAAATTAGACCACCTAATTTACCAGAGCCATTATTGTAAGTAATTTGAGAAAATTCTTAACATAGATTGTATAAGCTTAAATTCCAAGATTTTAAAATAGATTAATATAGACTTAAATATTTTCTTTACTAATTTAGAAGTAGTATAAATCTTCAAAAAGTCAAATTATTTCAATTTTATTTTCAAAGCTGTGTAATACCCTACTTTTTGCCTTGAATCTAAACAACTACTACATGAAGAGATCATTGAATGTGGGCCTAATGAGAAGAGTGATAAGTGTACAAGTTCTAATTAGCCATTTACAGTCAGATGATCAGAACTATGTGTATTGAGAAATTCTGTTGCAAGGAGAAACTTGAATTTTTTTTCCAAGAATAAAACATAGAAAGCAGTCATTACATTAGCTAGAAAGTTAATTCAAATATTTTTGTTTGGTTTGTTTGGTTTTGAGGTGCAGAATGGTGGCGAACAACAGATGTTCATACTCGTACAGGAACACCCTTCTTTCCACCAATACTGGGAATTCCACCACTGTTTGCTCCTCCAGCCCAGAATCATGATTCTTCATTCCATTCAAGAACTTCAGGAAAAAGTAATCGAAATGGTCCTGAAAAAGGTACCCATATCAATATAAGTGAAGTGTACTATAAATCTTCCATTCTAATACCTATTTTCAGTAGAGTTCAGATTCAATAACATTCTTATAGCATTGCTCTAGATGATTTTCCATTGTCTTGCTTAATCATTGCAATAATTTTTTGACATTAATTGTCCTCATTTTGCAACCAAGTTTAAACAGTTGTTCAAGAAAGTACTGCTTACATATTGATATAGTTTAGTCAGAATTTGAACCCTTTTCACTACTTTTTCCTCTGTATCCTATTACCTTCCTACATGCATCCAATATAATGTGATACTTCTGCAGTTACGCAATAATTATAGGAAAACTTATATCCTAGTACTCCATTTTCCTCCTAAATGATTTTAGCTGGGCCTGATGGCAGACACCTGTAATCCCAGCAGCTTGGGAGGCTAAGGCAGGAGAATCTCAAGTTTGAGGCCAGCCTTAGCATCTTAGTGAGGCACTAAGCAACTTGGTGAGACCCTGTCTAAAAATAAAAATTTAAGAAAGGGCTGGGGATGTGGCTCAGTAGATAAGTATCCCTGGGTTCAATTGCTAGTATTTGCTAGTATTTCTCCCCACACACACACACAAAATTGTATATAAAAGCATTTTAGATGACTTGTTATCAAGTGTTTGGGAAATTTGCTCTAAAATGGAAATATTTACATTTATTTTTTTTCTAAGCATTTTTCAAGTGAAGTAAGATGCATATATTAACCCATTTTAAAAATGAAGAAATCAGTGCTATTTAATGCATTCACCATGTTGTGCAGCTATCATCTCTCTTACCTTATTCCAAACCACTTTATCACTCCAACAGGATATCCCACACATTAAGCATTAAGCATTTGTTCCTTCCTCTCCCCCCAGCCCTGGCAATCGCCAGTTTGAACTGTCTTTTTTCCTTCTGGCATGGTGGTGGGTACTGGGAATTTAAACCCAGATGCAATTTACCACTGAAGTACATCTCCAGTCCTTTTTATTTTTTATTTTGACACAGGTCTCACTAAATTGCTTAGGGCCTCACTAAGTTTATGAGGTTGGCCTTGAACTTGCAGTCCTCCTGTCTCAGCATCCTGAGCAGCAGGGATAACAGGCATGTACCACTGTGACCAGTTGAACTCTATCTTTAGAGATGATATATCTATTGTGAATATTTTATATAGATGGAATCATCTGATATATGACCTTTTGTGTCTGGCTTCTTTCACTAATAATGTTTTTTGTTTATCCACATTTATTTATTCCTTAATATGATTAAATAATATTTAAGTATATAAATATGTTTATTTTTATTTTCAAGGTGTAAATGGGTCAATTAATGGAAACAGTACCTCATCTGTGATTGGTGTCAACACATCTGTACTATCCACTACTGCTTCAAGTTCCATGGGACAGACTAAAAGTACAAGCTCAGGTGGAGGAAATCGAAAATGTAATCAGGAACAAAGCAAAAGCCAGCCTTTGGATTCTAGGGCTGACAAAATCAAAGATAAAGTAAGTTATTCTTTGAAAGAGGTGGGAAATAGACACACACACACACACACACACACACAGACACACGTGTGTGTGTGTGTGTGTGTATGTGTACATGTATGTGTGTATGTGTATATATATGTATATGTGTGTGTGTGTGTAAAAATAAAATAAGAGGTCAGACCACCAGAATCTATGAATTACCAACTCTTATTTTTGCAGATGTATATTTTTATGGCATAATAATAGTAGTATATATCTTGAAAATTAGAACTCTCAGCACCAGCATAAATAATACAAATAGTAATGGGTTATTATTATTATTATTATTATTATTATTATTTTGGTGCTGAGTGTTGAACTGAGAGCCTCATGTATTCTATACAGGTGCTCTGCCATTGAGCCCACATGCTAAAATTTATTTAGAATTTTCTATGTGCCAGCTCTGCTCTAACCAATTTATATATAATATCTAATTCTATTATACATGGTAAATTCACTTCAACGTTCTGATCACTCCAAGCTTCTGGATTCTCTTTTCCCCATCATGCCAGGAACACTCTAATATCTCAACTTCATGAACTGTAGGTCGCCATTAAGTCTAGGTTTCATTTACCCAAGCTGAGATAATTCCAGCTATATATTCTAAAATATAGCCTATATAATAGCCTATAATCTTTATAGGCTATTAATATCAGTGAATTTGGTCTGCTCTCATTTGTTATTACTTCTATTTTGGTACTAGGGATTGAACCCAGGAGTGCTTTATCACCGAGCTACAACCCAGCCCTTTTTCAAGACAGAGTCTCACTCAGCTGCTGAGGCTGGCCTTGAACTTGGGATCCTCCTGCCTCAGTCTCCTGAGTTGCTGGATTTATAGGTGTACACCACCACACCTAGCCATCTGTAATTTCTTTTTTAATTGAAACATCATGGTTTATTCTGATTTAAATCTTTGGCATCAACTGTAAACATTTTGAAAACAAAGATAATAATTAGAGTTATCTTTTCTACATTTTATGAAAACTGCTTTCAGAGCTTTGAAAGCACTTTTCAGAGCCACTGGAAGGTGGAAGAATCAAAAGTCTGTGAATATATATTGTCTGTGCCATAACATCTAAGGTTTAGGAAGTTTCTGGTTCACCATAGCAAGAATAGCAAGATATGGGTTGCCATTGATTGCAGATGGCATTGTTCTGAACTTTAAATCTGAATAACATGACTCCTAGGCTCTAATTTTTAATCCTAAGAAACTAGTTTATGAATGGGCATGTAGTTCTATGATAGCATGAATGGTTTACTAGCATTCATGAGGTCCTAGATCTAATCTCCAGTACCATGCAAAAACAAAACAAAAGTCCCCAAACAACAACAAAAACCCCAAAGATTTTTTTTCTTTTGCTGAGCATATTTCATTGAGATACTTCCTCTAGATCTTGCAGTTCCCTTTACCAGAAAATAGTTATTTTCCTAAATATAGCATACCCACATGAGGGCTTAGAGGAAAGTCATCTGGGAACTCTCAAAAACATAATAGTACCCCTTCACAAAAGCTCAAAGTGCTATACTTGTGCTCCAAAACAAACATTTTCTTTCCACCTTAAACCACACCACTTTCACTTGAGCAAACCTGATAAAGACTCTTGGTTGTTTCCTCCTAAGGACACATTTCAGGATCTTACTCTCTACCTTTTGCTCTTCAAAACTACTCTTAGTTCTTCTTTTTGATTTGTTTTCAAATGTATTCTCATTAGGGTTAGCAGCAAGGGTCTAACTCTGAGCTGCTGCCACCGTCTCTTCATGTCAGACGTTGACTGAAATGCCACTTATTCTTGATCCCCCATGCTATTTTGAAGCAACTCTCAGACAATATATCATTGGTCATAGTTTTATATGCATTTCTGAAAGTTAAGTGTCCATGCTTTTAAACTTTGAAGTAATCTACCTTTTAGAAAGTAGTATGAAAATCTAATAAGTATGAAGTCTAAAATGTCCCAGGCCTCCACAAGTTCAAGGCATTGCCAAGACTTAGAAGGCAATGAATATAAAAGTCCCTTTCCTAGTTCCAATGAGGAACATATATTAATGTTCCTAAGCTGCATTAGTTCTATTAAACTAAATGCTCTTCCCAAGAAAACTAAATACTATTCCCAAGAGCACATATTAAAACTTAATAGGCCCCTCTTTAATAATATATATAGAGAGATTCTGGGATACCATAATGGTGTCCATATACAGCTAAGCAAAAGTAACATTATGGAAAGATTGGCTGTTAAAGGGAGGCATACTAGAACTTAAGATTTTACATAATCTTAAACACTTTTGGATAATATAAGGTGTGGCATAAATTTGTTGTTTAGATAAAATGGAGATGAAGGACATTGGAACAAAAGAAAAAAACTACCTAGTATTTTTCAGTATTAAAAACTTGATACAGTTTGCTTCATTACTTCAATTGATGTATAGTTTAAAAAAAAATGTTCTTCAGCTAAATTTGATGCCCTATCTGGGGGATGGAGTATTTATCTAAGAGGTTGTTACTGAAAGTCACCGATTAAGTCCAGTTCCCTAATGTAGTCTGCATATGTTTTTAGAATAATGTAAATGTTTTAAATTAAGTAATTAAATTCAGAATAAATTATGCAAACATATATATATAGCCTGTTTAGGAATAAATAAAACAATCCAAGATTGAAGAAGTTCTACTCTTACTCTATACCAATTATTGTCCCATGTAGCCAAAACAGTCTTTTAAAAATATAAGTGATTTTTTTATGGCTTTAGAATATCATATATCAGTGAATATAAAATGGCATAGCTACTGTGGAAAATGATAAAATAGTTCTCAAAAAAAAAAAACACCTTAAAATTGGATTACCATATTATCCGTCAGTCCCAATTGGGGCTATATACCCCAAATAATTGAAAGTAGGGTCTCAAAGTGATATCTGTACATCTATGTTCATTATTTACAGTAGTTAAAATGTATTATTATATTTATATGATGTACTTAGAATAGTTAAATCATAGAGACAGAAGTGGAATGGTGATTGCCAGAGACTGGGAGAGATGGAGTGGTAGTATTTAGTTAGTATCAATTTTGGTTTTATAAGATGAAGTGTTCTAAAGATGGATGGTGCTGATGACTACACAACATTAAAAATGTTTTTTATTTAATACTACTGAACTTAAAGTTTAAAATAGTTAAGATTGCAAAGTTTTTTTGTTATGTTTTCTTTACTACAATAAGAAAAGGGGAGAAATCATGTTATCACTTTAGTAGTGTCTATCCCATTTAGGATAAATGCTTTGCCATGATCTATAAGAGCTATATGATCTTGTAGCTCATTCTTCATTACCTCTTAGCACTCTTTCACTGGTTCACTATGCTTTAACCAATCTACCTGAATTTCCATTTTTGACCATGCCAAACATGTTTCCAGCTCATGGCTTTTTCTTTTGCTCTTTCTTCTATCTTGAAAATAATCTTCTCGTATGTCTGTATGATTTCTCTTATGTGCTTGCTTTCCCTTAGGGCTTAGCTCATTAAAGTTCTACCTGATGAATACATTGAATTCATTACCCTACCCCCACCTCCTAGCACACATTATCTATCTATTTCTACTGTTTTATTCATGGAATTTATCACTCCAAACATTTATGTTATTTGTTGATTCCTTTCTTCCTATCTCAATAGACAGAGTTTATGCTCACACCTTGTATCTGCAGAGACTTTGGCAACTATGCCTGGTACATAGTAGCCTTGAATGTGTTTATTTTGTTTTTGAAAGAAAAAAGTATACAGTGAAATGAAAGTTCAAGGAGAAGGTTTTGAGAAGCTGTTCCATATCCCATGAAAGGAAATTAATAATCTCTTCTTTGATCATTTTTTAATGAACCTAAGAAGATTTTTTAAAAAAATGTTTTAAGTGAGAGAAAAGAGAGATACTACCTAATTATGTGTGAATACAACAAACATACATACACACTCACTCATACAGACTCAGAAAATTATATTGGTGATATCCATCCCATTTGTTCCTTTTTTATCTAATATGCGTGCTTGTCTCCTCACTTCACCATTTTTTGGAGGGTATGACTCTTTGCATACCATCAAAGTATGCTTTGGAGAGACCAACTGCATCAGAATCATATTCAATACTTGTGATCCTTGTGCCTTGTTTAGAAGTGGGACCCAGGAATCTGCTAATGTCATCACATTTTGCAAGAGATTCTGCATACCCTAAAACTGGGGAACCAACACCTCTGTACTCATACTTGGGAAATGTAGTCCCATTTCTCATGCCTTTTTTTCTTTTCTTTTTTGGTACTGGGAATTAGGGAATTAAACCCAGGGGAACTTCCAATGGAGCCACATTCCCAGTTCTTTTCATTTTTTACTTTGAGACAGCGTCTTGCTTTACTGAGGGTTTCACTAAGTTGCTGAGACTCGCCTTGAACTTGCCATCCTCCTGCCTCAGCCTACAGAATCACTGAAATGACAGGCATGTGCCACCATGCCAGACTTCTTGTTATCTTTAAATATAAAATTTTACACAGATTATTTGGACTTTAAAATGGTTGGTTTTTCTTTGCTAAATCACTGCAGCTTCTTCATTTCTTTCCTTTCCTACCCACTACCAAACCAAAAGTGATAACTTCAGTTTAGATTTCTTAGGATTTCCATAGACTCACTATATGTGCTTAGAAACCCACATCAGGCCCAGTGTGGTGGTACACAATTATAATCCTGGTGACTTGGGAAGCTGAGGCTGGAGAATTGAAAAGTTAAGGCCAGCCTCAGCAACTTAGCAAGACTCTGTCTCAAAATAGAAAAAATATAAACAACTGGGGATGTCGCTTAGTGGTAGAGTATCTCTGGGTTTCATTCCTAGTACCACAAAAAAGAAAGAAAAAGAGAAAACCTACAACAGATTTTGGTTGCAACATAGGAGCTGTTTCTTTGCCAAATAAGAAGTAGTAGTCTTAATATTAATTGTTATTATTTCCCTTAAATTTCTACCTTGTTTTTTTTCTTGTGTAGAATGCTTTATTTTTATTTTTTGAACAAATTTTTTATTTGTGTGGTTTTTTTTTTTTTTTTTTTGCATACACATGACAGTAGTGATTTCTACCTTCTTTATGATTATTCCCATATTATCCCATTTCAGTTTCTCATCCTTCTCTGCTTTATTCTGAGGGAGAAACCCCTCAAGTAATGATAGTGGTCATTACTGTGCACATTGAAGGGTATGTCTATAGACTTCTCCACAGACGTTAAGATCATGAGTTTGGAGCAGTTTACAGAGTGATTGCAAGCAAAATGTAAGAGTAAATCTCCTTGTTCATCTTCATTCTATTTCATTTAACCCAATCTTCAGAAGGCACAAAGGAGAGTAGAAGTTTATAATGTGAAACCTTGGCTTCTTTTGTAGATTTGTATTACTGTCTTCATTACCAACCCCAGTAGTCATGAAGGGCTGTTTCTGTGAAGACCAAAACTTATAATATATTGCTGCTTTTCTGTATTTCCCTTCTTTTAAAAAAATATTTTTATTAGTTGTTGATGGAACTTTGTTAATTAATTAATTAATTAATTTATATGTAGTGCTGAGAATTGAACCCATTGCCTCACACATTCCCAGGCAAGCATTCTACCACTGAGCCACAACGCCATCCTGGTATTTTATTTCTTTATCTTTCAGCAAATGCCATTGAAATGCTCTTAAGTAACTATAGATTGTACTTTTTATCTTGTATCATTTCAACATTTATCCTTTTTAGTCTTCCTATTAGTAGTTTTACCTTTCTGTTGTTATAAACCTAAGTTAGTTGTCATTCACTCATGATTTTTTCTCCTTTTATTCACTACTATTGTCAGTTCTTTAAAGACAAAACTTTCCTTTTATGTGACCTGATATACCTTTCTACCAGCTTTGAATTATTTTTTTACAATAGTCTTTGTGTATGTGTGTTTGTGTCTTGGGGACCGATACCAGCAGTAGTCTAGTACTGAGCTACATCCATAGCCCTTTCTATCTTTTATTTAAGGTCTCACTGAATTGCTGAGGCTGGCCCTGAACTTGTGGTCCTCCTGCCCCAGATTCCCAAATCACTGGGATTAGGACTATATGCCACCCCTTGAACATCCATAATCTTAAATATTCCAGAAATTAATCTCTTCATTTGCCATATTATTCTTTTCTGATATGGAATATAAACAAATTCTTTGATGCTAACAAAAGCAGCCCCATAAGTCTTTACAACCTATTTTATCTACTCTATAGCAGTTATTACTATATGGAATTCTTTTCTTTTATATTAAACATCTGTTTATCCCTCATCCCCTACAACTAGAATGAAAGTTTCTCAAAGGCCAAGGACTCTGTCTTACAGACATTTATATGTAGGTACCTAAAAAGTGTTTTGCACCAGGTGTAGTGGTGCATGCTTGTAATCCCAGTGAATCCAGAGGCTAAGGCAGGAGAATCACAAGTTCAAAGCTAGCCTCAGGAACTTAGTGAGGCCCTTTCTCTCAAAAAAAAAAAGGACTGGGAGGGCTGGGGTTGTGGCTCATCAGTAGAGCTCTCGCCTAGCACGTTCAAGGCCCTGGGTTCGATCCTCAGCACCACATAAAAATAAATAAATGAAATAAAGGTATTGTGTCCAACTACAACTAAAAAATAAATTTTAAATCAATAAAAAATTTATATATGACAGTGGAATGCATTAGAATTCTTATTACACATTTAAGGCACAATTTTTCATATCTCTGGTTGTATATAAAGTATATTCACACCAATTCGTGTCTTTATACATGTACTTTGGATAAACAAATAAAGTAAAGGTATTGTATCCAACTACAACTAAAAAATAAAATATTAAAAAGAAGGCGGGGGGCACTGGGAATGTGGCTCAGTAGTTTAGCACCCATGGGTTCAATCCCCATAACCAAAAAAAAAAAAAAAAAATAAGGTATTTTGTATGTTATAGGAAGAAAAATAAAGCTAAATATATAACTTCAAATATATTATAATTGGAGTAATGAATTTGTTTACTGCTCTTTTTAATGTCATCATTTTGCAGCATAGCAATCAAATGAGTAGATCTGTGTATATGGTATATTGATAACTTTCAATATTCTGTATGTGACTGAGCTTATACTTTCTATTAGTGAGTTCCTGTCAGATAGTTATCAGCTAAACAATTACCCGTATAATATGTGACTTTTTCCTTTTTCCTAAAAGACATTTTCATATTGAAAATATCAATTGAAAATTAAAGAACATATCTTTTACTGAAACTTGAATTTTGTCAAAAATAGTTTTGCCAATTACCTTGTTTTTATCCAGAAACCAAGGAAGAAAACTATAGAAAGTTCTAGCAACAGCGATAGTGATTCAGGCACATCATCTGACACCTCAAGTGAAGGCATTAGTAGCAGTGACTCAGATGATCTAGAAGAAGATGAAGAGGAAGAAGATCAAAGTATTGAAGAAAGTGAAGATGATGATTCTGATTCAGAAAGTGAAGCACAACATAAAAGTAACAACCAGGTATGATTTGTTTCATGGACATATTCATATTTTGGAAATAACTCAATGTATCTTGACTCTCAAAGTCGATAGGTTTTGTTTTTACTCTTCTTTTTCTTTCAAAGTGTATAGTTTTAAAGTAATCACTTGTTTTTCCTGCTTTTACACATAAAAGAATAGGGGACAGAGACTATTTTTAAAGAAACTGTATTTTTATTTTTATTTTTATTTTTTAGTAAAATAAAATAGAATAAAATAAAATGCTTTATTTATTTATTTTTATGTGGTGCTAAGGATTGAGCCCAGGACCTTGCACATTCTAGGCAAGTGCTCTACTACTGAGCCACAACCCTAGCCGTTGGTTTATTTATTTATTATTACTACTACTACTACTACTATTTATTTATTTATTTATTTATTTATTGGAACTGGGAATTGAACTCAGGGGCACTTGACCACTGAGCCACATCCCAGCCCTAATTTGTATTTTATTTAGAGACAGGGTGTCACTGAGTTGCTTAGTGCCTCGCCATTGCTGAGGCTGGCTTTGAACTCGGTATCCTCCTGTCTCAGCCTCCTGAGCCACTGGGATTACAAGTATGCGCCACTGCACCTGGCCCTTAGTTTATTTTTAATGAGGTTTATACTGTATATCTGATGCCAAACGTAGTTAATTTGTTGACTACAGAAATGAAAAACAGTTCAAGTAACAGCAAGATTTTTATTAGAGCTTCTGAAGCAGGGAGACATGGCACTGACAGGCAGTGACACATGGCAGTGTCAGGATGGCTCCTTTAATGAAGGGAGAAAGTTAAGGTTTATTCAGGCTAAAGGGCTGTTTATAAGTTGGGGAGGGTGGTGGTGAGGTTTAGGAATTGGCTTTAGGTACATTACAAAGGTATGTTTTTCTTTTCCTGTGAGGGCACTTTAACTCTGAAGAAAGTGTGGTCAACAGGATCCTGGAGCCAACATTATTTTTTCATATTAACACCTCATGCTATATAAATATCTCTACCTTGTAATAAAGATGAGTTGCTGTAGCTATTAAGAGAACACATAGCTGAACACAGTAGTACATGCCTGTTCAGGAGGCTGAGGTAGGAGGATTGTGAGTTCAGAGTCAGCCTCAGCAACACAGCAGGGTCCTAAGCAACTTATGGAGACCCTGTGTCAAAATAAAACATAAAAAGGGCTGGGGATGTGGCTCAGTGGTTAAGTGCCCCTGGGTTCAATCACTGGTACATCCCCCACCCAAAAATTTTGTTTAAAAAGAGAACACATAGATGAAACATGAAAGAGTACACAGATCCTAGCAAATAATAAGTTAAGGGACCTGGGAATTTGCTGTTTTGGTGGCTTTTCAACAGCTTTTATTCTTTATGTTGTTTCTCCTGGGAGACTTATGGCAGGAACATCCTGGCTTTAATGATTCACATAGTCTGTGAAGCTGATAAGGTTTTTTAAGGGGAACGGATAAGGCACACACCAAGCTTTTGAAACCTTAGCAAGCTATAAGTGGAAAAAAACCCTTATAGTATCTTTTTTTTTTAAATTGGTTCTTTTTAGTTATACATGACAATAGAGTCCATTTTGATGTAATTATACAAGGATGGAACGTATCTTATTCTAATTAGAACCCCAGTCTTGTGGATGTAACACAGTCGTGAGATATGTCTTTTAATGGCTGTCAGGACATGAGTTAAGGCCCAGGAGTGCATTTGCCCTTTGTCGCTATAGTGGTTTCTGTCTGATATCTATCATAAGTTACTAGGAACAATTTTTAAAGTAAGTTTTAAATAAAATAAATTTCTCCAAGTTTTATTGCTTGATACTTTTTAAAAATATATATTTATTTATTTTTTATTTCAATTTGTTAATATGCAAAATGCATTACATTTCACATTACACATATAGAACACAATTTTTCATATCTCTGATTGTACACAAGGTATAGTCACACCATTCATGTTTTCATACATGTACTTAGGGTAATGATGTCCATCTGATTCCACCATCTTTTCTACCCCTATGCTCCTCCCTTAACCTCCCACCCCTTTGCCCTATCCAGAGTTCGTTGATACTCTTAATAGATGTTAATAAGTTGTCTTTTTAATTTTATTTCCAGGTGCTATTACATGGTATTTCAGACCCAAAAGCAGATGGACAGAAAGCAACTGAAAAAGCCCAGGAAAAAAGAATACACCAGCCATTACCTCTTGTGTCTGAATCCCAGACTCACTCATCATTCCAATCCCAGCAGAAGCAGCCTCAGGTTTTGTCACAGCAGCTTCCATTTATTTTCCAAAGCTCTCAGGCAAAGGAGGAATCTGTGAACAAACACACCAGTGTAATACAGTCTACGGGATTGGTGTCCAATGTGAAACCTTTATCTTTGGTAAATCAAGCCAAAAAGGAAACTTACATGAAACTTATAGTTCCTTCTCCTGATGTTCTTAAAGCAGGGAATAAAAATACCTCTGAAGAATCTAGTTCTTTGACCAGTGAATTGCGATCTAAACGGGTGAGTTAAAATGATTTTGACAAGATTGTTAGAAAAATACAGAGAATGCACTGGGAGTAGAGCTCAATGGTCGAGTATGCTTAGCATATGCAAAGCCCTGGGTTCAAGTGCCAGCACCAGAAAAGAGCTTTTATTATATACAATATACAAATTGTATATAAATATTAAAATTTTTCATATCCAATTTTAAATTCTCTATTTTTGTACTTTCTGAGACTCTAGGAATAAAATGCATATATCAGAAAATTAAATATTCTGATTTTAAGGTTGGAATATAGCTTAGTGGTGAGTATTTGCGTATGCAATATGATGAGGCCCTGGGTTCGATCCCCAGCACTACAAACTTTCCCCCCCTCTGGTTTTATATTCACATATACATGTATTTAAGATATTTTTTTGGCACATAATCATGTCATTCCACTGTCCCACACTCCATTATGTTTTAGCAGTAAGAGGATAAATATAGTGTTTAAATTTTTTTTTTAGTTGTAGATGGACACAATAGTTTTTTTTATTGATTTATTTTTATGTGGCATTGAGGATCAAACCTAGTGCCTCACGTTTGGAAGGCAAACACTCTACTATTGAGCTACAACCCCAGAACAAGGATAAATATGTTTGAATGTGATGAGCTTTAGTTACTTTTGTTTAAGATTAATGTCCTTTTTAAAATATCAATGTTATTTTTGAAGGACATGAACTCTTGAGTAATTTATCTCTGTAAATATAGAATTTATAAATTTCAATTGTAAAATTTCTTTATTAAGAATCGTTTCCTAAGACTGATGATGTAGACATACTCAGGAAGCTGGGGTAGAGCATTACTTAAGCCCTAGAGTTCGAGGCCAAGGTCAATCTGGGCAAAAAGAGAAAACCTGTCTCAAAAAATATTTTTTCTTAATGAATTATGTGATACGTAACTTATCCTTACATAAATACCCGAGTCAGTCTTCAGTCTTCATTTTTATCTTTATTTTTTCCTTGCTATTGATTTTATGTTAATACATTCTTCTGTCCCATAGAATTCTAATAATTAAATGATGACTGCTTTATATTCTAGAATCAGCCCAGAATAGAAAAATATTGTTTGAACACAATTTCCTGTCTCTTGGTTACAAATATTAATATTAAGCATCCTAATAATTAGATAACACTTGTAGAACGCTTATTATTTGCCATCTAGTATTTTAAATGCTGAACATGCATTTACTCATTGGATAATAACATTCATGTATGCTACTATAACTGGACATCTCCAATATAGGCCTGAAAAGGAAAAGGCTAGTCTGTAATGCTTGCTACTCCAGAAATATGTGGATTCAAATAGGTAGGAAAATACGTATTATTCGAAACCAGCTTTGAAGGAAGATAGAAGAAAAGTAATATTTCAAAAGTACACATACTTGGAATCTCTAAGTTAAGCAGAACTTTTAAAGCAGAAAAGGCAGTAAAGTGAGACAAAAGGCAGGTTTTGTTAGTCTGTAGTAGTCAGGCCTATGTAGAGTGCAGTTCCATCCTAAGCTTTCTTGGTGCCTGTCAGAGTTTGGGTAGTAGCCCTTTACTTTCTGTGTTACTACTAATAATATCAGTGAAAGCAAATGAGAGAGAATATAAAAAGAAAAATAAATGGAGACAGACCTCAATGGATTAGTGATGTTTTATTAAGCAGTAGAGGGGCACATTTTCAAGAGGGAAAATGGTAACAGGCTGCAACAAAGGTCTGAATTTTATAGGTTTTAGCAGGGCCAGGTCATGGGAGGAGTTGGTCAGTTAATTTGGGCAGTTATTTTTGGTGATCAGGAGGATTTTGGCAGATAAAGGATATTGTAAAGGTCAGATTCCTGAGTTCCCTGTTTCCCTGAGGGTTTTGTAAGTTTCCATTTCCTTCATTCCAGACTCTAAAAGGGGTTTAGTTAGTTAGGGCAACATCATCATATCTGGCTACTTACTGCTGAGAAAGGGGCATCATCAGAATATCTTCTAGAGTCTGAAGGAAGAACATAGCTTTCACATGTTTTTGGATGGCGGTCCTGGAGATGCTGGAGACATATTCTGTTAGAAACCTCTGGATATGGTTAATGAAACATGGAAGAAGGAAAAGAAATAAGGTAATCAGAAGAATGGGGTCATAATGGGCCAAATCCAGGCCAGGAGTCCGTCCTACTATCCAGGGGAGGAGGAGATGTTTGCTAGGTTAGGGGCTTGTTTCTTTAGCTTTCTTATCTTATCCTTTACTATTCCTGACTTATTAATACAGAAGCAACATTCATCCCCAAGGAAGAGGCAGAGGCCACCTCATCCTGCAGTAAGGAGATACAGGCCCCAACAATTTTGCAGAATGACAGAACCCGGGGAATCCAATTATTTTGTAAACTCAGTACGAAGTTGGCAACCTGTTAGATATCTTCAATAATCTGTACTGACAATTTTTTATAGTAGCGAATAGAGATTCCTAATTGTACTGCTCCTGTGCCAATCCTGCCAGGTACCTCAAGCCCTGTGAGTAAGGGAATAGACTGAAAGGGCTCTCTTATGAGTGGTTTGTACCGTTATCAGAATAGGCAAATTGGTTGTTAGCTAAAAACATCAATTTGAACAGTAAGGAAGACCAAGATACAGAGGCCAGTCCAATTTTTGTTAGGGAGGGGAAATATGAGCCTCACAAAGAAAAATACCTCTGAACTTAGCAGGCAGGGCTGTAGGGCTGACATAAGTGTTATGTTTTAAGTTCTGTTAAAAGAACTATTGTCTTTTCTTTCAAATGTCCAGGTATTGCTGTACTTTGGTTATAACTGTTTTGCTGGGTGTTTAAGCTAGTCAAATTGATCTTGTTCCTATCTGTTGTTAAGAGTCAGCTGAGTTCCCTCAGGGTATCACTCTTGGGAACTTGAGAGCAGCCTCTTAGTTCTTTTTTAGCTATCTGCCAGGATGTGTGAGGGTCTCCTTGACCATTTGGCTTCTCTTGGAAGCGTCAGGGAGGTCTCCTTCTCCAATGAACCCTCCTTTTTGCAGCATGCACACTGGTCAGTTTTCTTTTCTCCAGAATCTCATTTATCTCCCTGATTAGGCGGTCATGGGGCTCAGTGTCACAAAACCCTTAGAGAAGTCCCCTTGTTTCCTGGTTTCAAACTGGCTCAGAAAGGCAAGAGCCAAATATTGACTATTTTATCTTTTTGGACCCTTTTATTTCTTTAACTTTAGGGTCTAAGCTTTGGTCTTAAACATCCAGCAGGCCAGTTTCATCTGTCTTAAAGGAATAATACTGGGTTTTAACTGTGATGTCTATAACTTTTTAGTTATTCACCCCTTCTATTTATTTGGGGTCAGTATTAGTACTGGAAGTTAACCTTAAATCAACCTGTGTGTCCTATCGGTGATGGCCTATTATCTCAAATTAACTTAGACTATTATATTAGAACAGTGAGGCACTAAAAGATAACAGTTAAGGTTTACAAGAAAATACAAAATGAAATTAACAAGAGTAAAATATATTTAATTTGTACAATAGCTATGAACCAAGAAACTTAATTTTATTTTACTTTAAACTTTAGTTTGAAGTATACCAGCTTGGTAGAATGTTCTTATACTTTAAAGACTTATATACCTGGCATGTAGGGCAAAAAGCCAGTAAAAGTCCCATGCTTACACTGATGTTCTTATATTAACCAAGTTTAACTTTCAAAGAAAAGTTCAGAATCTTTAATGTAGTGTAATACTCTAAAATAACAGCTGTTGTTTAACCAGAGTTGTACAAACCCTAATTCCTTTAAGACTAGTTTCTGTTAAGAATAAACTTGACACCAGAAATAATTTTGATAGATAAGAGCAGATCAATGTTTTAAGAAATGTTTGTTACTTCAACTCATAGAGTATTAAACATTGGTTTATATCAGTATATTAATATTTGACCTTAGGGAAAAACCTGAAATAACTTTAACTGATTATGCTCCTTATATATGATCAATTGAGTTACACACAACTTTTTGAAATTTACCCTCCACATACCTTCTGTAAATTACTAAGACATTGTAAAATTTTTTACATTACCACTTTCTCATCCAGAAACATTTCTTTTTTCCTTCCAATTTCATACTAAAACATATTTCCATACCTAGAGCCTTCTTATATCTCTTTTCTAACTGTTGATACCTTTTTAAATTTACATTCTGAAACAATCATTATGAAATTTCTGAATTTGTCCAATTACTCCGATTAACAAGATGAAATACTTTATGCTATTTGCAGTATTTTAATTGAAAACCAATGGAAACTTTTGGGGATATTATACCTGTTAGAACTTTAACTCTTAGTAATCTTGCTTTAATGAAGAACCAGAAACAAAGCAATCTTAAACTCTTTGTTTCATTACCAATTTATAAGTAATACATTTAATATTTAAACATATTACCTTATGGAATTTAGGAAGTCAAGCCTATTTGATTTCATATTTAGCAGTTGATGTTTTACCACATTGACTTTGTAAATTAATTAGGTATCTCCTCTAACAAACACATTTATAATTAATCCCATTGATGTTGAAGTTAAATCTAATTTACTCATTTTTAACTATAAAATCCAAGATATCAGACAAGTATAGTTAACAGTACTATCTGTCTCTTCTTTGTTGAAGAAAAATCCTAGAAACAATTAATATTACATTCTAGACATTTTATAGAAACTATTAATTGTCTGACAACCTAGAAAAACTTATGTTAGTAATTTTAAAGATATTTTTAATCTGTTTACCTAATTTAAATTGAACTTTTTAAGTAATATGAACTAAAATTATTTGGATCCATTTCTCTTTTAAATTTTAATTTATGAGTACTCATTTATTTATATGCCAGTTCTGATATCATGTACATCACATATGGACAAAAGCACATATGTAGACCTAACAACACAATACACTGGTGTGCACACATACATAAAACAGACAGGAAACATGTTTCTTGTAGCTGTTTGTAGGTAGATAGGAAGCACACTACAGATGTTTATTAAATCCTCGATTAGATTTCAACTGTTAGAAATTAAAGCTTATCAGACTTTCACATTATGACTTAAATATAGAGGTCTATGCTATATGGAAATGCTAGATGTAAAGTCTAACAGCCATGGTGGACACTGAGATCAAAGGTTCAGGTGGCCACTTTTTCCTCAATGGTTATCAGATTTATTCCCAACATCACCATGTCTATGTATTTTTTTAGGATTTTGTAAAAGGAGATTCTTTAATGTATTTGAGGGCTAACCCTTGAAAAATTGGCCTCTTAACAAAGACAGAGTTTAAAACCTCTATCATTAGATAAAGTAAGACTGATTAGAAAAATATTTTAATTTAGGCACATAGGGTCAAATGTGAATTTACCATAAAACCATGAGCTCAAAAATATAGAATTTTAATGCTGGGAGCAGTGGTGCATGCCTGTAATCCCAGGAGCTTGGGAGGTAGAGGCAAGAGGATTACAAATTCAAAGCCAGCCTCAGCAATTTAGGGAGCCACTAAGCAACTCAGTGAGAGTCTGTCTCTAAATAAAATACAAAATAGGGCTGGGGATGGGGTTCAGAGATCAGGGGTTCAGAGATCAGGTGCCCCTGAGTTCAAGTGCCCCTGAGTTCAATCCCCATTACAAATATATATATGTGTGTGTGTGTGTGTGTGTGTGTGTGTGTATAAAATTTTAAAAATCAGGAGTTCTAAAAAAAGAAATGACATGGCCATAATTAGTAAAGGAGCATACAGAATATCTTTATCAGATCAGAGTTCACTTTTGGGTCAGATTAGAGTCAGTACTGACTCTAATACTGAATGTTAGAAGAATGAATAAGCTCTAGAATCCTTAGTTAAATATTCTTAAGGTAAAGAAGATTTGTATATATGAGATCATTCCATCTTCCTTGCCTATGTTATAGTGTTTAGGGAGGAACTTATTTTGAAAGCATCATGGTAGACTGCTAGGAGGAGATAATATAGCCAGCCATTTAGGTCCCACAAGTGGCTTGGATTTAAAAGTGACCTCCCCCCCACACCTTTGGTCTCAACTAGTTTTCTGCAAGCCTTATAAACCTTGCCATCTCTGCAAGGCTTACAGAGCCTTCAGAGATAGAGATCTGAGAGAAGATAAGAAGTAAGGGAAGCTGTTTTTTCATGCATAGGACATTATGATCATTTTTTATTTCCCCAGGTGGTAATCAAGTCTGATTTAGATGCAGAAAATCATTAGGTATCTCCTTTATCTCAGATTTCATTAGGTCATCCCCTACTTCTGAGGACAAGACTTCCCTTTGAACAAAAAAAAAGAAAGGGAGGAAGGAAGGGAGGGAGGGAGGAAGGAAAGAAAGAGCAAGAGAATAAAAAGAACATGGGCATCTGGGCAGAGAAAACTGTCTCTTTGGCTAGCGGACATCTCCCCAATCTCACAGCCTCTAGGGGTCAGCAGTCTCTGCCTTTGCTTCCATGACTCTGGCTGAAGCCTCACTCTGAATGGAAGATACTAACTAACTTCTGATAACTATTTTAATTTAAGAGAAGATATTTGGCAGCTGGGTGTACCCTTAAAGTTTCCTAAGTGTTGCCTTTATCCTTTGGTGTCCTCATACTTTCGGGACCATGATTTCATATTATGCCCCTCAATTTGAAGTGGAAGGCAAGTCTTTTAGTGCTCTGGTGATATCTCCACTAAAGAAAATAATTTCAATTTCTGAAATAGGACAAATGAGGGGCAGTTTTACTTTAATTGAGACAGATTTTCTGGTTTTTTTCATACCAGATGAGGGTAACACAGAAGAAAATGTGTCTTATGAAAGTCTAGAGAACGTAGAATAATCTTAAAAGATAGGGGAACTCTATCTTGAGAACCTCTCATAATGGGTCCCTGTGGACAGTGTGGACAGAACTGGAGTAGAAGCATTTCTGAAGAAGGAGAGATTGTTTGACTCACGCTCTGAGGATTAATGGGTCACCTCTTTCCCAAAGACCTCAGATCAGACTGAGATTTCATATTAGGATCCAAGATTTATTGAGTGAGGGTGTCCTCCACCACTGGGTCAAGTCAATCAGAAACAGACAGACAGTGGTTGATATTTGGTACCCCTGAGGGCTATCAGGTTCAGACTTTGGTCATGAGACCTTCATTCTCCACTGGGAAGTAGCCCTAGTAGCTGCCTAGTAGCTTGTCTCAAGCTTTCTTTTGTCCCATGCACCAAATTTCTCCCACAGAAAAGAAACTGAAGCAAGTCAGGACCAACATTCCCAACACCTGAATGAAGGGGAATTCATCCCACCTCTTGACTTTTGACTGATGGCAGGTCCCCATTATCATGTCAACTCTAGGTCACATTAGAAACATCTGAGAAACTTTAAGAAAAATATCTTTCAGAATCTCTAGAACTACACGTTACTGGATTTTAAAAGAACTTCTCGGGTGATTGAAACATATAATCAGTTTTGAGAACCACAGATCTACATGGAATGATTAATGATGCTAGGGAAGTTAACTGGACATGAACAGGTGGGTAGGTGAAGGATAGTAAAGGGTGATAACTTACAGAGGAAATCAGACATTCATCAAAGAGAGTGTATAGGTTACAGGACTGAGGATAATAGAGAACTTTATCAAAGCAGGCAAGAACAAAAACTGTCACTGGGCAATTCTCATTGTGACTACAGGAGGACAAAAGCTAAGCCATAATGCTCTCTGCTCCAGAGACATTAAAAGTCAAATTGGTAGAAAAGTGGGTTTTATGAAAAGCCTGATTTAAGTGAAGATGGAAACAACTTCATTCTTTCAAAGGTTCCATTTCCAGAAGCTCTGGGAAGAAGAAAACTTTTGGGGAGTGGAGGTGGGGGCTATGGTATGCATTAGGACTAAAAGGTAAAATTTCACCAGTTGCAAACAAGTTTTCACTTCCAGGAATTTTCACAGGTTTTAACTCCTTCTAGCCCTGGGGACCTTACCATATCAAAGGAGTGAGACTTGGTAGATTCAGCATCTGCTTCTTCCAGTTTCAGCTGGGGGAGGGTTCTTGGAAAGTATGGTCTGTAAAAAACCTGTAAGACCCTCATTTACCTCTCTAAAATGACCCATTCAGTCTGTTCTGAATATCTATTCTCTATCTGTCTAATAAATTCCTACCTACTAGTGAGTGCAACTCTTTTGAAAGTCTTCCTGTGAGATTGCAAGAACAGGCAGCTGAAACCCACTACCATAGTTGCTTTGGCTCCACAGGCTGGCCTCACTTCGTAACAATGGTATCAGAATATAATTTATAATGCACTGCTTAAATAAAAGGCATTATTATCAAGATCACATTATTGACTTTCTACCAGTTAAAAAAAGCAAAATTACATTGTTTGTGTTTTAACCTTTTATTAATGTAGTAGCCTACTTTATGAAATTTGAATTTAAACCTAACACGGTAATGCAGGCTTGTAATCCCAATGACTTGGGAGGCTGAGGCAGGAGGATCCTTTGAGGCCAGCCAGGCAACTTATTGAGACCCTATCTCAAAATAAAATCAAAATGGTTAGGAGGTGGCTCAGTGGTAGAGTGCTTGCCTTAGTTTGTGTGAAGTCCTTGGTTCAATACCCAGTCCTATTTGAGGAAAAAAGGTAAACATATTTATGGAACTACATCATGATTTATTTGTATTGCAATAGATTCCTTAAGTTTTTCAAATGTTTTCTAAAGTGTTTCTACAAATAAGAATTTTATATTTATAAAATGTACTACTTAGTAGAAAGTCATTAAATACTTGCTTAATAAATGTAGGAAAGCTAGGTTTTGTATATATGATCTTTTAAAAAGATTTTATTTTTGTTCTTTTTAGTTATATATGACAATAGAATATAATTTGACTTATTTATACAAACATGAGTACATTTTATTCCAGTTTGGATCCCAGTCTTGTGGTTGCACATATGACCTTAATTTATCTTTACCAAACCATGTAAGGTAAAGAAATGAAGGCTCAGAGGTTAAATCACTTGTTAACATCATATTAACAAGTTAAAGGCAGAAAGAATTTAACCCGTGAATTTTGATGAAAAAACTTGATGTTCTTTCTATCTAGAAATCATTTAGAGAGTATAATACAGATTTCAAATTATAATGGTGTTTAATGAAAAATATTTTGTGAATGGACATTCACATTAGATTTAATTATAAATGATGTTTTCTACTCTTTATTAGTGCCTTGTATTGAGATAGAGGATATTTTATAAGTGCTTCTTTTATAAGTTTATCTTTCTCTCTATAGCAGTCTAGCATAGAGTTTCTTTATTTCTTATGAAAATTTATTTGTTTCATGTTACCCACTGTGTACATGTTTGTCTTCCTCAGTAGTTGATAATTTTCTCATGTGTTATTTTATCATTGGCTCCTTTACACACCTTTACATTGTAGATGTGATTCAGATAAATACATATGCACCATGCATATGTATATGTATTCATAGACCAAGAATGGAATTTTTTTAATATTTATTTTTTAGTTCTAGGTGTACACAATATCTTCACTTAGTTTTTATGTGGAGCTGAGAATAGAACCCAGTGCCTCATGCATGCTAGTCGAGCACGCTATCACTTGAGCCACATCCCCAGCCCCAAGAGTGGAATTTGTTAGGTCTTATTTCAATCAAGTTTTAACTTAGGTGGGGGCTGGAAAAGCAAGAGCTTAAAGGTAGAACAAACCTTCATACCTATCTCTTCCTGTACTACTGTCATCCAAATGGATCTTGTAAAGCATAGAGAATTATTGCTATACAGGTCTCAATTCTCTCTCCTCCTTCTTTTTACATACCACGCTAATCTTGCAAAGAACATCATGTATATTGTAAAACAGGAACTGATAACTATCCTGGGATAAGTGCAATAATCTTTGGTTACAGAAAATCTATAGGTATAAATAAATGGGAAGAAATTCTTTAAAATTTTAGCACAGAACAGTTGCAGAAAATTAAAATGTAAAGGAAACACTTGTTTTCATGACTTTTTTTGGTCCTATGTTCTTAGAAAGAGAATTTACAACCTTTTAAACTACAAAATGATTACATGATAATTATGTTCTAAGAGATTAAAATATACTAACTTTTCTGCCCAAAATTTAAATTGTATATATATATAAAAGTATTTTTTAAGAATTTTGCTATAACATTCCTTCTAAAAGGTAATCATTGAGCTGGGTTGTGGCTCAGCAGTAGAGTGCTCGCCTAGCACACGTGAGGCCCTGGGTTCAATCTTCAGCACCACATAAAAATAAAAAAAAATAAAATAAAGGCATTGTGTCCAACTACAATTAAAAAAAATAAATATTTTTAAAAGGTAAATTCAAGTATTTAGTGTAATTTTCCATATTCTATTAATTGAGTAATACTAATTACATACTTTCTCTTTGAGAAATAATGCCTTTGGTATGAAAATGGCAGCCTTAAAGAGTTAACTTAATTTTCTAAACTGATAAAGTAAGAATATTAAATAAGGTGACGAAATTTATACAGAAATTGCTTTACTATTAGTACTGCTGCTTTAAAATATTTAATAAATCATTTTATGTGACATTTCATTTGTATTTTCATTTGTGAAATTCTATCACAAATCTGCTGATTTGAATGCAAGGGGGGGTCCAGTGTGATGCTGGCAACACTGCTGATTTTAATTTCAAAGCAATCATTTTCTTTTTCTTTTTAATTAATTATTTATTCTAATTAGGTATATATGACAGCAGAATGCATTTTGATTCATTTTACACAATTGCAACACAGCTTTTCATTTCTCTGGTTATACACAATGTAGCATCATACCATATGTGCAGTCATACATGTACCTAGGGTAATGATGTCCATCTCATTGCACCATCTTTCCTTCAAAGCAGTCATTTTCAATGTAGAATTTTATCAGAGGTTAAAAAAATTCAACTTCATTTCTGTTAAATATTTTAGTAATTTTAATTTAGTTTATTTTTATACATTATTTTAATTATATTAATGTAATTTACATGACTATTGTTTTCAAGGAGATTCTAATAGCTAATTTTTTTCTTATTTATAGGTATATGTTTTATGGGTTAATTTTCCTCAGAAAATAGTTATTTTTCTAAGCTATTTACTTTTTCTAATACTAATGTGCTTAAGACACTCTAAAGCAAATCCCACAGGACACTGAACCACCATTTCCACCACCTGAATATCTTTTTTTTGTATAGTATTGGGGATTGAATCTGGTGCCTGTGCATGCATGCTATGCAAGTACTCTACCATCAAGCTACACCACAAGCCCCCAGTATCTTACATCTTTGCTTCAAAGATGTTTTCTTGCCAAGTGCAGTGGTGCATGCCTGTAATCCCAGCACCTCAGGAGGCTGAGGCAGGAGGATTCAAGTTCAAAGCCAGCCTTAGCAACTTAGCTAGGCCCTAAACAACTCAGTGGGACCCTGTAACTAAATAAAATAGAAAAAAGGGCTGGGGATGTGGCTCAGTGGTTGAGTGCCCCTGAGTTCAATCCCCAGTACCAAAAAAAAAAAAAAAAGATTTTTTTTTTGCTCAAGAAATCATATATTCAGAAATCTGAAATTGTTTTGTGAATACATACTAAGGGTGAGGCTAAGTAATGTTTTGAAAGACCGTAAATGACAGTGTTTCTACCCTAAGGAATTTATCAAAAATGTAAACTTGTCTCTTTAGACTTTTTAAGGCATATACAGGCATATACTATATATACTAAAAGTACTATGACATATGATATAAGGAAATAAAGAAGCCCAAAGAACAGAGGCAAAGTGTGCTTTGGCAGGGGATGGGGGGCGGGTGGAGGTTGACACAAACATGGAAAGCTTCTTGGGTTAGATATGAACAGTATTTCATCCATCTGAAATTTAGAAAAGGAGAATATTTTTCATAGACCAAATAGTTATACAAGTGTGTGAGCAGTAATATGATAGGCATAAGCCTTGGCTTATAGTCCAATTCAACTGGAAAGTTATGTTAGTGCCTAAATTATGAAGCAATTTAAATATTAAACTGAAATGTAGAGTTTATAAATTTGAGAGTTCTCCATGAAACTAATAAAATAAGAAAATCTAAGTTGAAATTGGCATTGGTATGTGGCATATATTGAGAGTTGGTTGAGAAGAAATAATAGCATGGCTTAAATTTGAGCAAATTTTAATGAAAGAATCCAAAGCCATAGTAATATGGCCAACTTGGAAAAAAAGAAAAGATAATTTTAGGGTTTCAGGTTTGGATTATTGTAAGAATGAGAACGATAGGAAAAGAGGAGGTGTCAGCGGCATATATATTTCAAGGGGGAAAACTAAGTTTTAATAAATATATTAGGTCTAATCATAGTTCAGCAGCCAACCTAGTTATCACTGCCACTCCTTTTACAGCATATATATATATATATATATATATATATATATATATATATTTGCATATGAGCAGTTGTTTTCAGATCTTGAAAACAAAAGCAGTCTTTATTTTTATAGTATATCTTAATTTATTTTTTAACTTATATTTCAACAGGAACAACATAAACAGACATTCCCATCACAGTTAAAGAAACAAGAGTCATCTAAGAGCCTGAAGAAGGTTATTGCAGCTTTGTCAAATCCAAAAGCAACCTCTAGCTCACCAGCATATCCAAAACAAACATTAGAAAACAACCACCCTAATCCATTCTTGACAAATGCACTTTTAGGTAATCACCAACCAAATGGAGTTATTCAAAGTGTCATTCAAGAAGCTCCTCTAGCACTTACTACCAAAACTAAAATACAGAGTAAGATGAATGAAAATATTGCTACTGCAAGTAGCAGCACCCCTTTTTCCTCACCTGTAAATTTGAGTACAAGTGGGAGAAGAACCCCAGGCAATCTGACACCTGTAATTCCCTCTGCCTCTTCTATATTGCATAATCAAGGGAAGGAAAAAACAGTTAGCAATAATGTAAACACATTAAAACCACAGCATCTCTCTCATCCTGCAAAATCTTTGGTGGAACAATTCAGAGGAACAGATTCAGACATTCCCAGTAGTAAAGATTCTGAAGATTCAAATGAGGATGAAGAGGAAGATGATGAGGAAGAAGATGAGGAAGATGATGAAGATGATGACTCTGATGACAGTCAATCAGGTTATTTTCCGTTTTAAATTTTAAAGTAGTTCTCTAGTTCTATGTGAACTAAAACATTTTAAAGATCTTAATTCAACGACTTGATATCATTCTCATTCATTTTGTTTCATATAGCTCTGTGCATTTCTATAATGAGCTGGTAAAATACAAGTGTAATTCATATTGGAAATTTTAATTTAAATTCTCATCTTGTTCATCTGACATTAACAATTAATAATTTTAAAGTGAATATAAATGATGCATGAATTAAACAATTTCATCAGCTTGCTTAATTTTCATTTCACTCAGGACTTCACTCTTTTTTTCCATCTCTTCTGCTACTTGTTAAAATATGTCACTACATATTTTGAACAAAGGTGTAATTTTAGTTACAATCATTCAGAAAGTAAAAAAAAAAATCAAAATCTCTATGAATGTCCATCAATAGCATAGAATTCATTAAATAACATAAGGGATTATGGAGTGACTCCTTAGTTTAATTTTGATTCATTTTCTAGTTTGTTTTTTTGAGGGGATGGAGATTAGTTTATAAAAATATAAAATAAAAAGTAAAATTTTAAATTCAGTGAAATGCATATTACATAATCTGTGGATTTGTTACTGGTAATTCAGTTATTTAACTATAAATTCTGTAGCAGCCAATAAGAATAGAAAAATATAGTCCATTATACAATTTAAAGTATAAGTTAAAAACAAACTACTTCTCAGAGTAAGAATAATCCTTCCTTATAATACATGGATATAATAATGCACGATAGGTAGTGAATATCAATATTCATCACTTTTAGAAATTAACTTTTATAATGAACCTCAATTTAGGCAGATAGTATTACACCACATAGAATTCCCCAGTCCTAGGGCTGGGGTTGTGGCTTAGCGGTAGAGCACTAGTCTAGCACGCGCAGGGCCCTGGGTTCGATCCTCAGCACCACATAGAAATAAATAAATAAAACAAAGGTATTGTGTCTGACTACGAATAAAAAAATTAAAAAAAAATTCCTCAGTCCTGTTGTTCTCAAAATCTTTATGGTACAGTCCAAGTATACGTACTATATTTATCAAAGTTAATCCAATAATAGATTTTATATATCTGGAAGAATAGGATTGCATAACTAGGAAGACTTAAATTATAGAACAGCAACTATCATATACTGCCAAAAAGGCAAAAGCAACCAAGAATCTCTCCTAGAAAACTGTTTTCTTTTACTCCAAATCCCAAATTAAGGATAATAGTGGTTCTAGACTTATCTTCCTTACATAGACTTGGTACGCTTCTTAAGCCATTGGAATCTCTTACTTTGGAAAGTCAATTATATTTCCTCTTTCTCCTTAGTTTCCCATTTTATTTAAAAGTGATTTTGAAGCCATCATGGCCATTAAGAATTAAGCCATTAAACAGAACTCATCATGTGAATAGTGTCATGTAAGAAGAATTATTTCAAGTCTTGAATAGAACTGATAATTTTAGAAGAATCTTGAGGCTTTATATGCCTACCATACATTGTTCTCTAATAGCTTATAAGATAATAATTTTTACATTTATTCTTTGGGAAAATCGATTATTTGGATTCTCAATCACAGATACTGGTTCCTCTGAACTAATCTGTTTGGATACAAAGTACAAATTATTGGTCATTATCTAGTTATAATATCCAAGTGCTTCTTTCACTTCCCAGAATCAGATAGTAATTCAGAATCAGATTCAGAAGGATCAGAAGAAGAAGATGATGATGATAAAGACCAAGATGAATCAGATAGCGATACTGAAGGAGAGAAAACTTCACTGAAACTGAATAAAACAACTTCCTCTGTCAAAAGCCCTTCCATCAGTCTCACAGCTCACTCAACACCTCGTAACCTCCACATAGGAAAAGCCCCAGGCTCTCCTCCTGCTGCCTTATGTTCTGAATCCCAGTCACCTGCTTTTCTTGGCACATCTTCTTCCACACTTACTTCAAGTCCACACTCTGGTACCTACAGTTTATTTTTATTATTGTAAAGTAGAAGTCAAACCATAGCAAGAATTTATATTTACACTGTGGTCTGGAGATGATCTCATTGGAATCAAATGTTATGGCTAGACTTTATTTAGGTTGGCTAAGAAAGTCAGCATGTATTTTCAAAGGATATTACCTGATCTATGTTAAATTTTTCCATATTTTCAATTTAAGAATCTGATTAATGACAGTTCTTGATTGAATCCTTTTCTGTTTTTGTGATCAAATGATAATTGGATTTTTTATACTTTATAAAAAATATCACCTGGACAATTCTGTTTCTGCCAACATGTAGCCAGTGTCACTTCTATTAGTAACATTCTTATTCCATTAACATCCTTTTGTTTTTTTGTACTTTATTTTTTTTTACTTTTTATAAACTTCAGAGGTCTTTATTAAAAGTCTCCACATTTAACATTCCCAAACCACTGTCTATTCTAATTCAATAACTAAGAAAATATAGATTTACTGAGTAAAATATTTTGTTTTCTTTTAACTCATTTCACTCTCTTCTTCGCAATTTCTGGTTTTACTTTCATTTACCACAAACCATTATGATATCCCACTAATTTAAGATTAATTTATTTATATTTGTGAATCTTCATCTTTGTCTTTGAAAAAATTTACATATAATCATAATTCTATTTGTTTGGTGACATAGGTTAATTAAAATGCCTAGTTGTGTTTTTGGTCATGGGTGTATATGGACATAAAATTGTCTTAAAATGTATGACCCAGTTAGTTAAAATTTTTAGCATCAGAAAAGTCATATTTTCAAAGAAAACAACTATAAATAGGTTTTCTGAAGCCTCTGTTATATCCCGCCTACTTCTTCAGCCATTCCCTTAATAACAGATGGGAAGAAAGCTATGTTTTTTTTACCTTGGACTATATTTTCTTCAGAGAGTAAGACTAGTGATTCTGTCATTTAGATAAAAAAATTTTCTGCCTTATATAATGTGTTTTGTTGAAAACCATTAAAAAATCATGTATAAATTTCAGAAATACACTAATATTCCAAGTCATTAAAAATGTTTTTAAAGAAAATTTTCTAAACTGTCATAAAGTTGTCATCAATATAAATTAGTCTTTTATATTAACTAGTTGAATTTTCTTAAAGGCAATTCCAAAAGAAGAAGAGTTACAGATGAACGCGAACTGCGTATTCCTTTGGAATATGGGTATGCAAATAAGGTTTTTCTTTTTGTTTTCCTCCATATATTTATGCATATTTGATGTATGTGTTTTCATTCTCTACTATTACCAAAAAAAGTTAACATACTGCATAGTATTATAGTAGAAGAGCCAGAGCAAAGGGCAAACAAAACAATATATCAGAAAACTAAAATTAAACCTATACTGTGCCAAAGTATGATAGAGTTAGGGGTGGGATCATGCGGTCTTAAAAAGAACCAAGAACAAGTCATAAGGTAGAGAACAGGAATATAGTTAAGATTGTTAGATTTTGTGAAGATAGAATTAAAGGACAGTGAAAGCTTCTATATTTAAAATGAGGGACTCCAGCAGAGTTTGGCTAAAATGGTTTAATTAGAAATGACAAGTTTCAGATTGGATATACTTGATCTCAAAATGACAGAAAGCTAGATTTACTTTACTCTTCTCACTTTAAGCTTTTCAGATGTAAATATATACTCTGTATATTCTCACACATGTAACTAAAATGTCTAAGTGCTCAAACTAATTCCAGTTATGATTTCTAAAAAATGTAATAGAGTTTAATGTTTGTAAATTGAATCTTTGATTAATTTTTTAATTGAATCTACATAGTTTCAGTAGTAAATTATTTGAGTTTTATGGTTAGAGATTTATTTTTGTTTTCTTTATATTTTTCATGATTTGAAGAAGATGTATACTTTATATCTTTTTTTTTTTTTTTTTTTAGTTTTTGAAAGCTATGTTAAAAGTAAAGTATGTCATAACCCTCCTTTCTGTTATATGTAGCTGGCAGAGAGAGACAAGAATAAGAAACTTTGGAGGGCGCCTTCAAGGAGAAGTAGCATATTATGCTCCATGTGGAAAGAAACTTAGGCAGTACCCTGAAGTAATAAAGGTACATATTTTTCACCAAATAACATATATTTGGTGCATATTAAGCATGCTCATGCAAAGAAAAAGTGCATTCCTTTCTCACATAAACTTTTTGATGCAAAATATTCTCTTGTGTGGGTCTAAAATGCTTAACCTAAGTTGATCTACAAATTCAAAGCCCCCTTGATAGTATATACAAAACATTAGTGTCCTGAAGCTAGCTATACATCAAAGCTGGGTTGTAATTATTAAAACCTGAAGTGGAAAAATATGTGATTTTTTCAGTATCTCAGCAGAAATGGAATAATGGATATCTCAAGGGACAATTTCAGCTTCAGTGCAAAAATAAGAGTGGGTGACTTCTATGAAGCCAGAGATGGACCGCAGGTATCCACTTTTTAAAAAGTATAGTCTTTGAACCAAAAAGTAGTAACCATAACCTCAATGAAGTAAATTTCACTACTGAAATTAGTCAAAGCATTGCCTTTTGTTAGTTAATTAATATAGCTATATATAAAACTTTGTGGTAAACACTAAGGCCTCAATTTACTCTGTTTCAGTAACAAGGAGCTTTGACATACAGACTTCTTTTTCATATTTAAGTAAACTTTTTCCTGTTTATTAATTCAGTCAATAATTTTATAGTTTATACTGACATAAAAGTAACTGCATGTTAATGTAAAATATAGGGAGAAATATACTACTTCCTAAAAGGTCAAAAAAAATTTTTAAACTAATGCATATAGGAAAATCACATTATTGTAAATGAGTCCAAGAGAGGATAAATATGCTTTAGTTTTTTGAAAGGAAAGAAATTAAATTTCCACTTGATTAAGTCACACCATGTGATGTACTTTCACAAGTTTTGTAATTTGAAAGTAAGGATCCTTAAAATTAGGGAAGTGAAATTTTTATGTTTCTGCAGAAACTGAATTTTAAATTAATTACACACATTTATCATCACAGTTTCCTTTGAGCTTGAAGTATACAACCTATCAGTCACCAAAAAGAACCTTCTAAGAAGATCTCATTTCCTGTGTGTTTCCTTTAATGTTTTCCCTTTATTCCTTACTTGTGCTTTGTATGCTTATTATTTCCTTTGACATTATCATCTCCATTGAAAGGAGTCCCCTTTTAAGGAGGGATGAGACCTAGATTCTTGTTAATCCATAAAATAGTTTTGTGATTCTGAACAACAGTAATAAAATAATACCCTGTTCTCCTTTAATTTATTTATATGCCAAATAGAATAATAATTACACTTGCCTCCTAGAATTATGGCAATGTTAAAATTAGATCATATGCATGAAAATGTTTCAAAAAGGTTAAAATGGTCAGCCAACTGAAGGTGATATTTGTTTCTTTAATTATATATATACATACACACACGCATATATATTCTTTTAGTTGTAGATGAACACAACATCTTTTTTCATTTTTATTTGGTGCTGAGGATCAAAACCGGTGCCTCTCACATGTGAGGCAGGTGCTCTACCACTGAGTTATAGCCCCAGCCCAATATTTGCTTTCTTCATTGAACCTTTCTTTCGACACATTATAATCTACAGAAAGAAATTTTTTTCTGGCATTGAGTATTTTCTTTGTGAATAGGAAGACTTTTCAATCCTCTCTTACCCAGTGATTTTATAGAGAGAGAAGTAGAAAAGACTTTCCCATTCTGTAATTTTAAAAGACTTAGGGATTTTCTAAGGATACATGGTCTTAAAAAGAACTCAAGGTTCTAAAAAATATGCTTTCATATACATCATGTAACCTATTTTCTGCCATTGTTGTCCATGACTTTTTAAGGAACAAATTGTTTGCAGATCTATTTGACTCTTTATTGGTAGTTCTAATATACAAAAATGTATTTACCTCAGGTTTAACTTTTTTATAAAAATATATTATGTGATTTTTTTTCATTTTTCTTTTTACTTGTTAACACACAACAACAACAACGATTTAGACTAAAACTGCCACCAACCACCAAATAGCACCAACCACAGTGCTATTTTACTCATCCATATGTATAGGATCAGGTTTTTAGTCAGAAAACATAAGGTAATAATTTTTTTAATTCTTATTTTTAATCTTTGGTTCATATTATAAGCTCCTCACTTATTTATGCCAAAGATATTTTATGTTTTTAAATTCACTAGATTTTTGCTCTAAGAGTAAAGCTAATTGCTATTCAATATATAAAGGATTTTTAGTTTTGTATCAGTGATAATTAGACTTAATCTATAAAGCCTTATTACCCAAAGCAGAATGTTCTTTGACATTCATTCACTTTTTATTAAACATAATCAGTGTTGTTCAAATGCATATTGTCTGTTAAAATCAATTCCAATCAACAAAATATGATGAATTACTAAAATCATAATATGTTCAGCTGTCAACATTTCCACAGAGTGCTAGGAGGAAATATTAGCAATTTTGAAAGCACTTCTCTTAGTTAAAATAAATGAGTGAGTTGGATTCATTTCAGGATACTTTTAGAGAACAGGTAAGTAATCTAAATAGGTGTTTTAGAAAATTAATTAGAGAAGTGTATAGTTGTAGAGCCATATGCACTTCTTTCATTTGTATAGATAAGCATATGATTAATTAGATATGTGTATAATTATGTAAAAATTGGTTACATATTTTTGTTTGAGTAATCATATGAAATTATTTTGATCAGTTTAAATTCTGCACAATATCTACAATATAGTTTGGCACAAATGAAATACTACCATGCAGTGATAATTATATGTATTTATAATGTATCTAACTTTATACACATTTTATTAGTGATTTAATGGCTAAAAATGTATCAAAAAGCAAAATTGTACATACCAAAAGATCAAAAGGAAATGTGTCAAAACTTTAAAAATGCGTGTAATATTTGACAGTAGAGTGGATTTTTTTGTTTTGCTTTTTATGTTCTTTTGTATTTTGTTTTCTGAAATTTTTTTGTATTAAGTATTTAATGTAAAAAACAATATCTTTTAAAAATAATACTTCTCCAGGTTGTAATTCAAATAAAGCTTAGAATTTGTGGTTGGAAATTGTAAATAATGATCGCAAATGTTCCAGGCTTTATATATCCATTGAGTGATAGGAAATGATATGTTTTTTTTACATATTCATTAGTACTCTTGTTTGTTGGTTTTCACCATCCTGGGACTATAGCATCTAGGTCCTGGTACATGCTTGGCAGGCGCTCTACCACTGAGCTACATCTCTACCCTTATAAAAATATTATTTTTAAGAAGGTCTTCCTGAGTTGCCAATGCTGGCTTTGAACTTGTGATCAATCTGCTTCAGCCTGCCATGCTCCACTGTCAACAGCTTAATTTATTTATAGCATTTTATTTTTTTTTTTACTTTTATTTTTTTAAATATATATTTTTTAGGTGTAGATGGACACAACACAATGCCTTTATTTTTATATGGTGCTGAGGATCGAACCCGGGTCCCGCCCATGCTAGGCGAGTGCTCTATCTCTGAGCCAAATCCTAGCCCTATTAGCATTTTAAATCAGTCTCCAGATAAAATATTTTACTTGTAAATATGTTTTCACCATCATGTTTTTCTTTCTTCTCTTAAAATATACCATTAAAAATTATTAGTTCTGCAGGTTCTAGTTTTAATTGAAGCTTTTCAAAAATTGCATCAGTGGTCTTTCAAAGCTTTATATTTTATAGATGAAACTACGGAGATAATTTCTCCTAGAAGGTAAATACCTGCAATGGAGAATGATGATTATTTTGTATAAATTAATCATTTTTTATTTAATGTTTCTGATATTAAGATAATAATTAAATACGAATTTTTAGCAATAAACATTTGTTGAAAATAGTGACTAAGGGCTGGGGTTTGTAGCTCAATTGTTGAGCGCTTGCCTTGCATGCATAAGGCACTGGGTTCGATCCTCAGCACTATATAAGAAAATAAATAAAACAAGATATAGAAAAAAAAGAAATAGTGATATGTATGATAACTCATTTATTGACATTTAAGTGAATTCATTCTTACCCAAAGAACAACAATCTAATGATTACCTCTAAAAAGAAAAAAGAAGCCCTTAATTTGAAGTGAATTGAGTAATTAAGATATGGGGGTAAAAAGCCTTTAATCTATTCATTATCAGTTTTATTTATTTCAGTCCACAAGTATGGTCAGAGATTTGTAGAATCAGCCACCTCTCAGCATCTACTGATAGATATCAAACACTTCTTACTACCTTAACTTTAGGGGTGATAAACATCATGAAACAAATAGTAATGTTGTCTGTAAGTCTGTGCTATACTGGCTAGCTACCTTCTAATGAAGTTCTGTGGGCTGTTTTAGCCTCTTTAGTTTAGAAAAGGGTATAAGATAAGATAAAGAGGTTTTTTTAAAATTATTTTCTTTATTATTTAGTTACTTTAATTAGGTATCCTGTAATTTCTTTCTTTCTTTTTTTTTTTTTTTTTTTTTGGTGTGGTGCTGCGAGGAAAGCATTCTACCAACTGAGCTATATCCACAGCCCAAGAGTTTTTTTTTTCCTTTTTAACAGATTTCTGTTCTGTTACATTATATAGAACTTGTTGAACCTAATGCTTGTCATTTATTTTATTTTAGTTTATTGTCAGAATAATAGAAAGTAAGGTCAAGTTAGATTTTGGTAAAACATAGTTTTTTTGTTTAACTAAATATAATGCTAAAATAAAAGTTATTCACATTTTCCTCAGAATATATGAAAGTTTCAATTATAAGTAACAGAGATTATTTTAAAATATATAATGATCTACTAAAAAACATTTTTTGTGAATTATAGAAAAAAACATTTAAGCACAAATATTACATTTATGATCATTTAAAAAAAAAACACCTGGGAATTTCAGAAGCATTTCAAGTGTTGAATATCTAATCACTCAGTCCAAAAATGCAAAGGAAGATACAAAGATGAAACAATTAAAAATAATGCTGAAATCATTGCTTTTTTTTTCTATTTAAGATGTTATATTTGGGGGGAAAAAGCATTCTTCAAATGGTATAATGCCATATGGAAAATAAAGTGTAGTTCTTTCTGAAAAGAGCCTTTTTTCATAGTCATTTAGTTAATAAATGTTTATGGCAAATATATTTAACGTGGCAGGCATTTTTCCCTCAAATAAATGTTGTCTGAAGGCATTTTTTCCATAAGAGAAATTGTGAACTTATTTTTTACTGCAGAAAAGTTGAAAGCCAGAAGTTGAATAAAAATCACTGTTACTGGAGAGACTAAAGAAAAATAGAAGTTATGATCATTGGTTTAGAGCACCCTGTTCTGGACAATTTATTCTGATGCTGACCAGCTAAAATTAAGATTTTGTTAATTAAATGTAAGAGGAAACTTCACAATAAGTTAGTCAACACACAATCTCTGGCACAATTGTAATGCTGGTAATTATTTCAAATTAAGAACAAAAGATTGGGAGTCAACAACCAGAGTTCTTTGCTGTTAACTGTCACACCTCGTGCAACATAGCTGTGGGCACATTTGGACACTGAGAACATGAAGGATCAGTACCAGAAGTCTAAAAGTCTAGAAATTTATGTCATTGATTTACCAGGTAGGATTTTTGTGGCTAGACAAGTCCAAGTGTGGAGCTGAAGAGGAAATATTGAAAGTTATCACTCTCAGAAGGTAACCTACTGTGAGTAACTAGATAGTGAAGTCAGCCTTATGGAAGCAGTTGTTTCAAACCACATCTTTCTCAACTGTTTCTAATAGATGATACCCCTCCCCCACTAGAGACAGCTATTATTCTTTCACATTTTTGAAGTGATATTCAAAATAGTATGTAGTGTTAAGAAGCTATATGACTAAAGTAGATTACTAATTCTAATGCTATTAAGTATAGTGTATCAAGCACTCACTACCTACCTCTGAACTGTCAAGTGACTAAAAATAGACACAATACTAAACTAAAAGAGAGACGTAAGGAAATCCAACAAATTCTGACTTTTTATATTACTGTTTTTCTGAAAATATGAAATGCCAAATACTGTCAGAAATATTTGATGCCCTTGCTTTGCTCATGCCCTAAGATTTCTTAGATTTTTTCAGGGAAATTCAGCATCCTATGTTGCTTTGAAAAACTGAAACCTACTTAGTTCTCTCATCTGTAATGTAAATGCAAATACTATAGGATGCCTGTAAGTCCATTCCCTTTTAGTATGACATTCTGAAAGTTTTATGTAAACTACTTGAAAGTAAAGGATTCTTAAAGTAAACTTTCAGAGAAAGGTAAAAACTTCCTTTACTAAAGCTGTGGTTAAATTTACTGAAAATCATATACCCAAAAATCAGTTTGGTAAATAATCAATTCTCTGAATAACTAACACCTAAAATTGTCAGAACAAATATCTCAATCTAGATTTAAAACATACACTATAGCTATTTTAGTACTACAGGCAAGGACTGGGGTAAACATAGGTCCTGATTTAGAAAAGGATGAGTAGAGTAGAAGAGAGTTCCTTCTATTCACTTATATAACATGGAACATTTAAGACATACCAGTTATCTTAGATATTAAACTTGAAAATCAGCATTTAGTAGCACAGGATTGCAAATCCACGTTAAAATTGGTGCAGCAAAGTCTTAGTGACACTAAAACTTTTAGAAAATCCTCAGTAACTTGGCAAATAGATCAGTATATTACCTTTTGGTAGACTGGTTTACTCCCTTTACTTATATACTGCTTTACCTTCAAAATAAATCAGTTTACAGGTTTGCAAAATCAAACAAAATGGGAGTAACAAAAGCAAAATACAACCTAGGATATAAAATTGAAGCAGGAATGAGACTTGAGAACAACTGTTAAGACCTAAACATATTGCTGCTAAACCACAGATTGACTCTAGCTTGAATAGAATGTGGGAAACCCAATGAGGCAATTCATTGTCTGAAAGAAAGGTAAAAACAAACCAGTTGCTCATGAAATGTTCACCTATACTTTGGAATGTCATTATTGTAGGCAAATAGAAATATTGAAACAGGAAAGTCATATTGAAATAAAATTTCATAGTGACTTTTCTTTTGAATTTCTGAATGCTGAAAATATTTTTAAATGAGTTCATTCAAAATAAATATTTTATTTATTTTAAGCTCTAAGTCCTAAAAAGTAGAGAGAAAACTAATTTATTTGCCAAAAGTAGAGAGAACTAATTTATTTGCCAATTTTTCTAAATAATTCTCCATCCTGTAACTTAACTTTGTTCAGGAAGAAAACCTCACAACCATTTCCTTTTTCCGTATTATTTACTGCACACCTTGGTCACCTTTCCTCCTTCACATCCAGGCAATCTTCAATCCCACTCAAGTTTGTTTTCCCCTCTAAAGACCAATATATTTCCTCCCTTTCTAGCTCTAATTCCCATGCACTAATTCAGACCCTTATAATTTTTACAGGGACTATTGAGATGACTTCCTGTCCTAACCTCTAAATCTTTTTCCATTTTATTACTTATCATGGGGTGGTCCTTGAATTACCTACGTTAGAATAGTCTTAGCCTACAGTCCTTGTTAAAAATACTGTTCCAGTATGGGAAAGGACTCTGTAACTCACCTTTAGATAATGTAATGCCTTCCTTAGAGTAGGTACCTCAACAAATATTTAAGTAATGGAAACTTTTTAAAATAATGTTACAATCCTATAATATATTTATCTCATTTTCCTTTTTTACTTTGACAATTTTATTCAGTTTTCTGAAATAAAACACTTTTTGTCTTTTTCTTTTGTCTTTGAAGTATTTATACAAGTGAATGTGTTATTTTCTCTTTTTTTAATATTTATTTATTAGTTTTCGGTGGACACAACATCTTTATTTCATTTTTATGTGGTACTGAGGATCGAACCCAGCGCCCCGCACATGCCAGGCGAGCGCGCTACCGCTTGAGCCACATTCCCAGCCCCCAAATGTGTTATTTTCTAAGGCTATAAATTAACAACTCTTGAAAGAGGAATTATAATAATATAACAAAACTTTGATCTCTTACCATCTCCATCATATTAATCTTCTATTTTCTTTTTATCTGTATCTTTTATTTTTTATATTTTATTTATTTATTTATTTGTACCCAGGATTTAACCCAGGGGCAAACCCCCAAACCTTTTTATATTTTTGTTTTGAGGCAGGGTCTTCACTAAGTTGCTTAGGGCCTAAATTGCCAAGACTGGCTTTGAATTTGTGATCCCACTGCTTCAGCCTCCTAAGATGCTAGGTTTACAAGTGTGCACCACTATGCCCAGCTCCTATCTATATCTTTTAAATCTTAGGAAAGATAATTTCCAAGAAACATTTACTGTTTTACATCTTAGAAATTAAGAAAAATAATTAACTTTTTAAATATACAATTTCTGACCCAAAAAGCTAGTAGCATATAAGTCAAGTGATAAAGTATATTCACTTTTCCTCACAATTATTTGGCTCTTGAGTGAATTGAGGTTATAGTATGAAGTTAGGTTTTCCATGCCATCCTTTTCTCATTTTCTGAAATCCAGAATTTAGGGGACATCACATGCAATCTAGTATATGCAATCCCTTTAGAAAGTATTTACTTTCTAAATACCAACGGCAAAAGTGTAAATAATAATATCACTATGTTTGTTGGTAAGTTTTGGGCACCCACATATACTACCACTTTTTGAAACAAATATATTTTCCTAGTTAAATAACTATGTGAAAACTGTATGTGGAAAAGAAAAGTTGATAAAACTCTTTAAATCTTGGTCTGAAATGAATTTTCTAATTCTTAATGCAGATTTGTTTACAGATTCTTTTATGAGCCTCTCTCTTTTCTATGTTACCAATATATTTTTCAAGTAATGTGGTACATGCAGCCTTGATTTCTAAGAGCACAATAGAAAATGAAAACCTAAACTAATTAAAAGCTTCCCTTGCTGGTGAACATGACTTGCCCTATCATAAAACTGTTCCAAAGGTTTTCTTTGCACTTGATACAACTGTTGAACCTATTTACTTCATTTGAATACTTAGAAAAAAATTTTCATAATTTTTAAAAAAAAATTTTAGCATGAGAATTACTGAAGGGAAGGGCTGGGATTGTGGCTCAGTGGTAGAGCGCTCATCTAGCACGTGCAAGGCCCTGGGTTCGATCCTCAGCACCACATAAAAATAAATAAATAAAATAAAGGTACTGTGTTCAACTACTTCTAAAAAATAAATATTAAAAAAATTACTGAATAGAGTTAATATAGGTTTAATTTATGCACATAGATGTGGACTATATGCATTAAATTTTTTCTGACAGTCTTTTCTAGATATAATCTTGGCTGTGCTTTCAAGACAGAATATTTTGATCAGTCACTTATCGAGTATAATAACAGCTTTGTAACATCTTTGTACATCTTGTACATGTAGTACAAGAGCATGTAGTATCAGAATGAGACACTTTTGGATTTGAATCACAGTTCTGTTTCTTGCTGTCTGTGTACCTCATTGGGCTTGAATTCTTTCTATTGTAATACAAGGTCAATAAAACCTACTGTATTAGTTAGGAAAGTTGTGAAGATTAAGATATAGAATGTACTCAAATGCCTGAAACAAAATATAGTACTTAGAATATAGGTTTATTAACTCTTTTCCATTGTGGTAGCAAGTAATAGTATTTGTATTTTTAGTAACTTTTAACTAAGATATAGATAGATAGATTGATTCTTTGCCTAAGGTTAGTAATCATCACATAAAATAAAACTCAAGAACTTTTGATTATTTTAAATTGCTCCCAATGTTTAAGAAAAATTCCTACTTTAAGGTTCTTTTAAGAGAAAAGTACATTTAAATTTCTTCTTAAATATACACTAAAGGAATTCACTCTTTAAAAAGAAAAGTTAAGAAATAAGAAGTCAGTTATTTAAAAGGGTACCTCTTCTGTATCTGAACACATTATTTAAAATAAAGACTGTAAGTGAGGTAATGAAACATATATTTTTATTTTGATTAACATATACAGGATATTTGAAAACCTGACTCAGATTGTGTTTAGCACTAAGTTGAATTATTTTTAGAGTACAGCTGTATTTTGTTGTTGTGTGTGCTCCAGAAGGCAGAGGATAAAGAGAAACCTCAAATATGCACAAAAGTACATAGAATAATATACCATGTATTTATCATCAGCTTTACTATTTGTCATTATGCTGAATATTATTTTACAAATAGCCCTATCTCCTTCTCCACTTTAAAAATTTGTTAAAGAAAAATCTTTGTTGTTTTCAATTTTACTTATATTTTCAATCATATTAATTGTACAGTTAATGTGTTTCGCTGTGTGATGTATTTCCATACATGCATGTGTCATTATTTGATGGTATCCACCCTCCCTATCACCCTCTTTTACCCTATTCTCTTCCCTTAGGTTGTCTTCTATTTCCAGTTATCTTTCTCTTTTTTTTTTTTGTTTTTTGGGGTTTCCACATATAAGAAGAAACATGTATTACTTTTTTTTTTAACTAGGGATTGAACCCAGGGGTGTTTTACTACTGAGCTACATCTCAAGTGTTTTTTATTTTGAGACAGGATCTCTCTAAGTTGCTGAGGGTATTGCTAAGTTGTTGAGGCTAGCCTTGAACTTGTGATCCTCCTGCCTAAGCCTCCCAAGTAGCTAAGATTATAAATGTGTGCCACAGTGCCTGGCCCAATACTTTCTGTCTGGCTAATTTTGCTTATTGTGATAACCTCCAATTTCATCCATCTTCCTGCAAATGAAATTATTTTATTCTTCTTTCTGGCTAAATAATACTCCATTCTGTATATGTACCATATATTTTTTAATCTGTTTATCTTTTGAGGAGCAACTAAATTGATTCTATACCTTAGCTATTGTGAATATTGCCATAATAAACATGGGCATGTGAGTATCTCTTTTGGGTGCTGACTTCATTTCCCCAGGAGTGTTATAGATCTATGTAGTAGATCTATTTTTAGTTTTTTTTAGGAACCTTCACATTGTTTTCTATAGTGACTATAGTAATTATCGTTCCCATCAACAGAGTGAGGATTTCCTTTCTTTGGCAGGCAGGGGTACTAGGGATTGAACTCAAGAGCAGTGAACCACTGAGCTGTATCCCCAGCCCTATTTTGTAATTTATTTAGAGAGAGGGTCTCACTGAGTTGCTTAGCACCTCGATTTTGCTGAGGCTGGCTTTGAACTTTTAATCCTCCTGCCTCAGCCTCCAGAGCCACTGGGATTACAGGCGTGCAATGCTGCACCTGGCTATTTTCCTTCATTCTCCTGTCCTACATTTGTTACTTTTTTTTTTTTTAATAATCAGTATTCTTACTGAGATGAAATGGAATCTCAGTGAAGTTTTAATTCACATTTCCCTGGTGGTCTAAGCCATTGAACATTTTTTTAAATAACTTTTGGTCATTTGCACTTGTTCTTTTGAGAATTCTCTGTTCATATCATTTGCTTATGTATTGGTTGTTATTAATAGTTCTTGTTAACTTTTTGAAGTTTTTTTTTTTTAATATATATTCTGGGTATTAATCCTCTGTCAGATATGTAGCTAGTAAAGACTTTCTCCCATTCTGTAGATTTTCTCTTCATTCTGTTGTTTCCTTCACTGTGCAAAAGCTTTTTAATTTTATGTAATCCCATTTGTCAATTCTTACTTTTATTTCCTGAGCAAAATAGTTGCCTGTGCCAGTATTTTGAAGCGTTTCCCCTGTTTTCCTCCAGATCTTACATTAAAGTATTTGATCCATTTTGAGTTGATTTTTATATAGGGTGAGAGCAATCTAGTTTCAATATTCTACACGTGGATATCCCATTTTTCTTGCACCATTTGTTGAAGAGGCCGTCATGTCTCCAAACTATGTTTTTGGCACCTTTGTGAAAATTGGATGACTATAGATAAGTGGGTTTATTCCTGGGTCCTTTAGTCTATACCTTTAGGACATGTCTGTTTTTATGTCAATGCCATGCTGTTTTTGTAATTATGCTTCTGTTGTATATTTTAATACCAGGTATTATGATGCATCCAGCATTGTTCTTTTTATTCTGGATTGCTTTGGCTGTTCAAGGTCTTTTTTGTGAAGCAAATCATACATCTTATCTGTTAATTTTTCATTTTTATTTCTAAAGATAAGGACTCTTTTTTTTCATACATAACCACAGTATCATTATCATGCTTTGAAATATAGTCATGTGCCAAATAACCATGTTTCCAATCAGTGGACCACCAGTCCTGCAGTGGTCCCATAAGATTATAATGGAGCTGAAAAATTTCTCTCACCTAGTAGCATTGTAGCCATTATAACATTAGAGCATAACTCATTACTCATGCATTTGTGGTGGTGATGATGCAAACAAACTTGTGCTGCCAATCATTTGAAAGAATGACACATACAATTGTACAAAATGCATAATATTAATAGAATAATATATTATTGTGTTACTGGTGAGCATTTACTATACTTTTTATTGTCATTTTATAGAATACTCCTGCTTATAAAAAGATTTAATGTAATATATTATCCCTTGTTTCACTGACACCCTTACACATATCATTTTTACCTCACCTCTTAATTGCATCATTTTCTCTTATTCTTGATTTAATTTTGTGTTATTTTGTTCATTGTGGCCCCAGAAACAATATGCTACACACACATACCCACACACATGTACATTTATATCAAGCTTATGTCATATGTATAAGCTTGTATATATCATATGCCTTAGATGTATAGTTATACCATATGTTTATGTATATTTTACTCAATGACCAAATCACCTATGGACATATTTCTCAGAACAATATTCCTTTCATTAACACATGACTAATAATTTCTTGATATCATCAAATGTCATTATTAAAATTTTCAATCGTTTTGTTAAAATTTTCCTAACAGTTTGTTTATTTGAATCAATATCTAAGTAAGGTCCACATATTGGAATTGTTTAGTACATCTTTTAATTTAATCTTCCCACAGATCTTTTTCTTCTCATAATTTACTTGTTGAAGAAATTAGGTCATTTGTAGAATTTGCTGTATAGTTAGTGTAAAAGATATCTCTCAGTTGTCTTTCTTTAAACTTATAGTAATTAAATCTAGAGGCTTGATCAAATGCAGTTTTGATTTTAGGGGTAAGACTTTATAGATGATAGTGTGAGCCTTCATTAGGAGGCTAACATGGTCTGGTTGTCTCTCTTTTGGGTGATAAGCATCCATTCAAGTTCAATGTTTGGATACATTAATTCATTAAGTATTACAAAATGTTTATATTCTCTTATTTCCTGTCTTCATTTATTAGCTATAATATTCCTGTAAAGAGAACATTCATCTATTTTGGGGGTAGCTTTTGTTTGAACTGATTACCCAAAAGAACAATCCAAGGGTGGTCATCACTAATATTTTCAAATATCTGTCAACTTTATGGTTGTTATAATTCAGAAAAGGTGATTAAGGTATACCTCTAAGCCAGGCCTAGTGAAACATGCCTGTAAGCCCAGCTGCTGGGAAAGCTGAGGCAGGAGGGTTACAAGTTTGAAGTCAGCATGGGCAATTTAAAGGTCTCAGGATGTAGTTCATTGGTAGAGTACTTACCTAGTATGTGTGAGGCTCTGAATCCAATCCCCAGGACTTGGAAAAGGGGAGAAAAAGGATATATTTCTCTATGTTTACAGATACAGATGCAAATGTATACATTAATTAATAAAGATTGTTATTTAAGTAGGAATACTAAAACCATGCCAAAGTCATAATTATAAATCTAAATTTACTTTAAAAAATAAAATTGCTAAAATGTGTATAAGCTTTATAAATTTCAAAATATTTACCTAGAATTTTCTGACATATTGATATCTCATTTTTATTGTATTTGTAATATATTATTTCTATTAAATGTTAATTAAAAGGGAATGCAGTGGTGTCTTTTGAAAGAAGAGGATGTCATTCCTCGAATCAGGGCAATGGAAGGTCGTAGAGGAAGACCACCAAATCCAGATAGACAGCGAGCAAGAGAAGAATCCAGGATGAAACGTAGGAAGGGTCGACCTCCAAATGTTGGCAGTGCAGAATTCCTAGATAACACAGATGCCAAATTGCTAAGAAAACTGCAGGCTCAAGGTAAGAAATGTAATGTACGTAACACTGTGCTAATTATACTAAAAATTATGCTAAACATATTTTTTACATTTTTATACTTAGGAATGAATGACACTATTCTCAGTTTCTAAATAATAGATATTTGTGTTAGAATAAATGAGAAAATAAGGAGTCCCACTGGTAACTGGAGTTCTTTGATTTAGGTAATTTTTCAAGAGCCATACTTATAAACACATCCTATCCCATGTGTTTAGAATTACAAATGTGGGTGTTAAGCTATTAAGGCTTGCACAGAAAGGGAATCAACCAGCACTTGGCACTTGCCTTAAGGTCGTGCCAACCTTCTGGAAATTCTCCTTTTAACAGCTCCCGATTCCTTGAGGTGGTACATGAGAATTACTCCAAAATATGTGGATCTGTGGAATAAATTTTCAGTCAGAGAACTCCAATTACTGGTAAGTAAACCAGTCTTTTAGTTTGGGTTCTCCTATAGTCTGGATATAGTATATATTTTCAAAATGCTCAATTAATAGAACTATATGAAAAAGTATTTTAATATCACCAGAATGTATCATTTATCAAACTGAAAGTGCTCATAATAACCTAAGATATATTCATGATTCAAAATTATGCATAAATTATCAAGACAAAGCCATGCTACATATAACACAGAGAAGGCTGAATAAAATAAAATAGTTCTGATATGGCATTTAGTTACTGTTTACAAATGTGAAGGCTTTTAACATAGAACATAGAAACATGTATAGATAACTTTTATTTGCAAGCTTTTATTTACATGTAAAGACATAAGAATGTAAAACAAAGGTTTAGTAAAGAAAAATTACTTTAAAAGACTAACATAAATTTACTTTCTCTATAAATAAACATCAAAATCTGGAGGAAATGCCTGAAATATTTATTTCTATTTATTGTAAACACCACCATAATATTGGCATATTTGTTTTTATTTTAAAACAAAGTATCTATGAAAAAAGCTCATAGAACAGAATGCTGTAAAACAAAAGACACTTACTCTTCCTCATTAGTGGAATCATTAGGAGGGTTTTTTAAAAAAACTCTCTAGAATGTGTACACACATATTCAGACATACATTCGAACATATTTACATCCTTCTTGATTTCTAAAATAAATATACTTATAATGTCATACTATTCAGCTTGTTCTTTTCCCATTTATCTTGAATCTTTCTGTATTAGTGCTTACAAACCAACCAATCTGTCTTTTAATCACTGAGTAGTGAATGATGCCACATGTAGCTCTACTTCATTAAACCAGTCTCTTCAGTGAATCCTTTCTATCACAGTGTCTTAATAAATATATATTGCACAAAATAAACATATAAATCATGTTTACTTAAACATGTACTGCACATACCATTTCTAATTTTGGTAGATAGCTGGCAAGTATTGTCTCTAAAAAGGCTATACCAATTCAAACTTTGACCAGTAGTATGTAAGTTAACAACCTACCATATAACTTAATATCCTGTAAATTTTTTTCTACCTTAATTTGTTAGTCAATTTTTTTTTTTAGTTTTTACTTTATTTATTTTTTTTTTGTAAGACTTTCATCTCTGCCAGGTAGCTGTCAGTAATGATTAAAAAAATGGATATATTAACATACATAAATTTTAAAAGGTAATATTCTCAATAATCCATTAATTCTTCTGAAAAATGCATAATGGTTAAATGTATGTATTGTTTTGCATAAAATAAGTCCTCAAAATTAACTGACAGCTAAAACATGGGCTCTTTGTATATCCAACACAAATATCATTATATCTGAAATGGCAAATATAAATTTGCAAAATTAACTATGTTTTTATTGTAACAAAATAGAAGTTAATCTACTTTTACCCAATATTTTATTCTCCTTCTAGCTTTCAAATTGATTTTTAGTCTATTACATACTTCTCCCCCATTGCCATGGGTTAACTTTGCAATTTCTGTAAATTTTGAAGTAACTGTATATATATGTTCTTTCTCATCATGTATGTAAGGATTGAATATTTAACAGTAAATAATTATTAATCATTTTTATAACTGTATGGTGTATAGTTTTCATGTTTTTTTTCCTGAGGAGAAAAGAAAACAAGAATGAATCACTTTTAGTCTGTATAAATAAACCTGCTTATTAATTGATGAATACTATTAAATTTCAAATTTTCCAAAGTATCCAATAGCACCTGTCCTTTTTATGTCATAGAACATGAGATATCATATAGTGTATACAATGTACCATTATTTTATTATATAGCTATAAGAAGATAAAATGCTGCCAATTATCTAACACATCGATTGATTTTTAGAGATGTTAAAATGTTTTAAAATGTGTCTTAAAACCAAAGACATCAGTTCTGTCTAAAAGATCCCTAATTCAGTGAAAATAAACATTATTTCAAAAATTAACTTTTATCTTTGAAATTAAAGCAGTATGTGATTTCTTAAATCATAAAAGATATTTTTCAAATTAACATTTCAAATGTTATTTGTAACATATTCAGCAACCAGAAGCCAAATAAATGAGTAGATAATGGGAGCAATTTATTCCCCACTACCTAGGTGAATTTTTTTCTGCATCTCTAACTCATTCTCTTTGCTCCATAGTATCTCTAGTTTTTTTTTTCTTCTTCTTTTCACATTTTTCCCCTCCAGCTGCTCAAAATGTAAAATTTAAGCTATATAAATTTTAATGATTACTCAGATTGTATATTTCTTGCTAAAGTGAAAAGATATGAGGTGGATTTTTTGATGTTTTTCTGTCCACAGGCCTTAAAAATAAAAATTACTATGTACTTCTATGAAGCTTGAAGTTTACTGATACACTCATACACAAACATACATATATACATGTGTGTGTATATATATACATATACACACACACACACACACACACACACATATATATATATATAAAACAGAATTTCTTTATTAAAAGTCAGCTTCTTTTAGGGGAACAAAAGACTATATTTATGTCACATTTTCCAGGAAATGTTTTTAGAATCATTTAGCACATCTTCAGGCCTTTATAGTGGAGTTCAATAGGGTTCATTTCAATTCTTAATGTTGAAGGAAGTGTTTATCTGATATTATTATAGATGAGATTATATTCTTCAAGAATATTATTAGAGGTTGCTGAGTATGCATGCAAGGGTAGAGGCTTTTTTTCCCCTGAAAGTATTTAGTATATAGGAGATCTTTTTGTGTGACCCAGAAATTTTTGATAGTGTCTATGCTTCCTCAATGTTGAAATTATTGGAATATTGGGAGACATACTTTAGTAGCATTAGCTTCATTTTTGTTTTTCATCAACATTTCCAGTTTACAAGATAAACTTATACCCTTTACTTCTCCTCACCTTTTTTTAAATGTTCATGACATAAAATTATCCATAGCAAGCAACCATTTATTACAAGAATATGCAATTACATTCTTAGTTAAAATCTCAAGGCATTCAAATATTGCTTAAAGATTTTTAGAAGTTCTAGCAGATAGACTGTGGAGCTGAAAAGACAGACCTGGGTTTATATCTTGTCTCTGCTATTTAACTTCAGTGAGCCTTAGGTATTTTATTTATAACCTGGGCACAGCATTGCTTATTTCATAAAGTAGTTGTGAAGATCATGTAAACTTAACACAACAATGCTTGCGTTCACTAAGTGGTGGAAATTGATAGAGCTCAAGTGATTTAGGAGCTAGCAATCATGCATATTCATTATTGATGAATATAGTTTTATAGGTTCTTTATATTGTTCCTCAGATACAATGTTTGAAACAATGTCTTCTGTATAGTGATGCTATACAGAAGTTTTATTGCTTTGTTAACAAAGGAGAAACACAGCCTGTTCCAGAGGCTGTGATTCTGTCCATCAGCAGCAACAGGGGTCTTTTATTTTTTTTTTTTTATTTTTTATTTTGTATCACAGCTTTTTATTTTGCCTTATGTGTAGCTTACAAAGTTAAAAATATCAAGTTATATAGATTTTTTTTTAATTTTTTATTGTTGGCTGTTCAAAACATTACATAGTTCTTGATATATCATATTTCACACTTTGATTCAAGTGGGTTATGAGCTCCCATTTTTACCCCATATACAGATTGCAGAATCACATCAGTTACACATCCATTGATTTACATATTGCCATACTAGTGTCTGTTGTGTTCTGCTGCCTTTCCTATCCTCTACTATCCCCCCTCCCCTCCCCTCCCCTCCCCTCTTCTCTCTCTGCCCCCTCTACTGACATTCACTTGTCCCCCTTGTATTATTTTTCCCTTTCCCCTCACTTCCTCTTGTATGTACTTTTGTATAACTCTGAGGGTCTCCTTCCATTTCCATGCAATTTCCCTTCTCTCTCCCTTTCCCTCCCACCTCTCATCCCTGTTTAATGTTAATCTTCTTCTCACGCTCTTCGACCCTACTCTGTTCTTAGTTACTCTCCTTATATCAAAGAAGACATTTGGCATTTGTTTTTTAGGGATTGGCTAGCTTCACTTAGCATAATCTGCTCTAATGCCATCCATTTCCCTGTAAATTCTATGATTTTGTCATTTTTTAATGCAGAGTAATACTCCATTGTGTATAAATGCCACATTTTTTTTATCCATTCATCTATTGAAGGGCATCTAGGTTGGTTCCACAGTCTTGCTATTGTGAATTGTGCTGCTATGAACATCGATGTAGCAGTGTCCCTGTAGCATGCTCTTTTTAGGTCTTTAGGGAATAGACCGAGAAGGGGAATAGCTGGGTCAAATGGTGGCTCCATTCCCAGCTTTCCAAGAAATCTCCATACTGCTTTCCAAATTGGCTGCACCAATTTGCAGTCCCACCAGCAATGTACAAGTGTACCCTTTTCCCCACATCCTCGCCAGCACTTGTTGTTGTTTGACTTCATAATGGCTGCCAATCTAACTGGAGTGAGATGGTATCTTAGGGTGGTTTTGATTTGCATTTCTCTGACTGCTAGAGATGGTGAGCATTTTTCATGTACTTGTTGATTGATTGTATGTCCTCCTCTGAGAAGTGTCTGTTCAGGTCCTTGGCCCATTTGTTGATTGGGTTGTTTGTTCTCTTACTGTCTAATTTTTTGAGTTCTTTGTATACTCTGGATATTAGGGCTCTATCTGAAGTGTGAGGAGTAAAGATTTGTTCCCAGGATGTAGGCTCTCTATTTACCTCTCTTATTGTTTCTTTTGCTGAGAAAAAACTTTTTAGTTTGAGTAAGTCCCATTTGTTGATTCTAGTTATTAACTTTTGTGCTATGGGTGTCCTATTGAGGAATTTGGAGCCCGACCCCACAGTATGTAGATCGTAGCCAACTTTTTCTTCTATCAGACGGCATGTCTCTGATTTGATATCAAGCTCCTTGATCCATTTTGAATTAACTTTTGTGCATGGCGAGAGAAAGGGATTCAGTTTCATTTTGTTGCATATGGATTTCCAGTTTTCCCAGCACCATTTGTTGAAGATGCTATCCTTCCTCCATTGCATGCTTTTAGCCCCTTTATCAAATATAAGATAGTTGTAGTTTTGTGGATTGGTTTCTGTGTCCTCTATTCTGTACCATTGGTCCACCCGCCTGTTTTGGTACCAGTACCATGCTGTTTTTGTTACTATTGCTCTGTAGTATAGTTTGAAGTCTGGTATCGCTATACCGCCTGATTCACACTTCCCAACAGGGGTCTTTTAAAGAGGTGATTCAAAGTCTGCATTCTACATGTTCTCTGTTGGAGTTATAATTCACTTAGTCATTTCTGATCTCCTGGTACCATTCCCAAAGTCTGGATTGCTTAGTTCCTGTGGTGGGTGTGTTAAAGTGGTGCTTTCTAAAATGATATCATGATACACCACTTCTAGAGTTAGAAGTATTCAGACTGTTTGCCAACACAGAAAAGCAGTAACATTTCATAGCCTTTATACCTATTGCCCCATTAATGTTGGTTAACAGATAATCATCAAACCTCAGTAGCATATAATGCTAAGTGTTAATTGCTGGTGCAAGTGGAATCAGTTGTAAGCTAACTGAACAGCTTTGCTGACCTTGGCTGGACTTCATAACACGTGTGGGGTCAGTCTCATTCTCTAGCAGCCTAAATCAAATATGTCCTTATAGTAATGGGCAAGGCACAAGAGCAAAAGTAGAAAGAGCACAAATACCCTTTCAGGTTCTACTTTCATTATAGCTGCTAATTCTTGACCATAGATGAATTCAGAATTGAGGGACAAAATACATTCCACTTCTTGATGGAAGTTGCTGCAATGTCACATTGTGAATGACATGTTTAAAGGGAGGAATGAAGAATTGGGGCCATTATTTATGCCTTTCTACCACCCAAGTTCATACATTTTTTCTTGGAAATTATGAGAAGTAAATTGTCCTTAAAATTATTGATTATAGAAGATTTAGTCTCTCTTTCTCATAAGTAAGAATATCACTGATTTAAGGATTTAACCATTAGTATACCTCATTGAAATATAAGTTTGGGGAGGAGAGTCTGTTTTATTTGAGGGTATTTCTTTTTATGTATTTTATTGTTTTACAATTGAAATCTAATTATTGTTCTTAACCTATAATTTTGGCAATTTCTAAGGACAATGACCATGACATTTTCTACTACACTACTCTCCTACTTGGTACCTTTTAACCATAAGCAGTTTTCTTAAATATTATACCCTTCATGATGATATAGTACTAATTTCACAGTTAGCATTTTAGGTTTGCAGTCATGTGAAGTTGTTAGTAATGTTTTCTGAAATTTTTTGTTTTTCAGAAATAGCCAGGCAAGCAGCACAAATAAAGCTTTTGAGAAAACTTCAAAAGCAGGAACAGGCTCGGGTTGCCAAAGAAGCTAAAAAACAACAAGGTGGGTGATATAAATGATGGCATGAATTTGAAAAGTGAGTGTTGGGGAGTTCATAAAAGGCTTCTTCTTTGCTCATCTGATGATAATCTGTGCTTTGGTTTCTCATAGCAATAATGGCTGCTGAGGAGAAACGAAAGCAAAAAGAACAGATAAAGATTATGAAACAACAGGTATGTTCATGCATTGAACTTTTAGAACATGGTCCTTATTTGGAGGATCTATATAAGTACATTATTTTGATTTTGATTTTTTTAATAACTACTACACATTGTTATGTGTTCTATTTAGAAAGTTGTCACCTTCCATTAGTTAAAATTTCACCTCATTTTAAAATTAAGTCGTCTTCTTTCAAGGTTTTGTTTTGTTTTGTTTTGAGGTTTTCCTTGCAGTGCTGGGAATTGAACCCAGGGTCTTATGCATGCACAGCAAGTGCGCTACCTCTATATTTCTAAGTTGTTTTCTTTCTTTTTTTTTTTTTTTTAATGATTACAAGCTAACATGATGGTGCATGCCTATAATCCCAGCAACTCAGGAGCCTTGAGGCAGGAGGACTACAAGTTCAATGTTAGCCTCAGCAACTTAGTGAGACACTGTCTCATGTTTAAAAATGGATAGAGATGTAGGTCAGTGGTAGAGCACCCTTGGATTTAATCACTTGTACCACAAAACAAATAAAAAAACAAACAAAAATTAGCAAAAAAATTAGCAAACAGAAAATTTATGTATTTTAGTATCTTAGTACTTTGAGTATAAGTGGACGTCCTGAACAATTGAAGGCTTTTTAAATTTATGTAGTGGTAAATGAAAGGTATTGCTTGAACATTCACATTTTAATAAGGAAAGTTGGTTGTTCTAAAATATGTAAAATATTAGAAAAAATTAAATTCAAGTTATATATGATAAGGTTTACCCTTCTAAATGCTTCAAAAATTACTTAAAACTTGCTACTGCACAAAAATAATGAAAGCATTATTTTAGCACATCCAGAATTTCTTTATCTGCAGTATCCCTCCTCTATGAGATCTTCAGACTATGATTGAGCAAATGAAATAATTTTAAAATCCTTATAGGTACAATACTAAATGATAAGGTATTCAGCTTCATTTAAGATTGAATGCATAAACTAGTCTTCCACCTCCACAAACTCATGTAACATTAAAACAGAGAGGAAATGGTAGCCAAGTATTATTCTTTAAGAAATTTTAAATGTTATTTCCAAGTATGAAATGAAATCAACTGTGTTACTCTGTAAATAGCTGCTAAATAAATGACTTGGGTTGGATTTAATGTAATTATTTCTAAGGTTCCCTGAAGAATTAACTAATGTGACTAGAGATAGTTGATACAGATTTGGGTTTTAGAATTTTGGAGTTTAGAGATTTGGGCAACCTAGATTGAAATATAGGCTTAGCTACTTAATAATTTTGTGACTTTGGCTATACCCAAAGGACCTAAAAACAGCATACTACAGGGATACAGCCACATCAATGTTTATAGCAGCACAATTCACAGTAGCTAGATTGTGGAGCCAACCTAGATGCCCTTCGATGGATGAATGGATTAAAAAAATGTGGCATTTATACACAATGGAATATTACTCAGCACTAAAAAAAAAAATAAAAAAAAGATCACGGCATTTGCAGGGAAATGGATGGCATTAGAGCAGATTATGCTAAGTGAAGTTAGCCAATCCCAAAAAAACAAATGCCGAATGTCTTCTCTGATATAAGGGGATGACTCAAAATGGGGTAGGGAGGAAGAGCACGGGAAGAAGATTACCTCTAGATAGGGAAGAGAGGTGGGAGGGAAAGGGGGGGAGAAGGGGAATTGCATAGATGGTGGAAGGAGACCCCCTCATCGTTATACAAAATACATGTATGAAGATGTGAGAAAAAAAAAAAGAATAGCATTACCTTAGATTAGGTAGAGAGAAGTGATGGGAGGGGAGGGGATGGGGGGATAAGAAGGATAGTAGAATGAAATAGACATTTTATTACTGTGTGTATATATGTGACTGCATGACCAATATGATTCTGCAACCTGCACACTCAGAAAAATGAGAAATTATATCCCATCTGATTCAAACGTATGATATGTCAAGGTCATTGTAGTGTCATGTGTAACTAATTAAAACAAATAAAAAATTTAAAAAGAAAAAAATAAAATTATAGATATAACTTTATACCCACAAAAAGTAATAATAATTTTGTGACCTTGGATGAACTACTTAACCTCTAATTCTCTATTTCATCTGTTGTAAAGTAAGATAATTGTAATTTTTTGATATTAGGAAAAGTATTCACTCTGGAAATCTCAGTTTTTCTCTTTTATAGTAAGAATATAATTTCAACTTCTGTTTGTTTGTTTGTTTTTAATGATCACAAGTTGTTTTATGTAAAGTGACCAGCTCAGTGTTTTTTCAAGTGCTCAATACTATAAGATTAATCTATATTATTATTATAATTCATAAATAACGTTTATCTACCTGTGTTTCTCATCCCTGGTGAGAGCACTGCCAAATAATAGTACATATAAATCTCTTGAATATTTAAGATAATACTTTAGACTAAATGTACTTAAGTCCCAAATTACATAAGCCCAAGATTGTCTACCTATCTCTTTGCACAAGAGTACAGTGGTATTCTTGTGCTTATTTGAGGGCATACCACTATAAAATCTTACAATTGACAAGAGCAGAAAAATTAGCTCAAGAGTATGATTTACTTAGCTCTAATCCAAATAAATACATCAGATATGGATCAAACATAGTCTTCTCTAAGACTTGTAGATAACATGAAAGATACCCTTGGGTTTTTATTCTGGTAAGCTAAAATACTTAATACCAAAAGAGTATTAAGTATTTTAGCTTGCAGAATAAAAATGCAAAATCATAGGGTATCAGTCTTCTGAAATCATAATATTAATTCCTAAAATCTCATTATCAAGTAGTAGGCCCGTGTAGGACATCAATAAAACATCAGTGTATCAAAAAGAAATTAAATATATATTAAAGTATATCTTCAAAAGGCACAACTAGCATCTGGAAAATGAACCAAGTTTTATAATATACAGCAGTATAAAATGTGTTTGCTCTGGAAGTTCTAGAATAAATACAATTTGAAGTAGAAAATTTCAGGTGTTTTTGTTCTGAAAATTATGCATTTATTCTCATCAGTGTCATTTTGGGACTCAAGTGGAAGTTATGAGCATGAAATTGATAACAGTATGCTTATAGTATATGAGGTAATTTTTAAAAATCAATGTACGTTCTTATCAAAATATAGATGATCACTAAATAAAACATAACCCACAGTCAGTTCATTAAATTTAGACATTGTGTATACCAACTGTGTTATATAACCAATTCCTTAGACTTTTAAATTGATATCAATCCATTTTTTTAAGTATTACAGATTATTTTTAGATGGGCTTATTGAAGTAGTTAAAAGGAATATCATATTGTTCAACATTTAACTATAAGTTTTAGAATGGAAATTATTTTTTATCTAATTGTGACAGTAAAAAAGGGCAAGCACCTTATCCTGGTTTATAGATGAATAGTTATTTGCTCTAGATCATCCAATTAATAACTTTAACCCAGAACTAGTTTATGTATTCTGATTCTGAAGACACTAATTTTTTCTACTTTTCTATCCTGTACTTATTTCAAATTAATTTTTATTTGCAGTTACAAATATTTATAAATATTTCCAGGCTATGTAAGTTTAATCAGCTTTATTTATCTGGTTTCTGTATATTTATTTAGCATTTTTATTTTATAGATTATGAGACATTTTTAAAATCATATGAATTTAAAACATAAAAACATAATTTTGTAATAAATCATTGAAATTTTTATATACAGTCTAGGCAGCATTTGATAATTTTGTGTTTTTTTTCTTATTTGATTCCAGTTAAACACATTTTACCTCAATATTTATTTTATTATCTTAAATTTTTATAATCTTTCCTTCAGGAAAAAATTAAGAGAATACAGCAAATCAGAATGGAAAAAGAACTTCGAGCCCAGCAAATTCTAGAGGTAGAGTTCTTAAATTTAATATGATTAAAGTAATATAATCATGTTTTTTGATAACTCTGCAAAAAATTAAAAAATTGCCTATGTCTCTCACCTATACAAATTAACATGTTCATCAGAAAATATCTTTAAATATAATGCATAAAGTAAGACCTTCTCTGAACTTTATTTAGCAAGCTTATCTAATCCTACCAGTAAAAATCTAGGAAATAAGACAAAAGAAAAAGGAAGACCTTTGACCACCTAATATAGTTGTCATAAAGTTCATTTGCTAAAACCTTTGTTCTTTACTCTTAGAAAAGTTATTAGAGTTTATAGTCAGATATTTACTTTCAATATAGAAATAAACATTTTATAAAAGTAAACATTCTGAAAGTAAAATTAAATTTTAAATATAGAAACAATTTTACTGGCATGGTTTGCTGGTTCTAGCATAACTCGGTTCCCTATAAGATTACTAGAGTAAGATAGAAGACATGTTGTCAACAACAAAAGTAGTAGCCAAAGACAGCAAAGGAAAATAGAAAAAAGCTCCATCTGGTATATACAGGGACCCAAAAGCCTAGCAAGAGTTTGTAATCTTTTAGTTGAATAGCAAGCAATTTCAACACCTTAATAGCCCAAAGGCATTACTCTATCAAACTGTGTAGTATAATAACCGATGTTCAAAATAATTGCCCTGAGTCATCAAAAAAAAGCCAAATTATGTTTAGTGTACTGTGTCTAAACAGGCATATGTCTCAAGGTTATTTCCATCTAACATAATGCAAATAAACTTTTAATGCTTAAAATTATTATAACTTCTCAGCTATTCAGGAAACTACTGCTTTATAGACCACTTTATTTGCTGTGGGTCCAGAAAGCTGAGATTTTTGTTGTTTTTTTACCCCTTCTAGAAATACATACATGTTCTCTAATCCATTTTAATCTTAAACTCCTAAATCAAAAATATCTCTATCTTAAAGTATATTGAAGTTAATTATCAGATAGTTATGAAACTATCTAGTTAATGACTTTAAGATTTATAAAGTTTACATTTGATTATATGATATTTTATTAAAATTTTTTGTAGTTGTAGATGGACACAATATCTTTATTTATTTATTTTTATGTGGTACCGAAGATCAAACCTAGTGCCTCCCACATGCGAGGCAAGCACTCTACCACTGAGCTACAGCCCCAGCCCAATAATATGATCTTAATGGCCAAAATGTGCTTGATGAAAGATTTATAGGTTTCCATCCTGTTAGAAAAAGGGGAGGACATATGGTGTGACACTACATTGAATACAACCAAAGACATGAAAGGTTGTGCTGCGTTTGTATACAGTCAATCAAAATGCATTCTGTTGTCATATATACCTAATTAGAATGAATGAATGAATGAATGAATAATTTTTTTAAAAAAGGATATTGTAAAAACAAAAAAGGGCGGGGAAAAGAACACTTGAAATTTAACCACAATATGTGAGATAGAGAGAAACAGATTTAATGCTTCATTTAGTGGTTATATCTTAAATTTAAGTTTTAAAATTAAGTTTTAAAAGAAATTTCAAGACATGTGCATTTTAAAATTGTTACTGATTTATTCTTTTTTTAAAGAATTTTATTTTTTGATCAAATTATATTATTGTGTGCATGCATAAATAGATAACAATGAATTTTGCTATTCTGTATGCTTATTTTTTATTAGTTAATTAATTTATTTTAATTAGGTATATATGACAGCAGAATAAATTTTGATTCATTGTACACAATTGCGACACAACTTTTCATTTCTCTGGTTGTACATGATGTAGCGTCACACCATATGTGCAGTTATACATGTACCTAGAATAATGATGTCCATCTCATTCCACCATCTTTCCTGCCCCCATTCCCCCTTTACTCTTAGAAAAATTATTAGAGTTTATAGTCAGATATTTACTTTCAATATAGAAATAAACATTTTATAAAAGTAAACTTCTTCATCCCCTTTGCCCCATTAAAGTTCTTCCATTTTTCCCATGCGCCCTCCACCCATTATGGATCAGCATCCACTTATCAGAGAGAACATTCGGCCTTTGGTTTTTAGGGATTGGCTTATTTCACTTAGCATGATATTCTCCAACTCCATCCATTTACCTGCGTATGCATATTCTCTTTTAATGCTGAGTAATATATCCATTGTGATTTATTCTTGAAATAGTTTTTATTTAGCAGTTAATATATATCCTGTTTTCTAAATTTTTTAGAGATGTTTTAAAATCAGAAAACAAAAAATGACAAAATAATTTTTTCTGTAATTAAGTTTTAAGATAACAAATACTCAGTTGTTATAGATTTTTAATGAAGTTTGTAGACAGTAAGAAAAGTTGTCATATTCTTATGAATTTAATAATTTTTGGCATATCCTAATGCTTATCTATAAATTAGAAATATAATTAACGGGGAAAATCTGTAATTGTCCACATATATGTTACATATTGTTTTGTACCTTGTGAGGCATGTAGCTTCATTTCAAGTCTGAGATTATTTGCAAGTTGTAGTGGTGCTGTTGCATGACTTTGAGACCTGTTTTGCATGCACAGGCTAAAAAGAAAAAGAAGGAAGAAGCGGCAAATGCCAAATTATTGGAGGCCGAGAAACGAATAAAGGTTAGTTTAGATGAGAATCAGAGTTTTTATTTTTCAAAAAATAAAAACTATGTGTTTTACCAGCATCAATTATACATATATTTTTTTAAAAAAAGCTTTCCTCAGAATGGCTATCTAAAAATACATTATAGCAGATACAATGTGTAAATGTGTGCTTTTATTTGTATGTATATTATATGTATACATTGTGTATTTTTATTTCATTATACAGGTTCTATGTAATGCTTTCAGCTCTTTCAATAGGAGACATCAAATCAGAAATGCAAATTATTGCATAACACCTGTATATAGTTTTGCTTGATAAGAATGATTCCCCAAAAGATTTTGTGTGTCATTTATGTTTGTTTAAAACTATGTCCCAAATCTGATTCTCCCCATATAACTTTATCTTTGTTAATATCTAGCCCCAAAATGAAAAGCATATAGAAACAAAATTCTATCAACTGCTATTTACTAATAAGTACTATTTACTTATCGAAGTATAAGAGAGATGTTCTTTCCCTTCCCCACCCACCCTGTCTACTTCAGATAACTAAATTCTAAAAGTGGGCAGCTGTGTGAACCTGGTAGTATTCAAAACAACCAGAAAACTGTTTTCTTTTTGTGGGGTGGGAAGGCAAGGTTGGTGCTGTGGTTGAACCCAGGGCCTTACAAATGATAAGAATCATCCCTACCTCTGAGCTATATCCCTAGTACCTATTTCTTATCTTTTCAACACTCTGTTACTTTATTCTTTACGTGTCTGCCCCTTTTATGCCTACTCTTAATATTAATTTCATTCAGATTTTACCTTTATAAAAATTGTGAAACTGATGAGATTCTTAGAATTATTTGCATTAAACCCCTGTCCCCTTGGGATGGTGTTGTGAACCATAGGTGGGTATAGAAATCTGATCACCAAAGTCTTTATCACTTTTATTCATAGAAAATAAATATTTGTGGTTAATTATAAGTACATTGGGGGAGATTATATTTGGAGTGGGGAGAATTCTAATCAGCTAAATTTGAGAGTTACAACATAATGTATTAAAATTATTTTTTTTAAATGTGTGATTTGTATCTCATGCTCTGACAATCTAGTCAGTTCAGTAGATCACCGTTGATGTGTATTGTTAGGATATTCATTGACTTTTAAGTTGAAATCCTTGCTCCAGCATCATATGGTCTTTATGTTAAATATATAGAACTATGTGAAATTGAGTTGCCATTTTACAAGAAAAAACATGATTGAATATTGGCAATTCTGTATGGTTCAACCTAATGGAAGACTATAGAATTTTAGAAACAGGAACTTTTATACTTTTTAGGGATTGGCTTATTTAATAAAAATATCCCATTTTATTTTTAGCATGTTCTAAATCTTTCCCAGAATTCATATATTAAAAGTTTCTTATTTTTAAGGAAAAAGAATTGAGAAGACAACAAGCTGTTCTTCTGAAGCATCAGGTCTGTATACATGTGATTATGTAACTGTTGAAATGTATGTTTTATAATTTTGCTTAAATCTATTTGGGGGAAAATGTTCAAAATATTTCTTTAAAATTTCTGATATAATTCCTGCTTAAGTTTTTCTTTCATCACTTAGTTATTGCCTTGCTTTGATTTTGGTGTCTTTGGGGGGGGTTAAAATTGGTTTTATGACTCTGTGATTTCTGTTTCATAATGTTGTGCCAACTCTTTCTACCAGGAGTTGGAGAGGCATAGACTAGATATGGTATGGGTATGTTTATTTTTGTACATCTAACACCGCATTGTGATTTGGTTGTGATATGGTTGTCATAGCAATGCATAAAGTGTAGCACTGGCTGCTGTCATATTACATACTGCTGCATGGCTTTACAGCACAGTGCATTGCATACATCTGCTTGTCTGTCTATAAAGAAGTATGATACATCTCCAAGATTTTTCATTGAATTGCATAAGTCTTAAGTAAGGCTCTCTCTAAAAATATACATTACTGATGTCACAGGGAAAGTTGGATCACTGTACAGTTAGATACAGTTGTAACCTGTATTCTCCCATCATTCTAGATGCAAAACTACCATTGAGTGCAATGGAAATTTTGAGTTTGTTTGATGAGAGAATATTAAATATTTATACTAATATATTTACAAATATATTTAAACTAAAAAATCAAGTAGAGCAGGTGCAGTTGACACACACCTATAATCCCAATAACTCAGGAGTTTGAGGCAGGAGAACTGCCAAGTTTGAGGCCAGCCTCAGCAACTCAGCGAGACCCTGTCTCAAAATTTAAAAAAAAAAAAAAAAAAAAAAATTAAATGGCTGGGATGTACCTGTGGGTTCAATTCCCAGTGCTGCAAAGAAAAAAAAAAATCAATTAGCTATCATTCATCTGTGATTTTTTTAATTTAAAATAAAATGAGATTATCAAATTAAGCTAGTGCTTACCTTAGGTAAACACTGTACATTTTAGATTATACTTATTAGCCCATGGTGCATCTTTCTGGTTTTAAACAGTGCATCAAGTGGCAGACATCAGTAAATAGAATATCCCATTTTATTTGTGTTTGTGTATGAACTAATACTAGTTTAGTTTTATAAATTGTTATAAAAGCTTTTAAAAAACCCTTTCTAATTTGTTGGTGATTATTAAATCATTAAAGTGATTTTATACATGGAATAAAACCAATTCTAAAATCATTACATGAAAGTGATTATAGATCAATTTCTGCCTGATCTAAAAATTTTAAGAACAATACAACCTTTAGTTCAATTGGCTATAGTAAGTATTTGTGGTTTTTCTAATAGCAGATGTAAGGTAACTGACCTGTTCCAGCCAACCATTATGCTTTTTGTTCTGCCAGCTTTTGAAGGAGCATCACAACTGACCATAAGTAAATCTTGTATGCTTCTGTTTACACTGTCTCCATGTTCATTGCTTTACCTTTTTGCTTTTGATTGTTCTTGTATTTGCTTTCTAAACCTGAACTAAAACATGCACAGACTGGCCATTCTTGTCTTATATTTAGTATTTACTGTGACTTGTCTATAAATGCTAAACATGCTATACTGAGTTGTTTTTTTTTTTTTTTTTTTGTTTTTGTTGTTGTTGTTTTGTTGTTGTTTTCCATTTGAAAATCAAACTATTAACTATGGTTGAGTTAGTTTTCTAATTTTATTTGGCCTAATAGGAACGTGAACGAAGACGACAACATATGATGCTTATGAAAGCTATGGAAGCTCGTAAAAAAGCAGAAGTAAGTGTATGTTTCTAAAAAAATTACCTTATTGGAGTTGGGGTTGTGGCTCAGTGGTAGAGCATGCATTAGGCACTGGGTTTGATCCCCAACACCACATTTTAAAAAAACCAAAACAAAAAACGAAATACACAAAAATAAAGGTATAAAACATTACTTTATAAATTAATATTTTTTCCCAAAGCATTAGCTCTTCCAAACATAAATTTTTTTCAGAGTATGAGTTTGTCCTGATTTACTGGCTTTCATAAACAAACTGAAGGTTAAATATAGTAACACTATAATTCAGTGTTTAAAAAGAATAGAAAGGGTTCCAATGTATGTGTTAATTTTTCTGGCTGAGATTTTAATTATTTATGTGTTGAATGGTATTAGTTTGGATATAAGTAGCTACTTATTAATGTAACCAGAATGTCACAAAATTAATATTATAGCATGCCTAGGCAATTTTGTCTGTGCTAATTTAAACTCCAATAATTCTAATTCTGATGGACTTCTGCCATCAGAATTATTCTTTATGTCAGAAAAATAATTCAGAAAAAGACAATTATTTAGTATGTCAAAACAAATGTACTGGAATTTAATAGAAATCTGTTAAACATTAAAATAATATGTTACAAAGGAAAGCATTCTGCATTAGAACTGTTGAATAGAGAAAGGTGTATGGCCATTATAACCAGGATTTTGGAGGTTGAAAAACTCAAATTCCCATGCTAATTTTGACACCAATTTGCCTTTCCTTTTCAGACTTTTTCTTTAAAATTGAAATAATGATACCTACCTTTTAGGGTTGTGGGATCATCAAGTGAGATAAATATTTAATAAATGATAATTAGACTGAGGATGTCACTTAGTGGTAGAATGCTTGTCTAGTGTGCGTGAGGCCCTAAATTCAGTTCTCAGCACTGGTATACATACATACTCACATACCTACATACATACATTCACACAATTAAGGAAAACAATACTGTTTTATCTAGAATTGAGAGCCCTATGTTTTATTATTTTCATCTCAAGTTCTGGCACATATTTTTAAGATAGATTTTTGGTATGTAGACACAATATTATATGTATTGTTTTAGAACCTGGACAGGGTAGTCAGATTACCTGAATTTAGATTCTGATTTTAGTATTTTCTAGCTATATGATCTCATCCAAGTTATTTAAAATTTTCATGACTTATTTAATCTGCAAAATGGATACAGTAATAATTCCTAACTCATAGGAATTGTTATGATATACACATGGGTATGAATCTGTCTTAGTATAGGTATAAAGTTCTTAGAACAGTGCCTGACACATAATATACTTACAGTTAGTTACTATATTTGTATTTGCTTTGTACAGTGGACCTAGAAAGATGCATAGCCAGGGTGGGAATCACTACCAGAGATTACTTCTAAATTTTCTCCAGCAGTCACTTTCTGTTACTTTCCTAATATTTATGCTCAGACATTTTTCCTTATGTCTTTTTTCCCTAATTTGTTGATTATCCAGTCCCTCTACACCTAACATAAGAATGAAATCTATGCATCTATGCATAGAATTGTAACCATAATCTGAAAATGATGTCCAGGAAAAGAGAAAGTTATCGCTGCTCTTTTTATTCCCTTCTGGAAGCAGTGCCATGGTAGGAAAAATAGGGAATGAAATTAATTAAAATCCTGAATGCTCAACCTAATTTCCTTCAGTCTGGAGATGGAACTGAATGAGTAATTAGTAGCTCAAGAAAAAGACCTGGAAAATCCCTTAAGAGATAAATTCTTGGTTGGGGACGTGTGTAAATTCTTCCCTGCCTCTATTCTCCTCCTCCTCACTCCTTCCTTCCTTTCCTCCCTCCTCCCTTCTTATTTCCTATTTCCTTTTTTTACTAGAAGGAATAAGAAGTCCTCCTCCTTTTCCTCTTCCTCTTCCTAATCCTCCTCTTTCTCTATTTCTTTTTTACAATAAGGAGTAAGAAGACTTATTTCTTGTCATTCTGGGTTTTCCTAGTTGAGAGGAAAGCTAAGTAAGAAAGACATTATAATAAAAATAACGTAGAGCATTATCTCCAGGCTACTGTTGTTTGGTAGAAGAAAATAGAAAGAATAAGATCATCTGAGGCAGTAAATACCTTTATGAAAGAGGCACTCAAAAGACTCAGAGGACATGACCTTTTCCATTGGTTTTTTTCATATTTACACTCTGTGACCTGGGGATAAAGTAGGAAAAGCTGCTGCAGAGAGGTGGGTAAGATCTGGGTTGAGTGGAGGGTGGCAGCTACAGCATAAGCAAAACTAATTAAAATTAGATATTCTATTAAAGTCATCATACTGTGATATATGCATACCCATATTTATAACAGCACAATTTACAATAATCAAACTATGGAACCAGACTAGGTGTCCATCAATAGATGGATGGATAAAGAAAATTTGGCACGTATATACATTGGAGTTGTATCCAGCCATAAAGAAAAATTAAATATTTCAATTGTAGGAAAATGTATGGAACTTGAAACCATTATATTAAGTGAAATAAGCTAAACTCAGAAGGTCAAGAGCTGTATGTTTTCTCTCATATTTGGAAGCTAGAGAGGAAAAAGGAAAAGAAATGTGGTAGTGGCGGAGGAGATCTCATGAAAATCGAAGGGAGAGTGCTGAGGATATAGCTCAGTGGTAGAGTGCTTGCCTAGCATGAGTGAAGCCCTGAGTTCTATCCCCAGTACCCAAACAAACAAACAAATAAGGTATCAGTACAAGAAAGGGACCGTGGGGTAGAAGAAGGGGAGCAGGTAACTTCTGGGGAGTGATATTGGCCAAATTATGTTGTTATATTGTGTACATGTACAAATATGTAACAACAAATCTCATCATTATGTACAACTATAATATACCAATAAAAAAGTGAAAAGAAGAAAAAATAGATATTTTAAGAATCTGTTAAAGCCCAAGTGAGGGGCGGCGAAGGAAAAATAACCCACCTGCATTGGAGCAATATAGGTGCTAAATAGGGCCGCCCACATCAAATATAAGTAATTTTGAAAGGAAATGGCAACCATGATAAAATATTAAATTAAAATAAGGAAAATATGTGCATAAATATTAGTTTAAATTTTAATAAAAGAGCCTAGTTTCCTTGCTTTTATTATTGCCTTCCTCAAACTCCATATATTCTCCACAGAGTAGCCAGTGATTTTAAAAAAGGTTCTCTATCTAGATTCCTAATTATAATTGTATTAAAGTACCAACTCTTCACCATGGCATAGCAATGCAAATGCTCTGAACTCTGCCTGCTCTTTTATTTTACCTCTTTCAGTTTGCCCCTTATACTATATTCATAATTTTTGTCTTATTTTTATTCCAAACTAATGGTTTTTTACCCATGATTAAGACTGCTCACAACCCAATCATTTCTCCTCTGTCAATAATGGGCATATTTTGGCTTCGTGTTCTGCCACCTGTTACTACCTAATAGTAATCCCAGACTTGTAATTTTTTTCCTATTATTAATGAAAAGAACAAACTTTACTATCAACTGAAGACCTTAGGAAACTTAGGCAAGGACAGTTCAGAATTCTAAATGATTTATGTGTAACTGTTGATTCTAAAATTTTAAATTCCTTTAATTATTAGACTGTGAAGAAAGAAAAATAGACTAAACAAAAAAGGAAATGTTAGAGATACAATAAATGTACTAAAACAGTACTTACACTACCCCCATACTCCCTTCCCTCCCTTTACTTCCCTCTATTTTAAAATTCAAGTGCCTTTAAAAACAAATGTATGTTAACTTTTCAACAGAATGTAAATGTTATTTGATAAGGATTTTTGGAAAGCACTATTAATTTACGTTTATTAAAATCTATAATTATCTCACAAATGAAAAATTTTGATTTTGATTTAGGAGACAATGTATATAATATTAACTTCCCTAAAGATAGTTAATTTTAAGTAAGTACAGAATTTTTTTATGTAATACTTTGGTGGGTTTTAAGAAAATATGATAAGTCACAGAGTTTATTTTATTTTTTATTTGATCTAATTAATTATATATGACAGTAGACTATTTTGAAACATCATACATAAATGGAGTATAACTGCTCATTCTTCTAGTTGTAAATGATGTAGAATCATGTAATCATATATGCACATAGGGTAATAATGTCTGATTTATTTTATCCTTTCTACCCCCATACTCCCTCCCTCCCTGCTAATAGTGAATTAGCATCTGGACATCAGAAAAAACATTTTATTTTCTTTTTTTTTTTAATTATACCTAAATAAGAAGTACCTTTTGAGTTTCTTTAATCATAGGATTCATAATTTTTTCTTTTAAGATTAGTTTTCAGAGGGGAAGAAGAAATAAAACTGGGATGAAACATACTAATTTGTTATTATTTAGGATAAATCTAGAGTATACTCTTAAACTCTGTGTGTGTGTGTGTGTGTGTGTGTGTATGTGTGTATATCCACCTGGGGATTAAATCCAGGGGTAGTCTACCACTGAGCTACTTCCACAGCCCTTTTTATTTTTAATTTCTGAGACATGGTTTTGGGTGAAAATAATGAAAAGCAAAATAAGTCATTATTTCTATGTTGTCCAAATTTTATTCCTAAACTTCCCAAGAGAATTTTGTTCATGGAAATAATAACACTTTAATCACTTTAAAGTTTTAACTGGAGTTTTTTTCCAATCATTTATAATGGCTAAGATAAATTTTTGTGCATGATTTTCTTTTTAAGGAAAAAGAACGGTTGAAGCAAGAAAAACGTGATGAGAAAAGATTAAATAAAGAACGTAAACTAGAGCAACGAAGATTAGAATTAGAAATGGCCAAGGAACTAAAGAAGCCTAATGAAGATATGTGCTTAGCAGATCAAAAGGTAACAATTTCATTAATAATTTTAATCTTTCCAGTTTTCTCATCTGATTCCTTTGTCAGAGCTGCCATTATGAAAGCCTTTAGTTTTTATCTAGAGCAGTAGATTTCTAAGTGTAGTTCAATTTGCCTTTTCTGGATAGCTACCAGTAAACTTCTGGCATTTCTGTGCTGATAGTGACAGTTCTTAATATATATGTGGAGTGCTGCAAACTTTTTAAATTTAAGTAGAAACATTGCAAAAATCACCAAAAAAGAATCATAGAAGCAAATAGTATTTTCATGTTTCTGTTGGTCCTTTCCAGGTATTAAGGCATGGAAAGATCTGTCTTTTCCCTATGCCCCATAGACATTTAAGTAAATTAGGATTTATAATTTATAACCTCTGGTGGTGCTTTAGTGATGGTAGCTAAACTTTGTTGAGCTTGTTGACTATGTGCCAGTTACTACACTAACTGCTTATGTAAATTCTTTGAAGTCTATGGTTTCATCTAATCCTCAACACTGTCACATTGAGCTAATATTTATCTCTATTTACAGATGAGAAAACTGATACACAGAGAGGTTAAGGAACTTGCCAAATATAATACAGCTAATACATAGCAATTTGTATTCAAGCCATAGTTTATTAGAATCCATATTGTTTATCATCTTGAAAGCCAAGAAATAGTCCAACCGCAGTACCTCACGTGTTTTCTCTTATATATTGCTTAACAAACAAGTACTATTGCTATGACACATAAAAGCAGAAATTTAGAAAAAACAAAATACTTTTGGCTACCAACATGTGATATACTTTTGAGTAGAAATCAATTTTGTTTTGCATATAGTTAAGAAGATGGTACTTCTAGTAAATTACATCAGTAATTCATCTCAGCATGTAAGTTAATTGAAATTAATCTCTTTCTCAGAGATTTAAGTTCATATTGATGGTTACTTGTGTTTTACTGCTTAATACCATGAGGATTGCAGAAAAGCTCCCAGGAAATTTACCATCCAAAGGGAAAACTAGTACAGATTAAGAAAGATAACAACATATTTTACTTCAGAAGATAGAACATAACTTTTTAAGTTCAAGTTATTTTAAATTCTATTTATTTATTTATTTTATTTTCAGCCTTTGCCAGAGTTGCCTCGTATTCCAGGACTTGTTCTCTCTGGAAGTACATTTTCAGACTGTCTCATGGTGGTACAGTTCTTACGAAACTTTGGTAAAGTTTTGGGCTTTGATGTGAATATTGATGTTCCAAACCTGAGTGTTCTTCAAGAGGGATTACTAAATATAGGGGACAGCATGGGTGAAGTACAAGACTTGCTTGTGAGGCTCCTCTCAGCTGCTGTATGTGATCCAGGTCTAATTACAGGATACAAGGTAAAAAAAAAATGTGTGTGTGTATGCATGTATATATATATATACATATATATTTATATTTACATAAATTTTTTTAAAAACAATTATAGTATTAGTACATTTGTAGCTAACGCAAACATATTAACAGAAGATTGCATAGACTGATCTAATTATTTTCACATAATGTCTCTCAAAGTTAAATGTAGGTTTGCATTAGTGTAAACCTGGTTATAAAGCTTAAGGTATGTAGCCCATTCTCAATTACTCTTTTTACCTCTACGTTTTAGGCAAAGACCAAGCTGATTTAAGGAAATACCCAAATGGTATTTGTCACAAACAGAATTCATAATTCACAAAGCAATTAGAACTCTTGTTTGCCTTCTGAAATTTTTCTTTATCTCACTCAATTACTATAACTGTCAGGCTTATCAGGGCACTTGAGACCAGCACATTAAGACTCTGTATTGCTTAGTGAATACTCAATAATTTCAAATTTATCTTAATCCTCATTAAGATATACATTCCCGGTTAGCTTTGCTTTAGATAATATTGTAAAGAGTGGAGCTTCCAGATGTACTTGTTTCAAACCTCTCTTTATTCAGTATACCAAGCAATAAATCCTATGACACTGTAAAGCTAGAAAACAATAATAATACTTTTGAACCTCCCCACCCTGCCATTACTGATAAAATGTCTAGGTAAAGCCTGAGAAAAGGTTCAGACAGTTAACTATAGTAAAAGAAACTTTGATAGATATGTCTTAAAACTTCTGCTAACTTCTGCCCTAGTGTATTATTTGTCAGTAATATCTAGAACATATAAATCAGTATTTTTAATCATACTGTTTTTATGTTAGAAATTGTTATGATAAGTACTGATAAAAATGCCAAATTTTTATAGGCTAAAACAGCACTTGGAGAGCATTTGCTGAATGTTGGTGTGAATAGAGACAATGTGTCCGAGATTTTGCAGATTTTTATGGAAGCCCACTGTGGGCAAACTGAGCTCACTGAAAGTCTGAAGACCAAAGCTTTTCAGGCTCACACTCCAGCACAGAAAGCCTCAATCCTTGCTTTCCTGATCAATGAACTGGCATGCAGCAAGAGTGTAGTGAGGTAAGCATATGGCCAGGCTTCTCTGGTGATTTTTTTTTTTTTCTGTTTGAATTTGTCTAATTACAACAGAGTGCAAATGCTTATAGAAAATTTAAGTTACCTACTAGCACCAAGAAAATTAAAATTACACAATCTCACCATTCAGAGATGACCACTAATAATGTTTTAGTATATTTCTTTGTAGTCTATTGGTAAAAAATTAGATCATTCTACACATATATATGTGTGTGTGTATATATATGTGTGAAACTCATTCTCTTTGTCACCTATTTTGCTTAATAATTTTGTTAATTATTTATATACTGTCAGTTTTTTATATTTTTTTCTGCTATAGTGCCAGTCTAGCACCCATGCAGGAATTCAGAATTTTTCTTTCCTTGACATCTTTGAGAACAGATGACTACCTGATTTTCTTTAGTACAAAATAGAATTATCTAGCCCCTTATTATTTGGTTGTATGCTAATAAGCCTTAGATTATTGTCACTATATTAATTTACACTTTTTTCAAAAGTACTTAATCTCATTTAAAAGTAAAAGCTGGGTACAGCAGTACTGCCTATAATCCAGCAATTCAGGAGTCTGAGGCAGGAGGATAACAGCCAGCCTCAGCAACTAAATGAGCCTGTTTTTTTCTCCTTTTTTTTATTTTATTTTTTTATTATTAGTTGTTCAAAACATTACAAAGCTCTTGACATATCATATTTCATACATTTGATTCAAACAGATTATGAACTCCCATTTTTACCCCGTATACATATTGCAGATTCACATCGGTTACACATCCACTTTTTTACATACTGCCATACTAGTGTCTGTTGTATTCTGCTGTCCTTCCTATCCTCTACTATCCCCCCTCCCCTCCCCTCCCCTCCCCTCCCATCTTCTCTTTCTACCCCATCTACTGTAATTCATTTCTCTCTCTTGTTTTTTTTCCCCCTTTCCCCTCACTTCCTCTTGTATGTACTTTTGTATAACAGTGAGGGTCTCCTTCCTTTACCATGCAATTTCCCTTCTCTCTCTTTCCCTCCCCCCTCTCATCCCTGTTTAATGGTGATCTTCATTTCATGGTCTTCCTCCCTATTCTGTTCTTAGTTGCTCTCCTTATATCAAAGATGACATTTGTCATTTGTTTTTTAGGGATTGGCTAGCTTCACTTAGCATAATCTGCTCTAGTGCCATCCATTTCCCTGCAAATTCCATGATTTTGTCATTTTTTAGTGCAGAGTAATACTCCATTGTGTATAAATGCCACATGTTTTTTTATCCATTCATCTATGTTGGTTCCACAGTCTAGCTGTTGTGAATTGTGCTGCTATGAACATCGTTGTAGCAGTATCCCTATAGTACGCTCTTTTAAGGTCTTTAGGGAATAGTCCAAGAAGGGGAATAGCTGGGTCAAATGGTGATTCCATTCCCAGCTTTCCAAGGAATCTCCATAATGAGAACCTGTCTCAAAAAAATAAAATAAATAAAATAAAAATGGTTTGTGATATACTTCAGTGGTTAAGCTCCCTAAGTTGAATCCCCAGTATCCCCCCAAAAATGTCCAAGTCAGTCTTGCACTGTCATACTTCTTACTAATGAAATATTAATACTCTAGCATTTCAAGATTTGTGAATAAATCCATGTTCATCTTGTTCTTAGTGTTAACCACTTTACAGACTTCAATAATTTTACTCTTTTACCTGTTTAGAGAAAAGGTTCAATCGGAATATTCAGAGCCATGCATTTCTACCTTTGCTGGACATTTTAAGTTCTTTGTACATATTTTAGTAGTAATGCTATATTAATATTTCCTTTACTTTTGCTACTTTTTGTCACTATTTAAAAGAGTGTGACAATAAGTTTTACAATATGATGAAAGAGTAATTTCACTAAGCATGGACATGATAACAAATTATAATACTGAGTTTCACTTTGTAAAACACTTACATACACACACAATTTCAATATAAACTTTGTACTGATGGTTTCTACCTTAAAAGAGGAAAAGCACCATTTTTCACTTATCACCAGCTATCATAATATTCTTAGTTTCCATTTGAATATTTCCATACATACATTCAGATATTATCTGTACATAGGTACATATGTGCCTTATCCATATGTGTTCTGGTGGTTTTTATTTTGTTTTTGTGGTGCTAGGGATTTAACCCAGGGCCTCACACATCCTAGGAAATTGCTCTACCACTGAACCACACTCCAAGCCCTCCATGTGTGTTGATTTCCTGCTTTGATTTTGGAAATGATCACATATTAATTATTTGGAAAACCAAATGTCTTTATAAGGAAACTGGTAGATAATTCCTTTCTTGGCTTAAAGTAGAAACCATACTGAATTTTCTAATACTAACGTCAGATCCACTACTGAAGAAATTCTCTTTTCTCAACATAAATGTACATACATTTATGAATGCATACATATACATACATGTATACACACAAAATCAATTGTATCATTTTTCCTCATCAAAATATATTAATTTGCATAGTAAATTAATATATTGCATAAATGGATTAATTTATATCTTTTAACTTTTGTATTGGCAGTGAAATTGACAAGAACATTGACTATATGTCAAACTTAAGGAGAGATAAGTGGGTAGTAGAAGGTAAACTCCGCAAGTAAGTCCGTTTTATTAATCTACTTGCTTTACTTTTTCTAAAGGAAATACAATGATTAATGTAGAAGGCATGTGGGCAGAATTTACAATGGACTAGAGATTCATTGAGTTTATGTAAATAAGTCAGTTTCTCTTTTACTTTCAGAGAAGTCATGTAATCATGCTTTCTAAGATGGTTGTTGCTGTCAGGTTGTTCTTATTAGAACCTATTTGAAATGGCCCCCTTTTTTCTAACTAAACTTTGCTTTTTTAGTGTGTAACCAAACTTATTCAACATTGAAACTTTGTTATCTTCTTGTCAGGAAATATCATGATAAAAGTAGTCAACTTCATTGTTAAGGGGTAGTTTCTTTGTAGTAATTTGAATTGAAATTTTTTCAGTCACATGGTATAGGGATCAGAATTATCACTTAGTCATTGTTTGAATTACTCTTTTCAGCTTTCATACTTGTTATAAATGTGTTCTCATTGCCAAAATATGAAAACAACTCTTGAAAATTAATATAGACTGTACTTTAGGAAACATATTTCTTAAATTTCCTAATTCTAATTTATTTTGCTAGTAGTATATTGCTTTAGAGAAGTGCCATAAGGTATTTTTGCTTAAAACTCATATTACACTCTTTAAAAGGTATAGAAAGTAGCTTTTTATGCGATATGATTTTCTGATAAATTTAAAGGCTCAGAATAATTCATGCTAAGAAAACAGGCAAAAGAGACACTTCAGGTGGCATTGATCTTGGAGAAGAGCAACATCCTTTGGGTACACCTACTCCAGGACGCAAGCGAAGAAGGAAGGGAGGAGACAGTGATTTTGATGATGATGATGATGATGATAGTGATGACCAAGCTGATGAGGATGATGAGGATGAAGAAGATAAAGATGATAAAAAAGGAAAGAAGACTGATACCTGTGAAGATGAGGTAATCAAGTTTAGGTTAATTTTTAAGATTTATGAACTACATAGTATATTGAAAATAATAGAATTTGGAGTCAAATGGATTTTGATTTGAGTATAGTTTTCACTTTTATTTGCCTCAGTTTTCTCATCTGAAAATGAATATTATGATGTTTATCTCATAAGTTTTTTTTGTGACAGGTAAGTATATGGTATATAGCATGCGTATATATAGAAAGCAACTTAGACTGAATGAATGAAATAGTTTTTCTTTGTATATACAGTCATGTGCTGCATAATTACATTTCCATCAATGGCTGACTGTATATAACATATATAAAACAGCCATCATAGTCATTTTACGCGAGCATATTTCGTGATGTTCACACAGCAAAGACACCTAATGATGCATTTCTCAGAATGTATTCTCATTGTTAAGTAGATCCTAAATGTAGTTACTTGAGGAATCTACAAAGAGCTATGTGGATTCTTAATTTTACATATGCTCTTTAATTCTTTTTTAATAAATTTTTTCCCTAAAACAATTTTTTATTTTTTATTTTGCTCTTTAATTCTGTCAACGTACTATGTTACATTTGTAATGCACAGACATCATGCCTTTGAAAGTATTGTCAGGCTATACATGGTACACACCTGTGATCCCAGAGAATAAGGAGGATGAGGCAGGAGAATCATAAGTTTGAGGCCAGCCTGATCAACTTAGTGAGACCCTGTCTCAAATATTTAAAAAAATTAAGCCTGGTGTGGTGGCACACACCTAAAATCCTAGCAACTCAGAAAGCTGAAGGATCACAGAAGGATCTTAGCAAGGATCAGTATCTTAGCAAGACCCTCAGAAACTTAACTGTCTAAAAAAATAAAGAAAGAAGAATGAGGATGTGGCTCAGTAGTAAAGCATCCTGGGTTCGATCCCTAGCACCAAAATACATAAATAAAAGTATTATCAGGTTTAGTGAAGATGATGTAATTTTTCAAACACCAATTATTATTTTTGTAGTTCCAGGTAATTTTTATCAAAATGAATAAAGCACTGAAAATTCATTCAGAGAAGTCATGTAATCATGTTTTCTATCAGTTTGTTCTTGTTATAAATAGAACCTATTTTGAAACTACCTCCCAAATTCCAAATTCTTCATTCAGTCTTACTGAGGAAGATTTTCAAAAAGAAAGTGTAGTGTGTGAATTGACTTAATAGAAAGGGTATTTACAATGTGCTAGGCAGGTATACAGGAAGGGCATTTAGACTTTCTGAGAAATAAACTCCTACAAAGGGTTTCTGGACCCATTAGGTGAGGCTCACAAACTAGGATGGATATTAACCTGCAGGGAAATCTAGAGAATATCCTTGGCCCAGGGGAATAGCATGAGTACAGAAGCAGGAAACCACTTGCGTAAGGGGAATTCCAAGTGCTTCAGTTTCTGGACAGTCTCACACCAAGAACAAAGAACTAGGATTTTATGCTTTTAAAGTGATTGGAGCCCAGGAAAGCTGTATAAATAAACAGGAAATGACAGAATGGTCAGATTTGATTTTTAAATGGCTCACTCTGGCAGCTTTGTAGGAGTTAAAAATAAGCAAGAGCAATGTCAGAGAAGCAAAAATCAGTCATGAGATATTGTAATAGGTGAGTTGCAAAGGGTCTGAAACTAGAGTAGTGATAGTTGGCATGAGGATTCAGTAAACATTTAGGAAGAAGGATGAGAATATGAAGATGGCCTATGTAGGTTGACAGAGGAGTAAAATTTATTTGCAACTATCTTGCTTGGGAGAGTAGAGACTAAATAGATAATTGGAGGTAGGCATCTTAAGGGAACAGATAACTGAAGAGAGGAAATGATAATAGGTTTATTTTGGACATGGGGAGATTAAAAAACCTGTATAGAATTCAACAGTCAATTGCCTTTAGAAACCTGAAGCCTGAAGAGAAGTTCAGCCTTGGAATATGGACTGGGATGTTATTAGCACATGAGCAATAGTTTAAAACCAGAAGGTAAAAGAGTTTGCATAGTCGGATAAGTTTAGTGAATAGAATAGTGGGCTGAGGTTGGAACCATAGGGTATGTATGTCAGTATTTAACAGCAGCCCACAGGGCTTCTTGTTCCAAAAAGGAATAGTCAGAAAGGTTGGAAATTTCTGTAAGAGATTCAAGGTCCCAAGAGCACCTCCAGGTTCAATAATTCACTAGGATAATTCACAGAATTAGCATATACTTGAACTTAGGGCTATGAATTATCGCAGCAAAAGGAAATAAAGCAAGATCAACAAAGAACATATGGGGTGAAGTCCAGAGGAAACCAGTGCAAGCTTCCAAGAATTTCCTCTCATTGAAGTCACACAGGATGGGCTTCCTTCCCCCAGCAACAACAATGTATATAGACTATTATTCACAAAAGAAACTTATTAGAGACTCAGTGCCTGGGTTTTTTGATTGGGGGCCAGTCATGTACATATCCTTTAAACAGCATGTGCTCAAATTCTCAACTCAAAGAAATGCAGGTTCAGTATAAACCATATTGTTAGCACAAATAGTTTAGGTACAGTAAGTCTATCTTATCTGTTGGAGTGGGGGAAGCCTCCCAAATTCTAAGCTCTTATTTGCCATCCAAAGGACCAATTTTCTAAACAGGCCCTTCAAAGGATAGCAATCAGGCCTACTATGTTAGTCTTTTCTATACATGTAATAATAATAGAAATCAAGAAAATTAAGCATTTGAGAAAGAAGAGAGTGATAAATCATATTAAGACAACAGGAATCTAGTGTGAGGACTATTTCATTGGATTTAGCAACACAGAGGTCATTAGTAACAAATGCCAGCACAATTTCATGAAAACAGCAAGACCTGACAACAGGCTAATAATTGGTTAATAACATTAGAAAGTGAAGATGACTGTCTCAAGCAGTATGCCTCAGAAATTAAAAAAAAAAAAAGGTAGTTCCTTGAGGATGACATAAAGCCAAGGAATTTTCAGGAGTGAAACACCTTGAGATGACTTTTTTGGTTGAAGGGAAAGAATCAGTAAAATGAGGAGAGGGAAATGAAGATTTAAGAGAAGAATTAATAGTATAGGGTTCTAAAGATACTGGAGAAGTTTTAGTCATAGTGAAGAAGCTACCTTTGAAGGGTGGGCCAAAGAGGAAAAGGCAATGTCATAAAGATATATGTATACTGTGTGTATTTAGGGAAAGCTACCATAAGCCAGGAAAACATATATGCATAAAAAATTGAAGTTCACCTTTTACCAGAAAGAAATGCTAGGAATAATGAAAAGGCTGCAGAATGACACTCAGAAATCAATGTTCAGCAAATCATGCTCTCATTCCTCAATGCCAGAGTATTTAGCTAAGTGAATCTAGAAAGAACTCTTTGCCTTTCTTGCTTCAACTCAGTCCTGCTAGAGAATAAAGGAAGAAGGTTTAGAGGGATGAATTTATTGATGGAATATGTGAAAATAATATCTAGTTGAGACCAATGATAAGTTACGAAATCAATTTATGACTAAATATGGATAATGTAGAAGAAGTTACAAGATTGTGTTGTGCAATTCTTTCTTCAGTAAAAATAGCATAAATGCAAAATGTTTTCATATATTCTTCCTCCCCAATATAGTATCTTAAATCAGAATGATAAAAATCCCTAGAGTGAATTTTACTTTTCTCCTTTTTTAAATTTTGAGAACTACCCTCTTAATAAAAATTTTAGTGTACAATACAGTATTGTTGACCATAGGTATGTTTTACAGCATCTCTCTAGAACTTGTTTATATTGAATAACTGAAACTTTATACCAGTTGAATAGTAACATCCTCTGTTTTTCCATCCCAACCATCCTCTGACAGTCACCATTCTATTATCTGTTTCTGTGAGTTTGAATATTTTAGATACCTCATATGATTGGAATCATCTAGAATTTAACTTTCTGTGACTGCTTAATTCAGTTAGTATATCTTCAGTATCCATTCATGTTATGTGTCATATGGCAGGATTAATTTTGTAAGTCAGGATAATATTTCATTGTATGTATATACCATATTTTGATTATCCATTCATTTGTCAGTAGACACTTGGGTTGCTTCCACCTTTTACCTATTAAGAATAAGGCTGCAATATGTGAGAGTACAAATATCTCTTGGAGATCCTGATTTCAGTTCTTATGGATAAATATTCACAAGTGGGATTATGCAATCATATTGCAAATAGTTCTACTTCTTAATTTTTTGAGGAACCTCCATATTGTTTTCCATAGTGGTTATACCATTTTACATTCTCTCCAATAGTGCAGAAGTGTTCCAATTTCTCCATAATGCTACCAATACTTCTTTTTTAATAATAGACATTCTAACACATATGTGATGATATCTCATTGTGATTTTGATATACATTTCTCTGATGATAAGTAATGTTGAACATCTTTTCATATACCTGTTTATTATTTATTTGTATATATTTGAGAAATGTCTGTTCAGATCCTTTGCTCATTTTTTTCATCAGGTTGTCTGTTTTGTTTGTTTGTTTTACTATTGAATTATTAGGAGTTCCTTGTATTTTTTGGATATTAACTACTTATTAGATACATGGTTTGCATATATTTTCTTTCACTCTGTTAGTTGCTTTTTTAGCTTTGTTTTTTAGTTGTTTCTTTTACAATCCAGAGCTTTTAAATTATGTGATCCTACTTATTTATTTTTGCTTTTATTATTCTTTTGGTGTCATATCCAAGAATTCATTGCAATGAATTTTACTTTACAATAAAGAGTACCAATCTAAAAAAGGAGACTACATGGAGATTCATTACTAAAATCAATTATTTCATAATGTTGTCTCCTTGCTTCCTTCCTTCCTAAACAAATTTGCTGCGTTGCTTAGTCCTTATACTCCTGGGCTCGAGCAATCCTTCTATCTCCCTCCTCCAGGCAGCTGGGACTACAGGCATGCCACTGCACCCAGCCATATGTTGTACTTTTTAAATCATTGGATCATATACATTCATGCTATGACTAATAATGCGAGAGGTGTGTAATTGGTTATCTGAAATGTAATTATCCAAACAAAAGATACCATTTATAAGTAATCTGCTTCATTTAGCAAGTGGAGCTGTTTCCATAGCAAGAATTAAAACATTTCTAACTAAAATGTATCATCTTTTCACAGAATTAGTATCCCTTTCAGCATATAATATTATTTTTGTGTCAACACTCATGAATTTGGCAATCCAGTATTAGGATTTCAGAGGGTTCTACTGGGTAGTTTTCCCACTAAAATTGTTTGTTTCACCTGGCTTCTACTTATATGCAGAGAATTTATAAGCCATATATTCTTTATACATAGACTATTTCAAAAATCATTATTTGTTCTCAGAGAAGATATGTCTTTGAAGGTAGTATTTTATTTTTGTAATGAGTGTTTAATTAGAATGCTAAATATATTATAGAATTTTAATTGCAAGTATATATCTTGTTATTAATGTGGAAAAACAATTCAAGACTTTTAAAAGTAATAAATATTTTGGGATCTAAGAAGTCAAATTAACATTTCCTTAAATGATTTAAGCTATACTTGATAATAAGGAACTGGCAGAAGCTTATCAAATTTCAGTAAATAAAATTTTGACCACTTAATGAACCTGATTGATAAAATGAGCATATTAGTTCTATAAAAATAGTTTGGGCCTCTAGATTAAGTTATAGGTAGAGTGTCAGTACAGTAGTTATATTCCTTAAAGGATTAATTCCAGGGAGGTTTTCCACTGACATCCTATGATCCCTTTCAATTAATATATATTGCCCTTACATAAATCATAGCACTTTGTCTTGAAGATGATTCCCTTTTTTTCTCACTCTTTTTTAAAAATTTTTAAAAATTTATTCTAATTTGTTATATATGACAGCAGAATGCATTTCAATTCATTTACAGCACAATTTTCATATCTCTGGTTGTAAACAACTTGGAGTCACACCATTCTTGTCTTCATACATGTACTTAATTTCTTCCAACATGGACTTTTTCCCTGTTAGATTTGTGTTGAGACCTATATGAAATCTAACCTTAGAAGCTGGCATGTAAGAGATGATGTATACAATTTAATTATGGCCTTTTTTGCTTGAGAAACCAGAACAGGGATAGATCTTGAGTTCTTAGTTTTGATGTTGTTCCCACTTTTCTCTCTACTCTTTCAAGTTCTTTTATGTCTCTTAAATAAGGATTATTAGCCAAAAATCTTTAAATAAAACGTCTGTAGATGTATTCTTTCTTTTTCATCATGAGAAAAATCTTTAAAAATTACATTTGTGGACTGGGATATATGTCAGTGGTAAAGCACTTGCCTAGCATGTACCAGACCCTGAGTTTTATCACCAGCACTGGAAAAAAACAATTACATTTAGTTAATTTGACCAATACATGACTACTTTGATATCTTAGTCCAAATATTTATCAGAAGGTCACTTTAGAATCAGTATTTAAATATCTATTTGAGAGTCAAAATTTAACAGTCATTGAGCCTGTTGTCAGTGTTTTAAGATTTCTTTTAATCCCAATTAGATTTTATGTTACTGTTAGCATAAATAATATGCCTAAATGCCTTCATAACTTGGTCCCCTAAATTTGGATAAGGAATACATAATGAGAACTTTTTTTAAATTTTCTTTTATTAAGCAGGTAGCCACACTTATCTAGAAATATATATTCATGAATATTATATTCATGAATGGTTGGTGGGCACTATGACTTTGTAAAAATGCTTATGAACATTAGAATCTGGGCACAGTAACAAATGCCTGTAATCCCAGCAACTCAGGAAGATGAGGCAGGGGAATTGTAAGTTTGAGGCCAGCCTTGGCAACTTAGTGAAACCCTTTCTCAAAATTTAAAAAACGAGCTGGGGATGGTAGAGTGCCCTTGGGTTCAATCCTCAGTACCACAGAAGAAAAGGAAAAAAAAAAAGAAAAAGAAAGAAAATGAACATCAGGGAAAAAATGAACATCAAAAACTAATTTGGGGGCTGGGTTTGTGGCTCAATGGTAAAGCACTCACCTAGCATGTGTGAGGCCCTGGGTTCAATTCTCAGCACCACATGAAAATAAATAAATAAAGGTATTGTGTCCAGGTATAACTAAAAAAAAAAAATAATATTAAAAAAACTAATTTTGGGGCAGTGCAGGGGTTGCAGCTTAGTGGTAGAGTACTTGCCTCGCATATATGAGGCACTGGGTTTGATCCTCACCACCACATAAAAATAAATAAATAAGCAAAATAAAGGTATTGTATCCATCTACAACTAAAAATATATATATTTAAAAACAACTAATTTGGGGGTTGGGGGCATAGCTCAGTGGTAGCATGCATAAAGCCCTGAGTTCAATTCCCAGCACCACAAAAGAAAAGAGAGAGAGAGGTTTTTTTTAAGTATTTTTTTTAATTGTCAATCAATCTTTATTTATATGCGGTGCTGAGAATCAAACCCTGGGCCTCACATATGCCAGGCAAGTGCTCTACCAGTGAGCCACAACTTCAGCCCTGAGAAAGAGAGATTTTAAACTAAGATGTGCACTTCTTGTTAAATAACCCTGTTAATTACTTACATCTTTTCTTAATTTGCCCTCACAAAAATCTTATTTCTGTTAGTTGCTTTCAGATCTGTTTTTAGTTAGTCCTCACAAAAATTTTATGTTACAGATAATGTTATCACCAATTTACAGTTCAGGTAATAGTCTTAGAAAAATTCAATAATTTATCTATAACAAATAGTACCACTAACATACAAAAAAGCCCGTGTAGTCTCTTTGCTTCCCTCTAAAACATAATTTGGAGGTAGTTGTTTTATTTCCCCTTTCTAGAATGAAAAATTTCATATATAAAGAAATTTTCTATTTATGTACAAAGTTTGGGGTACTATTTTTACTCTAAAGGCTTAATAAGTTCAAAACAATTTATCTTCACTCTAAAGATGATTTATTTGGCTAATATAGTACCCTTATTTTTCTGATCTCCTAGGTAACACCTTAATATCATAATATATTCTTTCCTTCATTTCTCTTACCCTACACCCTTGAAAGGCCTATATCCCCTCTCTTCCTTGAGTCATTATGATAGTTAACTAGCTAGTTTTGCCCATTTTAGTCCTTCTCTGCTCCAGGACACTTTATATCTCAATTAATCTTTGTAAAGCACAGTTCTGATGTTTAACTTCCCTCAAAGGATTATATTGTTGTCCACTGCCAGGCATTTACAATGCTGCACAATATGACCCTAAACCCATCTTGCCCCTTCTCCATCTTATGTTTTCATGTGATAGTATGTCAAACTCTTTCTGGAATGTTTTCTTTTTTTCTCTGATTCATAAGTTCTTAACCATGCTTTAGTCACTATTTAAAACATGACTTTTTCGATATAGCCTCTATTTGTGTAGATTTCCACTAGACTCCCATGACTCCTGATAACTTAAGGTCCCTACTATTTGATGTTTTGCTTTGTTTAATGTTTTATGTCTCTTAGACAACAAGAACTGAGTCTTAATCCTTTCCTCAGGGCTTCTGCTAGTACTTTTCATATAGAAGGCATTCATTGGGGGGAGTCCAATTTAATACATATATCTTAAAAGCAGATGAATGATATATTGTATTTTATTATGTATAGGATGAAGGTGACCAAGCAGCAAGTGTTGAAGAGCTAGAAAAACAGATTGAAAAACTGAGTAAAGTAAGCACTTTGCAGATTAATGTTTCCATTTTTTTGTAGTGTTTTAAAAATATATATTGAATGGGATTAGCTTTTCTTACTACCAAGTCAAAAGAAGTTTTTTGTAATTAAAATGAAGAACTCTTGAAAAATTCTCATAATTAAACCTTAAAATATTAATGTAAAAAAATATTAATGCCAAAGTTAAAAGCCTGTTATTGAGCCTAATCAGAATCTGTGAAGAAAAGGTTCTATATTCTTCAGTTCTTCATATAAGTACAAAGTATCAATAAAGGCATGGCTTTATTTCTTGAAATTAATTACTCAAAAAATGTAGTTGAGGGGCTGGGCAGTAGAGCGCTCACCTAGCACATGTGAGGCACTGGGTTCAATCCTCAGCACCACATAAAAATAAATAAATAAAATAAAAGTATTGTGTCTAACTACAATTAAAAAATAAATATTTAAAAAATGTAGTTGAGTTTCATAGTAATTATTCCGGCATCATAGGTTTTATTTTAAATTATTACATTTGTAATAATTTAAAATAATTTTTAAATTATTACAATTTAAAAATTTGGATTTTATTTGCATTGGATTTCTAAATAGTACATATTTATATAATTGCCATTAAAAACCAAATTTCAATAGCATTAGTGAAATTTCCAATGAACTTTTTATAAGAAAAAATGAATTTTTATGAGTATTGAGATGCCTGTATATTTTAATGACAATTCACAGATCTATCTCAAAATTTAGTCAAATGTCACCTAGATTTGTAGCATGAATACAAAAATAAGCAAATATAGCCTTGGTCAATTACATATATAAGTATTGTTGGTCTTACCCTCTCTCTAATGATCTATAGAATTGAGCCATTTTGCTTTGGCTCAAAAAAATGATCACATATAAGATCATGTTTTACATGTTAAGGCATGATCTACTATAAGATACCTGAGAAAATGAAACTTATCCTTTTAATCTAGGGGAATAAAATATTCCATTTTTCCTGAAAATAATTTGTCTTTATAAATGTTACTAAAATTGAAGTCAACCATGTCATATTTAACCTTTTGCTATCTTTTCCCAGTAGTGAAATTTATCCACTTTAAAATCATAATAGGTTTAAAGTCGCCCATCTGTTAATTTTTAAAGCCTTTAGCATCCATAATGTAATTATACATACTGTTTTTTAACAGCAACAAAGTCAGTACAGAAGGAAGCTCTTCGATGCTTCTCATTCATTACGTTCGATGATGTTCGGCCAGGATCGTTACAGACGCAGATACTGGATTCTTCCCCAGTGTGGGGGGATTTTTGTAGAAGGCATGGAAAGTGGTGAAGGTAGGAACTATTAATCTGTTACAAAGTACAATCTCAAATAAGAAACCGTATTTTTTCAAACCCTGTTACTTTTTCAGTGTATTTTGTCCGTTCATAATCAAGCGTGCTTTATTAATAAACATTGTAAAATCTTGATTTCTATTCCTTTTGAACACATAATGCTCCTTTCACTGATAGATATTTCCTTCTTGCCCCTGATTTTTCTTCTGTCAGTCTTTCTGACACTAAACATAAGGTATTCTGTTTCTTGTTTAGTGGACACAGATCTTGCCTAACCTTTATTTTTATTTTTTTAGGATTTTATTTTATTTATTTATTTTTTTTAATTTTTTATTGTTGGCTGTTCAAAACATTACATAGTTCTTGATATATCATATTTCACACTTTGATTCAAGTGAGTTATGAGCTCCCATTTTTACCCCATATACAGATTGCAGAATCACATCAGTTACACATCCATTGATTTACATATTGCCATACTAGTGTCTGTTGTGTTCTGCTGCCTTTCCTATCCTCTACTATCCCCCCTCCCCTCCCCTCCCCTCCCCTCTTCTCTCTCTGCCCCCTCTACTGACATTCATTTGTCCCCCTTGTATTATTTTTCCCTTTCCCCTCACTTCCTCTTGTATGTACTTTTGTATAACTCTGAGGGTCTCCTTCCATTTCCATGCAATTTCCCTTCTCTCTCCCTTTCCCTCCCACCTCTCATCCCTGTTTAATGTTAATCTTCTTCTCACGCTCTTCGACCCTACTCTGTTCTTAGTTACTCTCCTTATATCAAAGAAGACATTTGGCATTTGTTTTTTAGGGATTGGCTAGCTTCACTTAGCATAATCTGCTCTAATGCCATCCATTTCCCTGTAAATTCTATGATTTTCTCATTTTTTAATGCAGAGTAATACTCCATTGTGTATAAATGCCACATTTTTTTTATCCATTCATCTATTGAAGGGCATCTAGGTTGGTTCCACAGTCTTGCTATTGTGAATTGTGCTGCTATGAACATCGATGTAGCAGTGTCCCTGTAGCATGCTCTTTTTAGGTCTTTAGGGAATAGACCGAGAAGGGGAATAGCTGGGTCAAATGGTCTTGCCTAACCTTTAGATGCTGCACTAGGATTTCTTTTTTTCCAATTTCAAACTTTCAATTATGAGGCTTATTCTTTAATTTTCTCAAAAAGCATTCATCCCGACAGTACCCCTGCAGATAACTTTCTATTAAGGTCCTTATTATAATCCTCATTCATTTCAAAATCTTGTTCATATTTGAAATTTGTGATCACATCTTCCTTTCTTGATTTTTGTGTTACCACTAATCTTTCCTAATACACCTTTAGACTATTTTGCTGGCTTCATTTCTGCTACATTAACTGGCACAGTATGCTGTATATTTATGCTCAGTGAACTTTCTCATATTGAACTTTTCAGAACTCTATGTCTGGGCATTTTCAAATGTCTGAATTCTGATGGGGCCAAAAGTGTTATGCCAATGCTTATAAATTTTGTCATGTGGCAATTGACCCATGGTGGTATGTGGAGGCATAAACTTCTTTCAACATATTTTTCAAGTACCCACTGTGAGCTAGGTAGGCACAGCAGGAAGCACAAAGTTATATGAAACATAATCCATGCCATGTAGCATTTATAGTCCAATGTGAGAAAAGATTAGGTAATCACATAGATGATTATAGTAGAAATAATAAACAAGGCGGTTGTTTAAGCTTTTTCTTTTAGTAGTAGAATCAACCTTTTAATGAAAATTTTGTGTAAAACCCAATATCTAACAAAAACTGATTTGTTCTGATCAATAAATTTGGGGAAACCTTAGTCTTTCTAATTAGGTCTTTGTCCTGTACATTTGCTTTCCAATACAGAACCAGCAACTTTGGTGAATACTGGGGCATTCTGTAAATTAAAGAATAAAAGCTCAGAGCCATCAACGATAAAAGCAAGGGCTTAAAAATCTCAAGGAAGGGAAAGGTTTTCTAGCCTACTTAATTCAACAAGCAACAAGACCATTATTATTTCATTGTAGTTTCTGGCACACATGGGCATCTCTGCCTCTAGATGTGACCTCTTTGAGGACTAATTTAGGCAGGGTAACTACACAAAAATAAATACCCTGGCAGCAAACCTACACATTAGATTGGAATAAGAAAGGATAGAGAAGCTAGTGATGAGATCATTCCAGAAGCTTGGCTGAAAAGTATAAACAGAGGTAACAGGAACAAAGAAAGAGATCTTGAAGATTGCTCTAAGAAATTATTGAGGGTGATGTAGGAAAAGTGGAATCAGAGATAAATTTGATGACTTGATCCTCAGTATAAAAAATTGTGATGCCTTAAACAAAATCAGAGTCAAGAAGAAGGGTTGTTTGTAATGAAATTTAATAAAAGTTTTAGTATAGAAATCTAAATAAAAATGAAAATATTGTGAGTCATTTGGAGTGCAGAGCCTGCTAAAGCTTAAGAACAGATAAAGAAATGCCCAAGTGAGTAGCTGTTTACATTGGTTTGATTAGAATCACCTGAGATTCTTAAACAAGACCAATCTGAGCCCTGTCCCATACCATTAAATATTCTTCAGTTTGATTAAGAGCCACATCACTCTCTGGGCATGTGAACCTGAAGTTATCTAGGACATCAGCTTTTCTTTCAAAATACTGAAATTATCAGTCCCTTTGCAACATACTGATATTAGTCCTTTATCAATACATAACTCAGTTATTACAATCCTCCTCAATTTCTCTATGTACAATTCCCTCATTCTGTTATGTTCTTTCACCACCTACTCCAAAATCTTGAATGACACCCTATTGCCTATAGGATGATGTAATAAATCTGTACTTAGCATCCAAGTCTGTGTACCAATCTGACTTCAAACTATCTTTGCACTGTTCTCTAATAAAAATTCACCTAAGCCAAGCCAGGAGTGGTAGCACAAGCATTTAATCCAAGCTATTCAGGAGGCCAAGGCAGAAGGATCACAAGTTCAGGGCCAGCCTATGAAATTTTACAAGACTCTATCTCAAAAATAAAAAGGACTGGGTATAGCTCAGTGGTAAAATGTTTGCCTGGTTTGATTCCCCAGTACAACAATAATAATAATAATAACAACAACAATAATGAAAAATAATTCAGCTTGGTCAATCTACCTACTTACTATTGCTCAACACGTGTATTCCTCCTCCTATGTCTCTGTGTTACTGTGCTTGGCCAATCCTGGTCATTATAACAATAATCTGCCTTTTCTTCAACCATCTAAATTTTATTTATCTTTTTTGATATAGCTGAAACCCTAACCCTTCCATGAACTTTCCAGCTTATTTAAGTGGAACTAATTTTTACTATGTGTATACTCCTAGAAAACCAAATAATTAATAATGACATTATTTTGGCACATTGCTCTACTTATTATTACTATTTACTTATATTATTTAAATCTTATAATCTAATTTGTATTACTTTTTATTCTATATGGTACTTTATACCATGTATAACAACAAAGTTTATTAACAGAGCACACAGAATCTCCTGAGCCTTGATAGTGGTTCCACGGGGGATGTGCCCTCTCCAGTAACAAATTCAACAAGCAAGAAGACCATTCTGAGAGAGAACCCCTGCCTTTCATAGCATTGTACATTTTAGATCAGTCTAAGAAAGATACAAAATCCTTTATTTTTCTGAGAAATAATAGAGGACCCCTGAGCTAGGGGTATGAATACCAGGGCCAGTGTCTGTATACCAAGGGCCCAGGAACAGTGCTAACATCGGCTAAGGATTCTGTTGTTCCTCTTTCAACTACATCAGTGGCTAAGCTAGCTTGCTGGTCTTGGGGGAAAGGAAGGATCATGACCTTTAGCTAAAAACTAATGGCTTATTCCCTTTCAGTCCACCCCCTGACCCTTGGGGTAGCTCATTTGGAACAGGAACCAGCTGGGTGTCCCCACCCCCCCAGTACTAAGGATTGAACCCAGAATATGCTAGGCAAACACTCTTCCACTGGGTATATCCCATCTCTTTTTATTTTTTGAGACAGTATTGCTAAGTTGCCGAGGCTCACCTCAAACTTGCAATCCTCCTGCGTCAGCCTCTTAAATAGCTGGAACTGTAGGCATACACCACCATACCAGCTCAATTGTATGTTTAAATAATGCTTTCAGTATTCATTGACAGTGCTAAAAGAGACATAACCAGACAAATTCCAAAGCAAACAACATGTTGCCACATTAGGAAGTGTAGAGCTTGCCTGAGTCATTTGGCCTTATATCCAACAAATGGTCCAGAGCTACACAATTATATAATACTATTTGGGCCAAAAATTTGATGCTGATTTGTTAAGAGATAAGAGCCATGGCTTCTCAATTGTTCCCCCCAGGATAGCTGGTTATGGTCAGACCTCTGCTTCAGAGGAGCATATTCAAGAAAAAAGTCCTTGTGCAAAGTAATAAAAGCCTGTATCCCTTACACCTGCAGGGAAGCTCTGATGCTGGTACTAAAGACCACAGCTGAAAAGTTCAACAGTGCCCTTTGGGTTTTGAGTCACTACAAAATGTCTCCTAGTTACTTCTAAAGTGTGTAGTATTATATATCCAGGTGGGAAGCAAGAAGAGCCTACCTTTCACATAGGAAGCACCTAGAGTTCTAGCCTGTGATCACTGACCTTGTCAATGCTACATGTTCTATCCACTTCTCATTTATTTTTCCCTGGAGTTAGCATACTGCCAGTATGCTATTAGTTGGACTCAACTGGAGGTCTGAAGTAGAAGTATTTGGTTGAGAGTTTTGTGCCACTTTTCAGTAACCCTGATGTTGGGTACACTGGAAGTCTAGATAAGAGTGTTTCTTTTCACTTGAGAAGGTAAAGAGAGTTTTATATAATGTAATTAATAAGAACAGAATTATAGAAGGCCAGGCAAATGAGGACCAGATAACAGTAATTTCTGTGGTGTACCTTGGAGTAGACATCTGGAAGGTACTCTGCAGGCAAATAGGTTGAGGATGACAAATTCAGTATTGTCGTAGCTTTGTATTATGTCATTGAGTGAGTGCAGAGTTTGTTAATGTCTGTAAGAAAGGTGAAGTGAGTTACTTACATTCCAACCACCCTTGCACCTTCTTTGGTCAGGCAAGTTTATGCCCAAGTCCATTAGTATCTTCTGCAGTGTTCATATGGTCTGTCCTTTTCCTCTGGAACAGAAACTTTAACATGAAACCAGGAGTTGTCATATTTTCACCAAAAGTGTCCTCCAGATTCGAGGTGCTCTATGGATATAAGGACTACAGGAAAAATCTCCCACTTTTAAAATAAGCATACAACAAAGATTTAGAGCTCTTTGGAGTAAGAATGTCAAAATTCCCCTTCTTGTGGGTATGGCTAGCAAGTGCCATCAGGAAAGCAGGAGAGAATCCAAATGTATATTCATTCATTCATTTGTAATATGAAAGCCACAACAACCTTTTAGCATCTATTGAAATCATGACAAGTACAAAAGAGGAAAGAAACTTTGAGGTATAATCCTCCATTTCTGCTCATTGACTTTTGAGTCTAAAGAACTTCACCAAGATTGAAGGACCTATATGAGGTATAAGCAGTTGTTCAAAGTTTAAAAAGCAGAGGAATCCCAGACCAGTCATTGTTGAAGGAGTTGGTGGAGCCATCTTTCAGAATACTATTCTGAAATGTCTCCATCTTAATGGTATGTATATTGTCTGCACATGCAAGAGGCACAGCAATTTCACATCCAAAAAAGGTATATATCATTCATCAGCTTGAGGAAGTGAAATATCCACAAACTAACAAATGCTTTCAGAGTCTCTTTGGTGGAGACTTATACACATACTTACATTTCTAGTGTGAAACAGCCAAACAGGGTTGTTCAGGTTTGAAATAAAGCTGCTGATTACCCCTGCTTGAATCTATTCTTATATAAGAAATGCAGTCTCTTTCTCCAGTAGGGGTGAAACATTGTCATACAGTGTTGTCAGGCCTTATAAATATGGTGGGTTTTGTTAATATACATGGCCAATAGTTATAGAAGTTACCAGCAGAGGTCACAGTAAATATGTTCAGCTGATATATGGACCTACTTGTTTGGGATTTAAATAACCAGTATTTTCTTGCCAGTTAATGTAGTCTGATAAAGGAATAACTAGAGTTCACACAAAAAAGTCCATAAGCAGCTGAGTACAGTGACATATACCTGTAATCCCAGAAACTCAGGAGGTTGATGCAGGAGGATCACAAGTCTGTGACCAGCCTAAGCAATTTAGTGAGACCCTGTCTCAAAATAAAAATAAAATGTTGGGGATGTGGCTCAGTGGTAACACATCCCTGGGTTCAATTCCTAATACTGCACCAAAAAAAAAATAAGTCCAGAAGCTTTTACAGTGATTATGATTCAGTCTTTCAACCCTAAGTAATACTGAACCCAAATCCCAGTAGAGGAACCAGTTTTCCAGAGCTCTTTCAATAAGGATCTATTGTTTTTCAGAATAATAGATACTTAGTCCTGCATTTCTAGCAGTCTCATAAATTTCTGAGGCTTTTCTCCTTTCCAGCATGATGATCTGAGGTGTATGTTTAATGACCTCTTAGAGGGGAAACCAGGAACTCAGCCCCGTCCTTACTCCATTTAGAAGAACTCAGCTTTAGAAACAAATAAGCTTGGCATAAAGAGTTAAATCAAATCATGAAGTAGAGCTAATAACCATGAGTATTCCTGTCTCTGATCCCATATTAAGAATCCAGATGATACAACATACTTTCTTTGGCTCTATTCTTTGCATCCTTACAGGGTTTGTGGGAATGAAGCTTAATAATCCTCCTGTGGACCTTCTATATCTAATCATCTAATGATTCCATCTCTCCTAGCAATTGCTAGAGCCTATAAACTATTTGATAATCTGTCTCATATGTCTGTTTTTTTTTTTTTAAAGAGAGAGAGAGAGAAATTTTTTTAATATTTATTTATTTATTTATTTTTAGTTTTCGGCGGACACAACATCTTTGTTTGTATGTGGTGCTGAGGATCGAACCTGGGCAGCACGCATGCCAGGCGAGCGCACTACCGCTTGAGCCACATCCCCAGCCCACATACGTCTCTTTTTCATAGTCTCAATGGGCCTTTCAAGTTTTGGGATAGAACCACATTCCCACATTCTAAAATTAGGCAACCCCTCAATTTCTGTCTTGTCATTCTTTCTGTTTATGAGCAATACAACATTTATTGATGTGAAGAAGACATCACAAGAACTCTAGTCAATCTATCCTCTTCTTAGTTCCTTCTTTCATTTGGAGCAGAAACCTGTGCCACTAATTAAGCTCTCTCTTTCCATTTCCTGCCCTATGACAAAACATGAATGATCTAAAAGAACTATTTCATTTATTTTGTTGTTGTTGTTGTTTAGTTGTAGATGGATACAATACCTATATTTATTTATTTTTATTGGTGGTGAGGACTGAACCAAGTGCCTCACATGTGCTACACAAGCACTCAACCACTGAGCTACAACCCCAGCTCCGAACTATTTCATTTCTAACAGTATCTCCCAGGTGAAGAAATAAAATCAAAGTCATTGTCCACTTAGAAAGACCTGCTCTGAATCAGTTATTCAACATTCTCTGTGCTAACATCATGTTATCTAGTCTGGTCCTCTCAGAACCTGGGTTGTCTTATAATCATACTAACACAGCTAGTTGTCTCAGGATAGCTACATCCTCTGTAGATCTAGTTCAGATTACATTCCAAGAGACTCAGGGAAATCACCCCAGTGGGATATGGATTATCATTGTTACCATGCATCCAGACCAGAAACAGAGTGGCAACATATGCCCCAGTACTATTAGTCAACCCAGACTGCTCATTGTTTAACAGGGTCTTGCTCTAAAAGCTGATGAATTTCCTCCTGCTGTTGATCATACTCGGGCTCCTCTGTGCCAGGCTTCACAGCAACTGGCTTCATATCTAAAGTGATAAGTTGCCTCATATATTATAACAAAGAGTCAGTGGAGTTTCCCCTGTATTCCCTCCTAACAGGGCATCTGTTACCCTTTTTAGTTCACCCTCCTCCTCAGGACTCATGAAAGTCTTTAAGCTGATTAAGAAGTGGGATAGAACCAAATTTCAAACCACTAATCAGCGTCTTTAGTTTATCATGTTTTTGCCATCTTCAGGCATAGCTACTAAGATCATTCTAACTCTGCCAAGTGAATTAATCTCTGCCTCTAAGGAAAAATTCTTCCACCCCTGTTTGCTACCTTTCTAGAAAGCCATGACATTTCTATTGGACACCAGACATTATGGATTTTATCTTGTTTGGGGTGTTGGATGTTTTTAAATTCCTATAAATACTCTTGAGCTTCTTAAACTGAGAAACAGTTAAGTTACTTGGAAAAAGATTGATCCTTTCATATCTTGTATTTAAAATTTGTTAGGCTAAACTAGAACATTACTCAAGTCTAGGATAATTATCCCCTGCCACTGAAGCAGGATCCTTCTGAGTAACTAATGCCTATGAATCTTGAGGCTTACCATTCTGGTTGTAGGAACAGCAATATTACCAGCCTGTGTGTACACTTCGCACTGTCACCTATAAACCTTTCATATGTTTTTTTTCCCCTGACCTCTAGTGGGTTCCTTACATGTGTACTGATCTTCCTCATCTGAATACTCAAGAGATCCTTCTGCAGATCTCCAGAGTTCTCTCTTTGCAGAATAGACAGCTCTCTTCTTTCCAGAATAGACTCCCCTTTCCTCCCAATACTCCCCTTAGTCTGCCAGACTCCTTCTGGATTCTCCCTCTCTGTGTTGCATGTGGAACCTATCCCAAAGCAATGTTCTGGGGCAATTATAGGGCTTACTGATTTTTTCAGCTTTGTTATGTGATATCCATTTCTTGCAAACTGTTGTTTCATGTTTTTTTCTGCTTGTGAATGTTTCATAAGAGTAAATCTAGTCCTGTTAGTTTATATTTGTCAGAAATATAAGTGTAATGTATAGGATTTAATTTCAGTTAAAAACTAATTTCAAGAGAGAATGTGAGAACTTTTAAACATATTGAATAAAGTAGTGGGTTTTACTTTTATTTATTTATTTAGCTACCAGGGATTGAACAGGGAGGGACGCTTAATAACTGAGCCACATCCCCAGCCCTTTTTAAATTTTTTTATTTTGAGACAGGATCTCACTAAATTGCTTAGGGCCTCACTAAGATGCTGAAACTGGCCTCAAACTTGGAATTCTCCTGCCTCAGCCTCTGGAGTTGCTGGGATTATAGGCATGCACCACTATGCCTGGCTGGATTTATATTTTTAAAGGAATTCCTATAAATTATTTTTATGTGATGGAAAAAAACATGAACCAGAAGTTCACAAAGCAGAAATAATGTCAGTAAACCTATGAAAAAATATTCAGCCTTACTAGTGATCAGAAATAATGTGACTGAGATTTTCACCTCCTAGATATTGGCAAAGACAAGAAATATTGATAGCATCCAGTTTCATTGAGGGTGTAGGCAGACAGATGTTCTCATCTGGTATGAGTATATTTTGATCCAGACAGTGTAGAGGGCATTTTGACAATATATGTTTAAAACTCTGAAAAGTATGTATCTTAACACTCAATGAGTTTTTCCCCTACATATTTATCCCAAGGAAATAAATCAGAAAAGAAAAGAAAAACAGAAATGCAGATACAAGATCATTCATCATAACAGAATTGCTAATAATGGTGAAAAATTGAGACCTATTAATGTCTATCAGTAGAAGATTGGCTATTTAAATTATGATGTAACCCATTGAATACTCTGTAGCTATTAAAATTTATATTGACACAGCAAGGTGTTTATAGAGTATTATTCAGTAAAACAGGTAGATTAGACTATTCTTTGACAAGATGCCCTCTTTTTAGCTATATAGGCTTAAGGACAGAGAATTTCTAGAAGTTTTATACTAAACTGTCACTCATGATTTTTTCTGTGAAATAGGGCTTTTATTAATTTTCCAATAATGGAAAAATAACCTATAAAATGAGAATCTGGAGAGTATTATTAGGTCATCTAGAAAAGGTTATTTAAATATTTATGCATATAATTTCATAAATAATAAAATTTAATTACAATATTGGTTTGACTTGGAATAACTGATTTTCATAACACATTTTGTTTTTGTAGGACTAGAAGAAATTGCAAAAGAAAGAGAAAAACTTAAAAAGGCAGAAAGTATCCAAATCAAAGAAGAAATGTTTGAGACTTCTGGGGATACTTTAAATTGTTCAAATACAGATCACTGTGAGCAAAAGGAAGATCTTAAAGAAAAAGATAACACAAATCTGTTTCTTCAGAAACCTGGCTCTTTTTCCAAATTAAGCAAGCTTTTGGAAGTAGCTAAGATGCCTCCTGAGTCAGACATTGTGACCTCCAAACCAAATGTTAGTGCAAATGGGTGCACACTGTCTTATCAAAATAGTGGAAAACATTCAGTGAGCAGCATTCCATCAACAGCATCACAAAGCAACATGGAGAAGACAGACTCTAATCTGTTTAACACTGGTTCAGGTGGTCCAGGGAAATTCTATAGTCCTCTCCCCAATGACCAATTGTTAAAAACACTGACTGAAAAGAATAGACAATGGTTTAGCCTTTTGCCAAGAACGCCTTGTGATGATACTTCACTTACCCATGCGGATACGTCAACTTCTTTAGTGACTCCTCAGTCTCAGCCACCATCCAAGTCACCTTCACCTGCCCCAGCTCCTCTTCTTGGATCATCTTCTCAGAATCCTGTTGGCCTAAATCCATTTGCTGTATCACCTCTTCAGGTTAGTACCACTAACTGAAACTCATTGTGATATTGCTTTCTTTAATCTTTGACCCCATAAAGATTTCACTTAAGGGGAATCAGTTGAGTAGTCTGTCATATAGTCTGTCACAGCCTGAAAACTGAAGCAAATCAGAATTTCTGTCCCAAGCTTTATTAGAACTACCAGTTTCTAACCTGTGTTTAAGTCCACTTTAATTACTTTTTAACTTATTGTTACGGTGTATCTAAAAGCAAAATAAGAACATGGAATTTAATCTTGCTGTTTCTAATGTATTTAGTTTTCTTCCACCTGTGATAAATGAAAGTATTTTTTTTCAGAATTGAAAAATAATTTCAGATTCTAGACATTTTCCATAAGTTCTTAATCTACTTTAAAATGTTTTGTTTTTACAGATGAAAAGCGGAGTGTCTATGATGGGACTTCAGTTTTGTGGGTGGTCCACTGGTGTGCTTACTTCCAATATTCCATTTACATCACCTTTACCTACTCTGGGATCAGGGTTGGGATTATCTGAAGGAAATGGTAATTCATTCTTGACTTCCAATGTTGCTTCAAGTAAAAGTGAATCTCCAGTACCTCAGAATGAAAAGGTCTCATCAACTCAACCTGCAGCTGTTGAAGTAGCAAAACCAGTAGATTTTCCTAGTCCAAAACCTATTCCAGAAGGTAGGTACATTAAGATGGCTTATATCCACTTACTGTATTTTATTATTTTGGACTCTTATAACTGAATCTCTTGTGAGTTTATATGTAGTTAATAAATCTTTAGATTTGTTTTGTGCCATTATTTCCTATTCAAAATATTTGTAAAAGATCTACATATTTTGACTTAGAAATGCAGTTTGGTTGGTGGAGGATTATTGACCCGGAGGACCTGAAAACTTTGCTCAAGGTGCTACATCTCAGAGGAATCAGAGAAAAGGCATTACAAAAACAAATTCAGAAACACTTGGATTATATTACTCAAGCATGTATCAAGAACAAGGATGGTATGTGCCTAAAAGACTTCTGCTTTCTTGTATAGTTATAACAGTTAATTCTTTTATCCTAAAACATTTTGATACGTCTTAATTCTATTATTGCTAGTTTTTTCAATGTTGCTCAACAGTAACTATTTAAATTTCTTAAATAAGTATTTATTATAATTTTTAGCACCTGAACAATATTGTCTCTTAGAAAAAGTGTTTCTCCTTTTTTAGAGTAAACTGCCTGCTTATGATTGTTAAGTTAGATGTACATGATTTTATTCATTTTCTGATCACTGAGGAGAGGAAAATAAAGTGGATTTTAAAATGAATTTCTTTTCAAATGTAGTTGCTATTATTGAATTAAATGAAAATGAAGAAAGCCAGGTAACACGAGATATTGTGGAAAACTGGTCAGTAGAAGAACAAGCAATGGAAATGGACTTGAGTATCCTTCAACAGGTAGAAGATCTAGAAAGGAGAGTTGCATCAGCAAGTTTGCAAGTGAAGGTAAAATTCACTTGGAATAAAATCTGGTTTTTAGGCTAATGGAAGGTAACTAATATTTATTTTATGCCTAATATATGCCAGTTACTGTACTAAATGTTTTCACTTTATCTCATTTAATTCTTAAAATAGTCCTCAGTTAATTTTACCCATCTTACAGGTAAGGAACCAGGCTCAGAGTAAGTAACCTGCCAACAGTCATATAAGTAAGTGGCTAAATGTGGATTCAAACTAAATCTGTTTAACCCAGAGCCTACATGCTTTTTACTAGATCTTGTCACCCCCTTAATGGTATTCAGGTATTATTTGTGGTATGGAGTTCTTTACCTCCAGCAAAATTCATCGTTTTCCCCATGATAAATGTAGTGTTCTAAAATAACTCTCATCAAATTCCTACTGTAGTATTTCATATAGGATCAGGATACAAATGTCTTATATGTCAGCCTTTTACTCTATGTAGTTTAAAATTGGTATTACCATGTCATAGGCCATGATCAGAAGTGATTAGGCAGAAAGAAAGCTTTACTTTTGTGCAAGAATTTTTGGTCTTGCAAACAGGGATGTAAAGGTTACTTGAATTGATAATAAGGTGTTGTTATCTGTACAAGTAAATGGATAATGAATAAACATGAAAAGCAGACACATCTGCAGTTTCACAAAATTTAGTCTCTCTAATTTGACTTAATTTCATATTTTATTCAGATTGAGAAATTTGTGGCCTAATACTATCATAATAATTAAAATTTTGTTTCATAATTAGTTTTAAGGACCTTCAAAAAATATAGTTTTCAAGAGGTAAAAAAAAATATCCCTTTCTTGCCACAAACATAGTTATCAATGTTGGGAAGCTAAATTTATCATTTCCTTAAATTATCATGCTAGCAAACTATATGTCTCCTCTTCCTGATACTATAACACAATATAAAAATGCCTCATTCATCTGGCATCTTTAACAAATGAACTCTTCCTCGAAGTTAATTTTCTGCAGAAATGAAAATTATTCCATTTAGTGCCATAATTTTTAACATGTTTGTTGGATCTCTTAGGTTATACATTTTACTGGCTTCTTAAATTGAGAATAATTAGTGTAATTTAAATTATCTCAGTGACAGGATCTTTAGTATGAAGACCAATTATTAGATAATGATTACCTAAGGAAAGGTGAAAAGGTTTTGCCATTAAACTAAATGTGGTGTACAGGACCTTACTTTCTAAGCTATCATATCTGCTTCTCTGTTTTTGTTCTCTCTTGTGGTCAGTTACTACTTGCTAGTTAAAATGTTTCCTATTTTCCTTCAGCTTTTTTTTCCATCTAATTTGCCAATTCTAATTGACCATCAGTTGGGAAAGCATATCATTAAACTTTTTAAAATTATGTTTGGTCAGAGGGTAGTCCTGAAACATTTTCCTAATGACATACTCAGATTTTGGTGCATGGACTTCTTCACATTGCTGGCTGCTTAAATGTTCTTAAGTGGGATTTGCTGTTTAAGATGTCTTAACATCCTAACAATAAGGACTTCTGAATTATTTTGTATTATTCTAAGAGTTGAATTGTAATTATAGTAGTCTTAAAAAGTCTAAGAATACAAGTGATGAAGTTAACCACAAAACATTGTTTTAACATCTGTAGAGGATTTCATATTTTTTTCTTAAAAATTAGTTACATAAAGCCAGGTTTGATGACACATGCCTGAAATCACAGCAGCTCAGGAGGCTGTAACAGGACGATTGTGAGCTCAAAGCCAGCCTCAGCAAAAGTGAGGCGCTAAGCAACTCAGTGAGACCCTATCTCTAAATAAAATACAAAATCGGGCTGGGGATGTGGCTTAGTGGTTGAGTGCCGAGTGCCCCTGAGTTTAATCCCCAGTAACCCCCCACCCGCTTTGCAAAAAAAAAAATAGTTATATGTTTAGCCTGGGGAACTAGTCATTGCAATGGCACAGGTGGTTAAGCAAGTGGCCTTGGTCTACTTAGGTGCATTCATTTCTACAAATATTTTTAATAATTTAATATTTTATATTGTAGAAATATCTGTGAGTCCTAGTCCTAGATCTGTGTTGAGTATAGAAAATGTCTAATTCCATTTCTCTAAAGACCACCCTTTAGTCTCTTTTAAGTCATTTCTTTTATAAGCTAATTAATTCCTTCAGTCATTAGTCCTATGGAATAGTTTCCAGGTTCATGATTCTCTTTTGAATGGCACCAGTATCAATATCCACTTAAAATATTGTATTCATAAATGTATGCAGAGATGTCTAAATGCATGCATGGGAATTTTATTCTCCTTCAGCTGGCATTATACTTCTATTAATGCAATCTGAATTTGTACCACCCTTTTAGCCTCCACATCATACTTTACTTAATAGGCACTGTAACAAAAACCTCTGAGCCTCTTTCAGAATACTTTTCAATGACTTCTGTCACATGTGGTATTTTTGTGATTAGTTGCTTAAACTTCAAAGCTGCCATTTGAATTTATCATGATTATATTTTTATTAATTTCATTTGAGTATACTTTTTAGCATATGAATATTTTTATTCATTAACAGTATTAAAATTTCTGCTTATGTGTCTCACAATAGATGGGTTGGGGGTGGAGGGAGGAGTGGAGGTTCACAGGATTGGGGTAGGTGGATGGGGAAGAAGGAAGGAGGAATAGGAATGGGAAAGACAGTAGAATGAATCCGACATAACTTTACTGTGTTCATATATGGATACATAACTCCACATCATGTACAACCACAGAATGGGAAGTTATACTCCATGTATGTATGCTATGTTAAAATACATTCTACTGTCATTGATAACAAAAGAACAAATAAATAAATAAATAAAATTCCTGCATACTTTCACATTACCTGAAGGTCTATAGGAACCAACTAAGTTATTCATAAACAAGAGAAATCAAATGTAGAACCTTTAGGAAGTGGCACTAAGGACCTTTTCTGAAATGACAAGGTCTGTTAATTACCAAATTTTTTGGATATAGTTTTCAACCATCTAGGCTTTTCTAATGCTAGTCTTTTTTTTTTTTTTTTTTGTCAGTTGCCTTGCAGACATCAAGATATACTATGTTTGCATGGTGTTCTCTATTTAATAATTTCATATCTCTTTCAGAATGTGGGAAGGAAGTTCATTGGACATGAACTATACCTAATGCACTCATGTGTATCATACATAATTCCATCCTTGGTGAGCACTGTACCACTGAGACACACCTGGGCTCCATCCTTTTCTGAATATAAATATCCTATTGAGAAAAAGGGAGAGGCTTAATCCTAATATATAGGATAAAATAATTATCTCTAAAGAGATTTAATTTAAAAGTTTTTTTCTGTTTTTCATTTAATATGCATTTGTTAAATATCAATTTCATATCAGACAGAAGACAACACAAAACTGAATAAAATGTGGTTAGGGTTAACATTACCTAACTTCTGAGGGTTTCTTACCCTCAGAAAGCTTGTATTTAAGAGGAAGGTAAGATATGTATACATATTGCAGAATCTATTATTAACTTCTAATCATAGAGAAGTACAGAGTAATACCTGAATTTAAAAAATAAAGACTTCTGATGGAGATATGGAAGAGTTCAGGGAAGATTTCATGTAGAAATTGAGTTAAGGTTTTGTCAGAGACTGGAGAATATGTACTAAGAAATGGAACCAGCATGAGAGAGCACCAGCATCAGGAAATGTATCATGTTTGTGAAGCAAGGAATCATGAAATTTGACTGCAGCACAGGATGTGTGAATGGGAAAAAAAAAAAAAAAGGTAGATTGAGGTACTTCAATGCCCTGATAAGATTCGAGACTTTGGGGCTAGGGTTTCAGCTCAGTGGTAGAGCACTTGTCTAGCACATGTGAGGCACTGGGTTCAATCCTCAGCACCACATAAAAATAAATGTATTGTGTCCATCTACAACTAAAAATATTTTTTTTAAAAAAAAGATCTGAGACTTTGTTAAAAAGTGGGGAATCTTTGAGATTTTGATTCAGAAGATCAATGTAAGTAAACTAAGTTATAAGAGCATTCATTTATTCAATCAATATCTATGTTTTATTTGCCTTCACTATACTAGAGATAAATGAATAAAAACAGGCATAGTCCCTGCCTTCGGGAATTTTAAGGTAGAAAGAAATTATTCAATAGTAATGCTACTATAAAATTGACCTGAGGAGACTAAGGAGCATCATATAGTCCTATGTGAGCATGTAATGGGGTCTTACTTCCAGAAGGATGTCAGGGAAGAATTCCCCTCACGGGATTTTCATGTTAAAGCAAATTTTTGAAAGCTGCGGATGAGTACATTAAAAACCAGTTGAAAAAAAAAAAAAACAGGGTAAAGCTATAATGACAAAGGTTTATGCAAAGCCCCTGCAACTAAAGGAAAATGGTGAGTATAAGGACCTGCATAGAAGAGTAGGGGATAGTAGGAAAACAGAAAGCAAAGTTCACAGACCACTGAGACATTTCCATCTAAGTAGGCCCATGAAATTAATAAGCATATTTGTCTAAAATCTTTTGGAATACTTTGCTGATTTTTATTATATCTTTCATAATGTCAAAAGTAGATAAATTTTCTTTTTCAATTTTTCTTTTTTCTTGTCCTTTTTTCTTTTCTTTTAGTTTTTTAATTTTTTTGTTCTTGTTTTAACCTAGCATTAGGAAACCTGAGGTTAAAAACTTTTAGTAAATATCCTTGATATCTGCCGGTGTCTGCTGCTGTATTTTTAATAAAGGTAATTCACCCATCAGGCATTTTTAAGAAGAAACCATAATGACATTATTTTCTTGATATGTAGGGTTGGATGTGTCCAGAGCCTGCATCAGAAAGGGAGGACTTGGTATATTTTGAACATAAATCATTTACTAAATTGTGCAAGGAGCATGATGGAGAACTTACTGGAGAAGAAGAAAACAGTGTAAATGCACTAGAACGGAAGAGTGACAACCCCCTAGATATAGCTGTAACCAGGCTGGCTGATTTGGAGCGGAACATTGAAAGAAGGTATCTGAAGAGCCCCTTAAGTACCACCATTCAGATCAAACTGGATAATGTGGGCACAGTTACTGTCCCTGCTCCTGCACCATCCATTAGTGGTGATGGTGACGGGTAGGTTATTGAGATTAACTTGAAAAATTATTGTGCTTCTTTGCTAAATGGAGCCTATTTTCTATTGCCTGTTATCTATGTATCTTCTTGTATGTCTGTGGTCCATATGGATCATGCTATTTGCATGGTGCTTTGTAAAAACATTTTTTTTTTTGTTATGTGCATTGATAATCCTGCAAAGTGATCTTACATTTACCTGGTTGTGACTAAGCTTTAAGGCACGTAGCCACAGTCTGTGCACTACATCAAATTTAGTTGCTTAAACTTTATACTTATTGGCTGTTACATGTTTTTGTCATTGCTTGGCTTTCAGTGTGATGATTGTTTCACATTCAGTGATCATAAATGTGGATATGACCTACTTAATTTTTCTATATTTCAATGCAGAATTGAAGAGGATATTGCTCCAGGGCTCAGGGTATGGAGAAGGGCATTATCAGAAGCTCGCAGTGCTGCACAGGTAGCACTGTGCATTCAGCAATTACAGAAATCAATAGCATGGGAAAAATCAATTATGAAAGTTGTAAGTGTTTTTATTTAAGAAATACTATAACTAATTTACTTTGTCCTGTTTTTTTCCAACCTCCAGATCTTAATTTTATATTAGCTACTGTCACAGTAATTTACACTGTACTAGAGAGTTTGTCTAATTCTTAAATACCATATAAAAATCTAATAATTTCCTCCTTGAGTTTTTGAAGGAACCTACTAAATTTGTTACCTTTGATTTTTTAAAATCTTGCTTCTGCCTCCTTTTGATGTTGTTTATAATTCTAACTTAAGTTGTTTTCTACATTCTGCTGGTATCACTCAGTTGTTAATCTAAATACTTTTGAAGGTCCTTTCACTCTTGTCAACATTCCAGTTGCTAACATTACCTATAAATACTGCATTCCTAAAATGTTTTATTTTTCTATCAGTTTTCATATCTTTAATGCTAAAAAGTCCTCAGATAAATAAATCCAAAATGAATACAGCTCTAATTTCAGTTATGTGTTTGCATCCAATATAGTTATATGGAGAGTAGATATTTTAGTCTTTCCTACAGTGATTAAAACTGGTTTTTCACTTTCTATGTACAAGTTCAATTAGTTATTATTAGCCCAATTAATTATTGTCCTATAGTAAGCCTCTACTTTGTCCCAGGCTCTAAAATGCTTTGTATTCAAAAGATTTATATTCTGGAGTGAGACTTATTTTTAACCATGTATAAGTGTCCCTCTTGTCTACTTCCTATATCATATACAGAATTATCCAATATATGTAGACTTTTATGAATCACTTTAACATTTACTTTTGAATTTGCTTTAAAATTTAAACATTTGAAATTTGTTTTCATGAATGGCTTTACTTAAACAGTCATTCCCCAAAAGAAAGATCCTTAAATAATTTATCTTTCTTTCATTCATTTTTAGCTCTATGCTTAGACTTACTCAAGGCCTAATACATTTTATACAGATACATTTTTCTTCTATGTGTGGTTTTTCTTTTTCTTTTTTACTTCTTCCTAACTTCCTAACATGTAATGGAATTTGTAAAATATGCTCAAATTTAGGTCTTTCTCAACCAAATTTGAATACACTATAAGTTTTAAGATATTATTCAGTTCATCTGACAGCATTTATACTGGGTAAAAATATTTTTTCTTCTAAAAATTATTATTAAAATGAGTTTTAAAGTCACGTTGGACAAATGTATTTGCTGAAATATAGGTGATAATTATCAAAAAAGATTGAGTTTTACATCAAAATGAAACTTGTAGATTTTTTTTTCTATCCACACCAAAATAATAATCATGATATGGTGAATTTTGCTGTAAACCTAAACAAATAAAATCTGTTCTTATATTATTTACTTTCTACAATCTAAAGCATTCCTTCCATTTTCACAAATTCATTAACCTTACCTATGTTATTAACATGCTTTTATCATCATTTAACTCTACTTCTCATAATCTTCAATTTGGAAAAAAATGTCTAATAATACTTTATTTGCAAGCTGGTGCTGCAGCTCAGTGGAATAACACTTGCCTAAACAAGGTCTTGGGTTTGACTCCCCAGCACTGCAAAAAGATAGGAAGGAAGGAAAGGAAAGGAAAGGGAAGGGAAGGGAAGGGAAGGGAAGGGAAGGGGGAAGGGGAAGGGGAAGGGGAAGGGGAAGGGGAAGGAAAGGAAAACATAACATTATTTGCTTTGGAACAGCTTTTAAAAGAAGGTGAGAATTTCGTATTCAAAGATTAACAAGCCAGTTGCAGTAGTGCATACCTGTAACCCCAGCTACTTGGGAGGCCAAAGCAGGAAGATGGCAAGTTTGAGGCTAGCTTTAGCAGCTCAGTAAGACCCTCACAATAAAAAAATAAATAAAAAGGATGGGGGATGTATCTCAGTGGTAGAGCCTCCCTGGGTTCAATCCCCAGTACAAAAGAAAAAAATTAATAAGCACTATATAACCTTAAATTAAAGAGGTAACAGTGCCTATAATAGTTCTCATAATAAATTCAAGTAACATGTTGACGTGTTCAGTACTTTTAGAAATGCTCTCTTGGCCAGAGACCTAGCTTACCAAGAAAGAAGGAGCTGTCAATTTGCTGCCAGATAATTCTCTGCCATATGCTATTGTTGATGTTAAATAATAGGCAACATCCACTATTTTTAACTCTTAATAACAGGTATTCAAACCAAATATTAATACATTTTTTCCTCTAACATTGTGAGTTGTTACTGATTTTTCAAAACTTATTTTATTTGCTTATTTTTGTATGTGGTGCTAAGGATTGAACCCAGTGCCTCAATACAGCTAGGCAAGCGCTCTGCCACTAAGCCACAACCCCAGCACTCACTCTTTTCTTTAAATGTATCAAAATTAATTTTAAATCACAAACATGAGAGGTAAAACAGACTTTACAATATTTTTAGTTATCTATTGTAGAAAGCAGAATTGATGCATCATCATGAAATCTGATTTTTTAATATTATTATAGGGATTTAAATATAATCTTCTGAATTTCTCAATGATGTTTCTGTTTCTACAATAGACGTTTTAAAGATGTAACTCATTTTGCAAAATAACTAACCCCATCTTATAGTATTTAGTGATAATAGTATTAGGAAGTTCATAAAAAAGATACTTATTGGGCTGGGGATGTAGCTCAAGTGGTAGTGCACTCGCCTAGCATGGTGAGGCACTGGGTTCGATTCTCAGCACCTCTAAAAAAATAAAATAAAGATATTGTGTCTACCTAAAAATAAATATTTAAAAAAGATACTTATTTAAATATGAAACTCAACTGCTTTTGCTGCTGATTTTAATATTACATATACAGTAGATGTATTGGATAGATATTTGTTAGCATGAATAGTATGTATTTTGGTAAGGTTCTTAAGCTATCATTTTTATACATATTGACTATTTTGGACTTTCCAAGACAGATATAATAATAAATAATAATTAAACAATTAATAAGTAAACAAACCAAGTTTAAGGTTATATAAATAGTTAACTTTAAATTAGTATAAATGAAATTCAGCTTAAATGTTTTCATTTTTTAAAATATTAATTGCAGGACACTTTCAACTATGACTGGAATTTGAAGTAAACATCAAAAAAAATTTAGTGCTTACTATTTTTTTGTTTTTACTTGACTAACTTTTCTTCTTTTCCTTTATGAAACTTGCTATACAAAATATGTATGCATGGAAGAAAATCTCTTAGTAATAAAAGATTTTTTCAATAAAGAAGAAATGATTATATTGTGAGTTCTAAAAAACAAATTATGACCTCTTAAATTCTTTAATATATTCTATCTATATTTTCTTTTGAAATCATTTCATAAAATTAATTTTCTACTCGTGTGACATATGTTTGATTTCAGTCAATTTTCCAACTTTCCTGGTTTGGGCACATTTTTTAGTGAATCACAAGACATAGGTGGATAATTTAGTCAAAGCCTAGGGATATCTTTTATTATTATATATAATTATATACTAATACAAGTTTCTTAATCTTGATCTTCAAAATTAACTCTTATTTCTTTCTCAGAATATCATGAGGATGCTAAGATAAGCAAAAAATGAAACACATTTTAAAAACACCATGTATTAAAGCTATTCATTGCTTTATGTGCTCTAATGTCATGTTAATATTTCATATGTTAATGTATACATGCTTCTGAAGTGTGTGCAGGCATTCAACTTCTAGCTTTGTTCTTTGCAGTGTACCTGAAATGTGCATTGACCCCAATAGAACTGCTCACCCCGTCATGTGGTCCATATCTGTGTAACGAGAGATACATAGATGTGTATGGCTATTGTATATTTGTTAGCAAGCGGAATGTTCATTACTAATATAAATGAGAAATTATGGTGTATATAACATCCCAGTAACTATTATTCATAGCAGAGGGTTAATTCTAAATAATTTTTCATATATTATAGTACTGCCAAATATGTCGAAAAGGAGATAATGAAGAACTACTTCTCCTTTGTGATGGCTGTGACAAAGGCTGTCATACCTACTGCCATAGACCCAAGATTACAACTATACCAGATGGGGACTGGTTCTGTCCAGCTTGCATTGCTAAGGTAAGACTAATGTAGAACTAAACTTTTTAATAACAAGATCGAAATGCAGACTTTTATGGCAGTTTCTTTTGTGAGGTATAATTCACATGCCATAAATTCACCATCTTAACAATTTAGTGGTTTTTATTGTACTCACAAAGTTGTACAAATGCCACCACTAATTCAGAACATTTTCATAACCCCAGAAAGAACCCTTTGTACCCGTTAACAGGAACTTCCCGTACCTCTCTACCCCTAGTATTTGGTAATCCCTAACCTATTTCTTATGGATTTATCTATTCTGGTCATTACATATAAATTTAATCATACAATATACGGCCTTTAGTGTTTGGCTTCTTTCACTTACCACAATGTTTTTTTTAAAGTTCATCGATTATTTACTTCCTTTTTAGACATAAGTATTATTCCATTGTATGGTTTTACTACATTTTGTTTATCCATTCTTCAGCTGATGGTGGTCTCCACCTTATGGCTGCTACAAATAGTCTGCTTTGAACATTCACATGCAAGATTTTGCTTGAATATGTGTTTTTGGTTCTTTTGGGTATAAACCTAAAAGTAGAATTGCTAGATCTTATGGTAATAAGCATCTGTGTTTAACATAATTTTCTAGTCACATTTGAAATAGAAACCTGTGAACTCTCACACCAATTAAGAGAGAAGCAATACAATAAAAGAGAAAGAAATGGGTTTGGTAATTAAAAGGTAAAGGAGTAAGAAATTTTATGGATCAACATATATTCAAGGTCAGACTTTTTGTTAGGTATTCTCTATCCCCCAATCACTGTTCTCCAAGTTTAAGTTATTGACTACTGCCTCTCCAACTGAAGCCCAAATTTCCATTTGTCTATTGTACCCTTTCTTTCCAGTTCACTCCCTCTAGTCCTCCAGTAATCCTTTGATCTCACTTGAACCTTCAATATATTTATCTTAAGACCTCTTCACTCTCTTCTCCCTTCATGTCCTCTCTTTCCACCTAATCTGACTTATGTCAATATTCCATTATCATAATCTACATATTTTATTATAAATCATTGAATTTACTATTTACTTCTCTCTCACTTTATGAAATAAACTATTATTCTAGTTAATCCAACTCTGTCTTTTCTAGCACCTATTAGTTATAAGAAAAATGCGATACACACGTTTTTGCCTGAAATACAAAATGCAGCCCTTTAAATACAAGGTGCTAATCAGGCCTTTAATAATGACTGATGATTTATTTCCAGTTTTGTTCCCTCCATCCATTCTGAGATAATGACCTTATTTCTCATTCCACTGAGAAAATGGAAGCCTTTGGAAGAAAAGCACATGTATCATCCTTCAGCATCAGGGCTCATATCCTTATCTTCTCTCCTGTTGCCCTCAGCTTCTGGTGCTCCTAACTGAGCCAGTTTCCTTACTCATGCCTCAGGGGCCATCCCTCTTACCTCCTTAGGAACATTACTTCAGCAGTTCTCCCTTTACATCTTTAGTTTCTCCTCTCCACCTGCTTCATCTCACCTATCTATTGACATCCTACTTTTTCTCTCATCTTAAGAAAAACCTTCTGCTTTCACTTCTCCCTTGATCCACTTTCCTTGTCTCTCTCATTCCCTTTACACAGAAAATTTCTTGGAAAGTTTTTTGTTCTGATTCTCTACACTTGATCTTAGCCAAAAGGCCAAGGAACAATGCCCCAATTTCTAACCCCAGTTCACTCTTGAACTTATTCTAGTCAATTCCACAGCTTCTCAAAAATAGCTCTTATCATGGCCACAAATTTGATCAGTGCTTAGCTTTTTTGACCTGTCAGTTACATATGAATACAGTTGAACAGTCCTTCATTCTTTTGAAACACTGTTTTTCACTTAACTTCTCAGATTCCATACTTGCCAGGTTTTATTCCTCCTTTTGTTCCTTCTCAATCTTTGCTGATTTTTTTTCCCACCTGCTTGATCTGATCTCAACTTGGGGCTATCATCTGTAAAATGAGATTGTATCTACTTTGTAGGAATTTGTGAGGATAAAATAAGATCATGTGTGGGAAAGTTTTTTTTTAATAAATGTAGAGTTCTATAAAGTGTTTATAGTAAAATTTTATTATATTTTAGACCATGTTTTATAAGTGCCTAAGTGGCATGTTATTCAATAGTAGTTGTTTTTTGACTTCTTATTACTTGATCATTTTGTCATATATAATTAAATGTAGTTCAACAGTAATCTTCACTTTCTGTACATAAATGACTTTTAGCTTCATAACTGTCAAGTTATAGAAAATCTACTCAATATTTTATGTATTAAAGATAAGTGTTTTTAAGTCTTGTTGGTATCAGTAGGCTGTTGGAGGGTTTTTTTTCTAATAAAATTTCTTAAATTACAGTTCTGGCTATCATTCAGAGTGGTGTTACATTATTAGTAGGCACATTATCTCATCCAAGTCTTTTGGTATGAATGCAGCTTTCTAGACTTTTGCTTTTGTTCTTGTTTTTGTTTTTTAAATGCAGTAAACTATACATTATATTTCTTACGACAAAAAAAAAACAGGATTCTGATCATCTGTTTTTGATGTGTGAGGAAAAGTTACATTTTAAAAATATCTTTCCATTTAATTCATAATTAAGTGCAAATATCCATACTGTACATCTTGCCCTCAAATGGTTATTTCTGCCTATAACAGGGTTAGCTATTTTTATACTCTGTGTATATATTTATTTATGTATAAATGTGATCACAGGATCATGGAATCAAAGGATGTGTGTGTACACACACACAGACTCACATACTAGAATTTTCAAACTATAGTGCCTACAAAAACCAAGTAAATAGCAGAAGAGTTTTTGGACCCTTAGTGTGGGCACTGTGACAAAGTCATGTTCCCATTTAAATGTAATAGTATTCACTCAACTCCCACCATTTTTTATCATGTAGAAACATGAGCCCAGTCTTATAGGATCTTCTCATAATTCAGGAGATGTCAAGATTTTTATGTATGTCCTCCCAAATTTAATGTTGGAAACAAATTCAGAATTCTTACAAGCATTCTATAAGCCAAATAGCATATGCTGTGGGCTGTTTCAGTTTGAGCCATCATTTCACAACTTCTACTATATAAATATACAAATATAACAGATATGCACCTTTGAACACTTAATCTGATAGGTTTTTCCTAAGACCTATTGAAGTTCCTCTTTGAATTTTGGCTCTAGCAAGAAAGGGAAGGAGGGACCTGTGTCTAAGAACAGTTGTATTGTTAAGAGAGTCCTTTTTATCATCTGTAAATCCCTTTCAGTTAGTGACCTAGTCTAAAGGATACTTGTGATAAGTTCTATTCTAATTTTAAGAATTCTTCAGATAAATAGGCTTTTCATGCTTTATTAATAAGGTTTTATATTATGGGAGAAATTCACAGATCTCTCTTGAAAATAATAGAAATAACCTTTAGATCAGGATTAATATTTCTTAATATAGAAGGTCTATAAACAATTTTTTACACTTCATTTACTTTTTAAAAATTCTAGGCAAGTGGTCAAACTATAAAAATCAAAAAACTTAACGTCAAAGGAAAAAAGTCTAATGAATCGAAGAAAGGCAAGAAAGTAACTTTAACAGGGGATACTGAAGATGAAGACTCTGCATCTACAAGTAGTTCACTAAAAAGAGGAAACAAAGACCTCAAAAAAAGAAAAATGGAGGAAAATACTTCTATTAACTTATCAAAACAAGAAAGTTTTTCTTCTGTTAAGAAACCCAAAAGAGATGATTCTAAGGACCTAGCTCTTTGCAGGTATTATTTCAATTTTCATGTATTATGTAACATCCCATTTTATTTGTTTTAGAAACATTTTTACCACATTAAAATTACTTTCTAAAATTTTATAAATATAAAAATGTATAGTATAAGTGTAAAGCTATATTATCTTTTTTAATATATTTGCATTGACTTATTACTTTTAAAAGAGAGCAGAAAGAGACTACTGGGTGTGATGCCACACCCCTATAATCCCAGTGGCTCCAGAAGCTGAGGCAAGAGGATTTCGCATTCAAAGCCAGCCTCATCAACTTATCGAGGCCCTAAGCAACTCAGCAAGACCCTGTCTCTAAATAAAATACAAAAAAGGGCTAGGATGTGGCTCAGTGGTTAAGTGGGTTAAATCCCTAGTACCAAAAATAATGATAATAAAAACATAATTCTAAAGTATAGATACTGATTGCAAATATCATTTTCTTTAGTATGATCCTGACTGAAATGGAAACTCATGAGGATGCTTGGCCTTTCCTACTTCCTGTAAACTTGAAACTTGTACCTGGTTATAAGAAAGTTATTAAGAAACCTATGGACTTTTCCACAATTAGAGAGAAACTGAGTAACGGACAGTAAGTAAATCATTTCAGTTCAATAAATATTTATCAAATCCCCAATATGTGCTGTACATTTTCCTAGAGAGTCAAAGACATTTTACTTAATAGCAAACATACAAGTCCCACTTCTAGAGGGACTTATGTTTGGCTAGGGTAGTTAGATATGAAAAACAAGTCAATTAAAATTATTTAAGGAATAAAAACAGTGTGATAAACCCATTTTTTGACAACAAACCAGACTAGGGGGGAAGGAAAAATATCAGAGGAACCTTTCAAAGTAACATATAAACAGAGTTTATATTGTACATTAATAGAATATTATCACCATCTCATGTGGATTTAACAAAATTAATATTTCATATTATTGCCATATAGAAAGAGATCATTGGCAATTTTAAAAATTAAAAGTGTTATAAGTTGTTGGAGAATATTGAAAATCCATCTATGGATATATAAGAAAATCTTCTCCTTTATTTTATGTTCTGCTTTCATTCTATCCCAAAAATAAAGTGACTTCCTAGCCTTAGTTAATGATCTTTGTCAGACCATCTCAAAATTGTGCCAGAGAGTTACCACTTAATTAGTGTAATTTAGATGGTTCAGGACAGTGTCCCACTTTGGAGCCACAAAAATGAGAATGTTCACTTGCAGAACAAAGACATTCCATGTGAGAATGGCCAGGATCCCCAGAGCTGTATTCTTTGGCCTATTTTCCCCTTGCTTTCTTTATTCCTACATACCAGATTAGCTTAATGTAGACTATGCCCATTACTTCAGGTGAAGTCAGAAAAATATACGTAGAAATAAGGAAATATACATTGAAAAAATAACTATATATATATATATATATATATATATATATATATATATATATATTATTTTGTTTTTACTATACTATATGTGGTATAGTTTTTCCATAACATTCTTTTGGTGAATATCACTGTGCTTGTGGATTTATATTCCACTTAGAAGAATTGAGTAGAATTTAAAACGTTCAATATCCCTCTCACATCAAGTGATTTGCTGGATTGAACAAATGACTGTAGTAGTTTATTTTGAGGACAAAATAACTGCCTTTCAAAGAATTATATTTGCTTTGTTTTACTTTTTTAAAAAATTACAGAAGGGATATTCCCAAACACAGGAAACATTGAAAAACATTAAATTGTTGGTTTTAAGATGAACCAAACAGCAGAAATTGTTGTCTAGAGATGGCTTTTTCTGTCTGCCAAAAAGTCAGATAAGTCTTCACTTCAGTAGCACAATGGAATTTATAATTAATACAGCCAGATCGGAGATCTACATGTGAAAACTTAATAAGTGATTAACTCTTGATTCATGATCTTCCAATTCCTGGATGGAAGATCAGCCTAAAACTCAAAATATCCAAAACAAACAGGCTTAGAAATTGACACAAAATAACCAAAAAGGCTACAAAATCAAACTGGCTTTTGAGAATGAGTCTCCTGGTAAATGTCAGAAGTATAATCCTATTTGTGATGACAGCTGTGTGAGAGGTGAAATTCTGTGGATTCAGGCTCTCCTAACTTCATGTTGTTCGATTAAACCCAAAGTAATGAGTTGGAATCAAAACTCACAAACTATTTCAAACTTTTAGACAGTTCATAGAACACAGGGAAGGAAATATCTGCTCTAATGAATTTTTCTGGGTTCTGTTAGCTTTCCCATCCTTTTCTAAAGGAAAAGTACAAATAGAGTATTGCACTCTTTTTTAACTAGAATCTCACCTATAATTCTCTACTAGATTCTGGTCTCCTTTACATTAATTATTAACCTTTTCTTACATAAGAAAGAGTGTAAAGGAGAGTAATATTCCTCAAAGTAACTTTAAAATATTTTATAAAAGTCATTTCCACACATTGTATAAAAAAATTCCACACATTGTATTACATAAAATATCCAAAATAGGTAAATCTATAGAGACAGCAAGACTGGTGCTTGCCAAGGACTAGGGGAAGGAGCAACAGAGCATAACTGCTTATTGGTATACTTTTTCCTTCTGGAATGATGATATTGTTTTGGAAATAGAAGTGATGGTAGCATAGTGTCATAACTATTAAATACCACTGAGTTATCCACTTCAAAATGACTTATTTGGTGTTGTATAAATTTCTTTACCTCAAGTTTTAAAAAAGTAAATAATCCCCAGAAAAAGAAGAAAATGAATGAAGTTACATAAGGGCTGACTTCAGTCTTCTTTAGCATATCAGAGATAAATAAATTTTATTTCTTTCAGTATGGAACATATTAGAAAGAGGGAGTGAAATGTTGTACAAGGTATTTTATGAAAGAAATAGAAAGCCACTTTTACATGGCCTCAGAGCTTTAGTGGTTCATAGGGTATTTATAATGGTTAAATTATTTTAGTATCCAGCTTGTTGTAGATTATAATTAATATAATATTTAAATTTCCAAAAGCCTTCTTCCAAAATGTATTGAATTGGCCAGAGATGGCTTCAAGTGACTACTTATTTCTCACTAATAAGTTTAGTCAGATATATTTATTTTTCTGTTCTCATCTCAGTATTCTTGAGAAAGAGAATTGAGCTTATCCACTTGAAAAGCCCTAAAGCCATAGTATCTCTTTATCTTATTAGAGAGCAGTCGCTCATAATATTACCTCTGTTAAAGAGAGAGCACATGGATTTGGGGTTTTTTTTCTTTGGGTGGTTTTTTTTGTTTTTGTTTTTGTTTTTGCTTGTTTTGGTTCATCATACAGTATTCTCCCCTTCCATGTTTGGGCAAACCATGGATAATACTATGCTTTTTCTTATACATACATCTCATGATAAAATTTAACTTATATAAATTAGACACTAAGAAATCAACAGCAATAATAATAGAACAATTTTAACAATATTCTATAATAGAAGTTATGTTAACATACACTTGCTCTTTCTCTCCCTCTGGAATTTACCATTTAATGTTTAACACTTTTGACCATGGCTAACTGAAACCACAGAAAGTGAAACTGGGTGGTAGTTTCACTTCCATCACTGGATGGTAGTAGGAGTGGGGTGCTTGAGCAAAAGATCATATTTGAAAAGAGAAGAGAAATGGGGAAGATTTAGCCCAAAGTAGCACATCCTAGAATTGTACAGCATAAGAAGCATTTACATAATTTTTCACTGCAACTGAACCCATTTGAATGTGGATAACAGAATACACAAGTGAATACTGTTGGTCAAAGGAATCAATAAACTAGTCAGGTAGGAGGAGTTCTGTAACAGAATTGTGGCACAAGTCAAACAGGAAATGGGATGTAGGGGAATTACCAGTTAATTGAAAAATATCTTGATCTTAAGGGAAATCTGGGTGAGTTTTTTTTCCATTTAATCTGTATATAAACAAGTATAGTTTAGAACACATGACATTTTTAAATGTTACATTCATAAGAGTGTTTACATATCTTTGTATCAGTTTAAATAGTTATACTAAACTGCCTTTTTCCTTTCAGTTTTCTTGTTTTACATCTTTTTTTAACCATTTCATTTGCTTACAGAACAAAACCAATGAAACCAGTCTCTAATTATGTGTTTTCTTACAGGTATCCAAACCTTGAAACCTTTGCTGTAGATGTCAGGCTTGTTTTTGACAACTGTGAAACATTTAATGAAGATGATTCTGATATAGGCAGAGCTGGCCACAATATGAGGAAATATTTTGAAAAAAAATGGACAGATACTTTCAAAGTGAGCTGAAGTTATAATACTCTCTTTATTTTTTTTCCTTTTAAACAAAGACAAATGAGACCAGCAATGTGAACTGTATTTACATAAATGTGCAAGGCACATACAAAATGACTTTTTTTTCCTTAAAATAAGTATCAGAAAATATCAGAAGATATACCATTTTTAAAGGCTTCACTCCTATGACAACCAAAACCCTTGGTTATTGGTTTGTGTGATTTATCAGCTAATTTAGGTAGAACAGGGAAGCACACCCAAAGAATTTTCAAAGGAAAGGGTGTTATAGTGCAATAGCAGTTAAAATATATCAAATCGCACTGAATATTCAACACCAGAGCTCTAATGTGGGAAATGGTTCTCCTTTCCCTCTCAATAAATATCTATTTTTCATTTTTTTACTTTGTAGTTTATTTTTTAGTGAATGTATTTAATTTTATGAATTATTTATGATTAAACCACATCCAGAATCTTCGTTTTCTGTGAAAAGGAAGAACTAGAAAATTGCTTTAAATCTTGAAAATACAACAAGGAATGTTTTAAAATATAAAACAAAGCCAAGTTAAACTGTTTACACTGATGTGCTATAAAAGCACCAAAAATAAACTTTACTGTAGAGTTACAAGTACATTTATATATATATATATATATATATATATATATATATATATATATATATATATGTTGCTGCATCACTTGTGTAGTTAAATTGTATTTCAAGACAGTGAAAAAGATTGACATGTATATACTGTTCATTATTGTTTATATTAAGTCTTGTTTTAAATATGTATTATGTGTATATATTGTTTGCAGACATTATTGTTTATGCCTTAGAAGGACTGTAGCATCTTATTTTAGTCTGAAGGTGATGATAGCTATACAGCTTGTACAGTAATTATCCTCTACCAACACTGTGGCGTCTCCCTAATCTTGGTAGTGCCTGCCTTTGAAACAGGGTGTAGGGGATATTAGTTTTCCATTTTTCTATTTTGTTATATAATTTTAAGCCACCAGGGCCTAAATTAAAGTATAATCATTTGTATCCATGTGGAATAAAATCGTGACAATTTCCTACACACACAGTATTTTTTCATAGAGACATTTCCCTCCCATTTGCCTTGCCTCAGAAATAAATTTAAAAGACATTTGTAACCACTGTGTTTTATCTACTGTGTGTTGTGGTGGCCTGTTGGAGGCAAATAGATCAGAAATTTTTTTTTGTACTTATGTAAGAGTACTTGAAGTTTTATTTAAAATAAAATGTTGTGGAAAAGGTAGCATTCTTTTTTTTTTAGGAGTGTTATTTTTCACTATGTGTGGCACGGATACAATAAAAAAATCTTTTACAAACTAGTTTTTTTTTTTTTTTTTTTTTTAGTTTTTCTTAATGAACTTGAAAATACATTGGTTTCAAAAAGCCAGTTAATTTAAAGTTTGATTTTACAGAGTCCTACAGGAGGACCAGTGTGTGGAATGTGGTTCAGAGAGCACTGGGCTGGGTGAAAGTAGATGGGTATACATAGACCCTTTGAGTTTCATGAAGCTGTAAACCTTTCTGGACCTTGTTTTATTTCTTGTTTCACATTTTCAATGTGAAATATTAGAATACTTTTTTAAGATCTTGTTCTAAAATGAGAAATATCTCTATTAACACTGTCTTATTCAGTCATAAGAAAAATTGATTATATAAGCTAGTATAATAACCCGTGAGACAGAAATTTAGTCATTCAAGAAATAGAACTGATGCTTTGCTGGGCCTTCTGCTGAACATCAGGGAATCACTGGTAACTAAGACAGGACCTGTCCTCAGGAAGTTTACAGCCTTATGAAGCAGACCTTAGATAATGTCCGCTTCTTTTTTATTTCATTGCAGTGCTGGGTATCACCTGTGCTCACTAGGCAGGTGCTCTTCACTGAGCTACATCCCCAGCTCAGAAGTAGTCTTCACTGCTATTAATAGTGAAGAAAATATAAAAGTTTTGAAGAAAATGTCCCCTACTTGAAAATGCTGCAAAGCAGAGAGTAATTCCCAGAATCCTGAGATTGTTTGTGAAGACTAATATGAAAATCAGCTGTTATTATATAAATATGTCTGTTTCAGTTAAGCAAATATTGCAGTGATGCCTTGAGGGGCTAGTGCTTAAACAAAAATAACCATGTGGAACAGAGAACAAGGTGGCTCTGTGAATAAAATATCTGGTTTTAGTTCTTATAGTTCTTAAAGTATAGGTTTTAGTTCTGACAGGGATTACATGGGGATTCTTCTTCATAAGGTTTTTTTTGTTGTTGTTTGGGGTTTTTTTAATTTGTTTTTTGTTTTTGTTTTTTTGCCTTATGGGTCATACATGCTTATATTAATTTGTATTAGGTAATACATAAGGAACTTGATAATAACATGTCTGGTGATTAAAAGTCTTATAAATGAGAAAAATGCTTAAATACATATACAAATAAATTTCTAAGAATAGTAATTTTCTTTTAAAAATAAATAAGATATCTCTGAGAAAAAGGAAAGCTTGGTTAAACACTGGCTACTTTGGATTGATACCTTCATTGTTGTAACTAAGGAGAGGTACCTATTGAAGTAGTAGTAGGCATTGACCCAAAAGCACTGCAGCTAGGTGACAGTTTTTACCATATGCCCATGGGTCACTTGTTATGTCAATGACTCAGTGTACTCATGGTGCCAAAGGTTGGGCTTATTCTCTTTGATTCTTTTTTTCACAAAACTTACATTAATTGCAAACAAACAGATGTGGCGGGGGGAGAAAGAAAATTGTTAGAAAAGTACAACATATAAGGTTAAGGATTTTAGAATGTCTTACATTCTGCCCTAATGGCAGCATACTAGCAACAATAAATGGTTCCTATTGTTTCCTGGAGTATTTAGGACTTATTCCCCATAAAACCAATATTATTGTACTGTAGTTAAAAAAAAATCCTAACAATTGTGCATACATAATTGCAAAAATGCACAACATATTTTCGTTAAGTTAATTAGGATTTAACTAGAACCTTTTTGGTTTTAATCTAAATGCCCTGTAATTTGTTTAAAAAAAAAAAAAACTGGCATACCTTCAAATTTAGATTTAGATTATCTCTCAAAGGAGTGACTAGAATCCACTATTATTAAACCCAAGAAGAAAGAAGAAGCAATATATATAGGCAGAATATTAGTTGTTAACAGCAGTGAACATAACAGGTAAAAATTAATAAGTCCAATCTAGGGATTCTGGGAATTACAGAATTACTCTCTGCTTTGAAAAAAAAAAACAACTAAACCTCAAATTAATTACTACAAATGTGAAGATGATATTTTTATTTTTTCTTTTTTTTAATATTTATTTTTTAGTTGTAGTTGTTTTATTATTTTTATGTGATGCTGAGGATTGAACCCAGGGCCTTGCACGTGGAAGGTGAGTGCTCTATTGCTGAGCCACAACCCCATCCCAAGGTGATATTTTTCTTTTTTCAATTCCAAAATAAAATTTGTTACAAACACTAATTTTTCTCAAATTTAGGAAGGATCTAATCTGTTTGGGGTTCTTGATACATCCCTCTTTGCTCCTCTTTTTCATCCCCTGTACTCCATGTCTTTTCAGGACATTCAAAATCCTGCTACTTCAGCCTTCTCTCATTAAAGACATTCTCAGCAAGGAAATCTGATATTTCATTTGCTTGTTATTATAAATTTAACTTGTAGATGACTTCTCCCAAGATTATTTGCATTTTAAATATCTTTTAAAAATTGAAGAGATTTTTGAAGAGATTTGTATTCTGTTAAAAGAATTTCATTCTAAGGAGATGAGGGGAGAAAACTGTTTACCAGAGGGAGTAGGGGCTGGCTCTGGTGATCCCGAAAGACCACAGTTGGCCATTCACCCCAGACTGGGAAGAAACAGGATCTACATCTTCAGCCCTGTCTTCTGGGTACTGACAAGAGCTTCGGGATTATGTAGAGAAGAAACAAAAGGAAGATTGAGGCATAGAAAGAGATATGCAGAGTCAACAGTTTTGGTCAAACTATGGTATATCAGAATGATGGCCATGTGGAGCCTAGTCAAGCAATAAGAAAGTTGCTGCTCTTTGGGGGTAATTTTTATCACACATGTTTATCAGAGATATCTGTTCCTGGACTCCAAGCTGACTGCAGGAGAGGATAACTCAGAAAGAATAAGTCAGAAAGGCAAGATGAGTTAGCTAAGACAGTGACTGAGTTTTTTTTCAAGTTTAGGGCAATGACTGGAGACTTTAAGGTGTCACTCCAGTGGTGTGAAACAGGATATTGTAAAAGGTGGTGGTTGATTATGAAGTACCTGCAAATCCTTAACATATCTTATTAATTCTTATCTTGGTTTCTTCAGCCTTGAAGGAGGAGGAATACTAGCTTTTAACAAAAATACTCCTTAAATGATTAAGATGTCTATGTGTGGAGTAATAATCTAACCTAAAGTTTAAGGTAGGGAAGGATGCAGATGCAAGATAAATCGGAGATGTCAAGCTTTTATCCCATTTTCAGTTGTGCAAGGCATTTGCACGCCCAATGAAGAGTCAGCACTTATTTAGCAAAGGCAACTTCTACATCCCTGTAACAGTATTTTATGAGAACTGAAATTTCCTTCTCACAGGGATGCAACTTATTAAAAATACAGCATAGGGAAATGAGAAGGACTTATTTTCTAGGACTCCTGCTTCATTCAATAAGATCTCTTTTAGATATGCTTGGGTCACATTACAACTCTACCAGAAAAAAAAAAAAAAAAGTTTTTTTCTTAAAACCCAAGTTAAGTGACATAATGAATTACTCTTCTCAATTCCTGGCATATACTTCACATTGTTCTTGCCAAGCCTCTCTTATTTTTCTTGGTTCTTTACTTTCTCTCCAATTCCCTTTCCCCCATATATAACCATCTTTTTTAAAAATATATTTACTTTTAGTTGTAGTTGGACACAATACCTTTATTTTATTCATTTATTTTTATGTGGTGCTGAGGATTACACCATAGGGTTTCGCGCGTGCAAGGCAAGTGCTCTACCACTGAGCCACAACCCCAGCCCCCCCCATATATAACCATCTTTAATATGTCTTTCCAGCCAACCTTTTATGTATATATTTAGCCATATATGTCTTTAAATATGTATATGGGAATATGTGTATGTGTATGCATGAGCCCATACGCGCACTTGTGTATGTATAGATAGTGGTTTTTAAAACATGGGAGTTGAATTATGCTGTAAATCTTACTGTTTTTTATTGTGTATTTCTCTTGAATTGAAAAAAAATGTTACTTTTGATTCCTGCAAGTTATTCTCATAGTTAATATCACAGTTTACTTACAAATTTCACTACGAACAAAAATCTAAGTTGCCTGCAACCGTGTGTCACTGCTATATTACTGGCATGACTGACTGTTGTAATACATAACCCTGGATATGGAAGCCAGTTTCCAAGACAACCCCAAACATTCCTAGCCTTCTAGTTTCATGTCTCATATTGTATCAGGGTTAGTCTCTTTGACTACATCTGGCAGTGATGGCATGCAAATCCTAGATTGAGACATAAAATACATTTGTTCATTCTACCATGTTCCCTTGGATCAATTGCTCTGGGTAAAGCCAACCACTATATTATGAGGACATTCTAGCAGCCCTTTGGAATAGCCAGTCACTAGCACCAGCTTTGCTAGCCATGTGACTTATGCATCTTAGAAGTGATCTTCAACCCAAATCAAACATGACTGAAGCCCCAACCAGCATCTTTTTGGGGGGACCGGAGGGCAGTTAGTACTAGGGATTGAACTCAGGGGCACTCAACCACTGAACCTCATTCCCAACTGTATTTTGTATTTTATGGACAAGGTCTCACTTAGTTGCTTAGTACCTCACTTTTACTTTGAACTCACTATCTTCTGCCTCAGCTTCTGAGGCACTGAGATTACAGGTGTGCGCCACCACGCCCGGCTCCCAACCAGCATCTTGACTGCAACTTGAGAGACCCTGATGAGCCAGAATTTCACAGCTAAGCGATTCCTGAATTCATGACCCACAGAAACCATGAGATAATAAATGTTTGCTGTTGTTATAAACCCCTCAGTTTTGAGTAATTTGTTTGAACACAATAGGTAAATAATACACTGTGATTACAGTTTCTCTAAGAGCTATGTATAGGGGAAAATCCCTACATTGTTAGGTGTATTATTTTTATGTGGTGCTGAGGATTACACCATAGCTTTCCATGAGTTTGCCAATATTGCTGTCCATAGACAACTACAGCAGTTTACACTCCCATGGTAGTGTATAATGCAGCAGTGGTGTTACTGGAGCCAACATTAATTTATGAATCATCATAGCAAAAGCAGTATTTGAAAGTGTTGTAGATAGGGACTTGGTGAAATCCAGGGTTAAAGGAAAAACTGATTTAGATTTTTTGGACCTTCACAAAAAAGAACTTTGCACCTTAGCTTTTGAATCCAGGCAGAGGCAGTGACAAAATTAGTATCTGATATCTCTTTGTAGTTTCTCTACCCATCATACCCATGAAGATCATTTGGGCTGTTCTTACTGGGTACCTAAAGCAAAACCTTATGGGGTACACTAGAAATTGTATGTAATTCATTCTTTTAAAAAAAATTTAAATTGAGACAGTTTTTGAAACTAATAAGCTAAATTTCTAAGAATACCCTTATTCTCCCTGAACACCCATTATATCCTAAAAAATAGTTCTGATAATCATAGTAATGGATATCAAAGAATGCATTTTAATCTTGCAGAATTCAGTAGTGAATGATAAAGAGAAATAAGGCTTATATAGATTTGGGAATAGAACTTGGACTGAGGTAAAAGGAAAGTCCAATGAGTTCCATAGGTCACCAAAAGTTAGTTGTATGACATTGATTTACATGGCGATAGTAAAAGGCCTTGAAAGGCTAGGTACTTATTCCTTCAACTCACAGAAACTTTTTACAACTTATTATGAATGCTGGATGCAAAACTAAAACAATCTTTTATGTTCATTGTGCCAAATATCAATTCTTTTGAATGCCAAAGTGACTTGAAACAAATGCAGAGTCTATTCAGTCATTACACATTTTAATGTAGTCAAGCATGGTGTCACACACCTGTAATTCTAGCTTACTCAGGAGGTTGAGGTGGAGGGATCACCAGTTCTAGGCTGGGCTCAGCAACTATCAAGAACCTGTATCAAAATAAAAAGGGCTGGGGATGTAAGTCAGTGGTAGGGCAGTAAATTTTAAAAAATGTAAATATTGATAAATTGTTTTTTTAAAAAAAAAAAAAGCTAATTTCTAGTGTGATGGTGATGCCTGTGGCAAGATAATCACAAGTTTGAGACCAACCTGAGCAATTTACTGAAATCTAGTCTCAAAAATTAAAAAAGGGTTAGGGAAATGATTCTAGCAGAGCACTTACTTAGCATGTGAAGGTCCTGGGTTCAAGCCCCATTACCACTCATATATACACAAAAGTTATAGAATGTACTCTATTTCTGTTAAAATATATTTAATACAGGGCTAGAGTTGTGGCTCAGTGGTAGAGCACTTGCCTAGCACATATGAGGCACTGGGTTCAATCCTCAGCACCATATAAAAACACATAAAGGTATTGTGTCCATCTACAATTTAAAAAATTAAAATATATATATATATATATATATATATATATATATATATATATATATAGTAAATGTACTTTGCATGGGAAAATTCTGAAGGAAGTTTTATATAGTAACTTTTGGGTTTGATAGAATTTAGGAAAAATTTAACATCTCATCATCTGTATAACCTAACATCTCTGTAACGAATGTGCCTTACTTTCTTTAACATTTAAAAGTCACAACCAAGTATGGTAAATTTAGCTGATAGTGAAGAAAACTGAATAATGACATTTAAGAATTAAAAATTGACCTATGACATTACATATAATTGAGATGTGATTTATTTCAAATGTATTATCCTACCTCAGTTAAATACCTTTTTACTATACAGATATTTTCCCAAAGAAGTTTGATTGCCTGTTCTGTATCTGTTGTGTGTCTCTTCCTTCCTTCCACTTTTTTTTAGATATTGGTTGTCCATATGTATCAGGGTTAGGGTTTGATTAGTAAACCAACCATAGTAATTCCATTCTTCTTAAGAGTGATTGATTAGAGGAGGCATGTGATACAATCATGGGAAATGGAACATGAGGAAGAGTCTTCTGGGAGACTTCTGGAGAATTGTTCATAGAAGATCTATGTCCAAAAGGGACATAACTGCTCATCTTTGGAAAAGATTGTGGCCAGGGTGCTTAGAGCTGCTGTAGCCATCACTTAGTTGTGCAGTATAACCTGAAAGAAGACAAAAGTAACTCTGGAAGATGGGGGAGATGGGAGGGGGAAAGATGGCAAGAATTTGGGTTCTTTATGACACGAACCATCAAGTTAATTAACCTTGGAATCACACTGCCTCTGAACATTTTTCTAGGTGAGATAATTGGTTCATTTTATTGTATAAAGTCATTTATTTTGAAATATTTTGTTTCAGATGAAGACTTGTTTATTTATATATATATATATACACATACTGGGAGTTGAACCCAGGGGTGCTCTACCATTGGGCTACATTCCTAGCCCTTTCTATATTTCAAGACAGGGTCTTACTAAGTTGCCCAAGATGGGCTGAAACTTTCGATTCTCCTGCCTCAGCCTCCCAAGTTGCTGGGATTACAGTCATGCCCCATTGTGCTTGGCAGATGAAAGCATCCAGATACAGCCAGAGCTACGCCTTGTAGCTAAGCTTTTCAGGCTACATGCTGAACAACTCCAGAGCCTCCATTTTATCATGATATAGCTAGATGCATCATGATGAGAAAGCTAGTACAAATACTATTAATATTCATTGTCACCCAAATAAGTAAATTAAAGTTAGGACCCAAATATTTGTATTTGTCTTCAAAAATAGCATTCTTCATAACATGTTAAGACTGCTTTTCTTGGTTAGCTCAAATATTCTTTGTATGTATTTTCTACTAAAACACTCCAAAGCTTACTTGAGCATTGGTAACATTATGAAGTAACATCAAAATGATTATTTGTAGGAGGAGCATGCATTCTACTTTATTTAGATACAGTTCTATTGCTTTGGAATGAAAAAATCTAAGGAGAGTGAAAGCCAACTTTGCTTCTATACATGAGGAAGAATCGGGACTAACTAGAACCTCCTGCTCCAGGCAATGAGGCAACTGCATGAAATATATGAAGCAAATGTTTTCAGACACTAGGCTACAGGCACAGAATCCAATTTCTGAAATCAGAGTAATAAGTGAAGCAGGTCTTATGTTTACCCAAGCTTCTGCCTGAGGGTATGTTTTGGACTTAAGGAAAGATATTCCAGACAAAAGCACAGACATGACAGTGCTCAACTGAGTACAGATGGTCAAAGTTTACAAAGGCTGACTTTCCAGAAAGTAATACAAAGAAAAGAAGGATGACAATTTCTCTAACTTTTCACAAATTTTTCTGATTTAAGTTTTTTTTTTAAGATAGTAGCCATCTTACTAGACAATAATGAGATATAACATGTGGCTTTGATTTTTGTTTCCCTAATAATTAGCAGTGTTGAACATTAAAATATGCTTCTTGGTTGGGTATGGTGACACAAGCCTATAATCCCAGTGACTCGGGAGACTGAGGCAGGAAGATCACAAGTTCAAAGCCAGCCCCAGCAACTTATCAAGACCCTAAGCAACTTAGTGAGATCCTGTCTCAAAATAAATAAATAATTTGAAAGCAGGGGTGGGGGGTATTTAGTAGTTGGCTCCTGGTTTCATTCCACAGTTCCAAAATAAATAAAATGTGCTTGTTGACCATTTGTACAAATTTGAAGAAATCTCTATGCAACTTCTTTGCTTATTTTAAAATGAGGTTGTTTGTTTTTTGTTGTTGAGTTATACAAGTTATATATTCTAGATATTAAGCTCTTATCAGATAACATAATTTGATTTATATTTTATCTCATTCTATGAGTTGCCTTTCCATTCTGTTAAGTATGTCCTTTGATACACAGAAGTTTTTTGTTGTTGTTTTGTTTTTAATTTATTTATTTTTCTGTGCTGGGATTGAACTCTGGGCTAACACATGCTAGACAAGCACTCTATCACTAAGCTACATCCCCAGTCCTTTTTATTTTTTGAGACACGGTCTTACTAAGTTGCTCAGGCTATCCTTGAACTTGTGTTCCTCCCACCTTACTCTCTTGAGTAGCCGAGATTATAGGTATGCACCGTCACAACTGATCAAAGTTTTATTTTATTCATTTATTTTCTTTTGGTACCAGGGATTGAACTCAAAGAAGCTTAACCACTGAGCCATATCCCCAGCCTTTTTTTTATATTTTATTTGGAGACAGGTTCTCACTGAGTTTCTTAGGGCCTCACAAAGTTGGGGCTGGCTTTGAACTCATGACCCCCATCCTCTCCTATCTGCATAATTTGTTCTTCTCACAAGGATATCTAGAACATAGTATAATTTTTTTCCTCCAATCATACATATCTAGGTCTTCCCCTAATATTCTCCCTAGTCAAGTGGCAGTTACTTTTTTCTCTGAGACCCTATAGCATGTTATCACTATCAGAGCCATCATTACATCTATCATAACAAATTTTATACAGGCTGTCTGCTTGTCTTCACCAAACCTTGAGCTTCTTAAAAACCCTTCAAAGCATTTCTTTATGATTTCCCTGCTCAGTTATCACATCTGTCTATTGCAATTAAAACAGAGAAAGTGGTGGTAACATATACGTAGCACCATACTATTTAATATGAAGTATTTAATTTTCAGAACAGTCCCATTAGGTAAGTTCTGTTGTTAGCCTTGTTTTACATATGAGGAAACCAAGACTTATGAATGTTTGGTTACACAGCTAGTCAAGTATCAGAACCTAGGATTCAAATTCACGAACAACTAGCTCCACGGGAATGCTGTTAACACTAATCTATGATGCCACTAGAGAAGGGAATGGTTGGGCTAGTGAAATATAATATGACCCAAAGGCTTACCTACTTTCTTTTGGGCCTGGAAATGATTTTATCGGGGTCTTGAAGTTGGACAGACTCAGGGTTACTACTAATGTGTACCAATCTCTCTAGTCAAACCATAAACTAAAATATCAACTGAATTATAACGGGAGAGACCTCTTTGCAGTGACTTAGGAACCATGCCCTAGTTTCCAATGCCACACTATCTGGGAAAGAAAATTAATCACCTGAAATATACCAGATAAGCTTAGAGTCAACATAAAGAGAATGGGGTAGGGGGCAGTCCAGGGGCTTGAATTAGAGCAAATTACATTCCATGTTTTTGTGACTATATCAAAAAATGTATCCAAATGTTATATATAACTAAAAAGGATCAATTAGGAAAAAAGAGAATGTGATGAAATTGAGCTATGTTTTTCCCAAACATTTGTAGGTCAGGTGGACTCCACCCTTCTCCACACTACAGCAAAGCTGATGACACCCCCATATCTGACAACTCCTGGGGCTCTCAGACAATGCCTATTAAATGGCACATTTTGTCTCTCAAACTCCCCCTTTGCTTAGTTCCATGATGCTTAGCACCAGTTTTTGCTCCTGAAAATTGTAATATCTCAACTTTCTTATGACATTTTCTGTTCTGCCTCTTTGTGCTTAGATAACTGCTGGCAATTATGGAAATTTACAAAGCTCATGCTCTTGGTATACACTTATGAATTCTTGCCATTTTGTGTGAATTGAATTGTTTTTCTTTCAAAGTTTCTGGAAGCCACTAGAACTCACATTCCCTATCACTAGGGTGTGTGTTGTTATTGGTTGTGGATCAGCCATTTTTGCCTGATGTAGTTCCTCATATTTTTAAACGCCTGACATTTAACGTAGTGTCTGACATATTAATTAAAGATGCCCAGTAAAACTTCGCCAATAAAGTCTTCTCGTCAAGGAAGATAAGTCAGAAGAATGAGCCACACATTTTGGGTTTTTGTTTGATTTTGTGATGCTGGAGATCAAACCCAGGGTTTCACAACTTTTAGACAATCACTTATGAAGTACATCTGCTGAGGTACATCCTCAGCCCAAGCCACAGATTCTTAAAGTAAGGCCAAAATTGGTGTTCTAAATATCTTTTAGAAAGCAGCTACACTGAAATAAATGTTTAGCTTTTCGAAATGATCGCTTTGAAAACACTAGTTTTGTACATATATATTGGATGATGTTTCATGAAATATACAGTCAGATTATAATCATATTTTGAAGGCTAATGTTGCTTTGATAGAATACAGTTGCTTCCTGAGACATATTGAAGAGACTTGTGTTTATAATAAAGGGCCTAAAAATAAACATCCCAGATGAATACAGTGAGTGAAAAAACAATGGATTCATACAAAGTAGAAGTTTGTTGTAATTCTCCAGATTGCTTTTCTCTGCTCTCTAACTTTGATCTCATTCCCTTTAAAGGAACACAGCGCCTGCCATCTGGTAGAGTCATGAATGCCATAAAATCAAATACTTCCATTTTCCCATCTTCCTGCACACACACGATGGGATTGTATTTCCTATTTCACTATTCTTGAGTGGGGCCATGTGACAAGCTAGTTTAGGCCCAAAAGTTCTGAATGCAAGTATCATGTAGTCTACTTCTGGCCAAGCATTTAATTTTTGCTTTTCCCTCTAGCACAGCAACTACTGTTCATATGGCTTCTGTTCTGTTAGTCTAGGTTCCTGATTAGGTATGATGAACAGAATTCCTTACCAATTCATAATGGACATACAGCAGGAGCAAGAAATAAACCTTTGTTGTTTTAAGTCACTGAGATATTAGATTCCATTATAACTGCATCATATCTTAGGATATCCTAACTAATACTCACAGACTGGCTACCAAACGATTGGAATATAAGGGTGAAGAAAAGTGGACCTAATAGGCCCACTTTAATATCCTTAAGAAGGTGTCCTAGAGGGCTGGGGCTGTAGCTTAGAGGCAGAGCGCTTGCCTAGCATTCGTGAAGCACTGGGTTTGATCCTCAGTTTCACATAAAAATAAGCAAATAAAGGCATTTTGTCCATCTACAGCTACAAATTTTTTAAAAAAAGAAGAAGATATCCTAGAAAAGAACTAGGTTGCACAATAGAGGAATATATGATAAAAGATGAAGAGGATATTAGAAAAGCAAATAGACCAAACTGGAGTGATCTGTCATGGTCAGTAAAGACTGCAATATATTTTACCCTAAGTTCAAAGGAAAGATGTGTAATGATAAAAGACATGACTATACCAAGAAAAATGAAGGGGCTAAAGTGGCTTTTGACCCAGTAAAATTCTGGACCATTACAGACTTGTGTATATATGCTATTATCTCCATCTCTCCACTAGAGCAGAGTGGTAGGAGTAGTAGATTTTATTAATGGGTTTCAGGCAAAGCAGTGCTTAAGAGGAATTTTCATAGTTGTAAATGCCCATGTGGAAAAAAATATAGAAAGATTACAAATCAGTGGCCTAACTTTCCACTAGAAAAAGAGCAAAATAAACTTAAAGTGAGCATAATGAAGGAAATAATGATTACAGGAAAAATTAATGAAACATAATACAAAAAAATAAAGAAAATCAATAGAACCAAATCTGGTTCTTTGAAAAGATCAGCAAAACAGAAAACTTTAGCTATACTGATTGAGAAAACAAAGGCTTACATTACTAAACTCAGAAATGAAAGAGGGTCAATGCTACTGACCTTCCACAAATTTTAAGTGAATATTATGAGCTGGGTGCAGTGGTTTACATTTATAATCCCAGTGATTTAGGAGGTTGAGGCTAGAAGATTGCAAGTTCGAAGCTACCCTGGAAAACTTAGTGAGACCCTGTCTTCAAATAAAAATTTTAAATACAGGCTGGGGATATAGCACCCCTGGGTTCAATCCCCAGTACTGAAGGCGGATGGATGTACTGAACAAATGAATGCCAACAGATTAGATAATTTAGATGATAATGGATAAATTCCTAGAAGAGACAAAGTTCTACAACTGAGAGGCAGTAAAGCTAAGCAGGTGTTCATCAATGTTATGTGCTGCAGTCCGGCTGGGCACAATTCAGGAGCCACATGTCAAAAGAAACAAACTTTATTTTTAGAAAACACATGCCAAACCACACAGCTCTTCAGGAAAACCTTCAGAGCCCAATTGCCACCACTGGCTTCCCACAAGCCTCTCAACCTCCCCCACTCCTCCTGCTCTTGAGGCCGATTGGCTGGGTTGTGTGGGTGGAGCCAAAAAAAGTCCCCCAATGAGCAGCTCCCTGGTCTGAAAGGGTGGGGAAACAACCCAATGAGCATCACCGCAGAGTCAGTTCGCAGCTAGAAGTTTGCTGGGGCCGCTGTGAGCCAATCATCAGCTGGCAGCTGGAAGTTTGCTGGCAGCTGGAAGTTTGCTGGGGCCCCTTCTCAACAGTTTCGGTTTAGATTTAAAAAAATGTCCCCCAAAGAGATCCATGTGTTAGGCAATGTAGCAATGTGCAGAGATGAAAACATTGGATTATGATAGCTGTAAACTCAACAGTGCTGTAATCCATTTGATGGGTTAATAATTTGAATAGTGGGTGGTAACTGTAGGCAGGTGGGGTGTGGCTGAAGGAAGTAGTCTCTGGGGACTTGGCCTTGAACTATATCTGTCCCTGTCCCCTTCTCTGCCTCTCATTTCTCTCTTTGACTGCAATGAGCTGAGCAGCTTTCCTCTGCTACACCCCTCCACTATGATGCTTCTGCCTTGGAGACAGACAACCATGGACTGCACCTCTGAAACATTTTCTCTGAGTTGTTCTTGGTAGGTATTTTGTTCACAAGCGACAGAAAGTTAACTAGCCTAAGGGACAAGAACACAGAGCTGTATCAGATTCCAAATCAGTCTGGCTTATGAAAGAAAGGTGTGGGGGGGGGAATCCTTGACAACAACGAGGTTGTAGCTGCAGTTTGAGAAGCAAGCTTGGGAAAAGACAGGAAGAAACAGTCCTCTCAGTCTCAGCAGCAGGAACTTCAGCAGAGCCTCTTTAAGGCCCTGCCTTTGGAATAACTAGAATATTTCCCTGTATCCTGGTGATTGTAAAAACACAAATTCCTACTGGGAGTAGTGGTGCATCCCTGTAATCCCAGCAACTTGGGAGGCTGAGGCAGGAGGACTGCAAGTTCAAAGCCAGCCTCAGCAACTTAGCGAGGCCCTAAGCACCTCAGTGGGACCCTGTATCACAAAGTAAAACATTAAGGGCTGGGGTTGTGGTAGAGCACATGCTTTGCCTAGGATGTGCAAGGGACTGGGTTCAATCCCCAGCACTACAAAAAATAAATAAATAAATGAACAAAATAAAGGTATTGTGTCCATCTACAACTAAAAAAAAAAAAGATTTTTTTAAAAAATAATAAAACATTAAAAAGGCTGGGGATGTGACTCAGTGGGTAAGCCCCTCTGGGTTCAATCCCCAGCCCCCCCACCCAAAAAAAAAAGATGCAAACTCCTAGGAGAGACTGACCAACTGTATACTTCACCCTGGCACATTGCATAATGGGGATACAGGGGAGGAGGTGCCAGCGAGGGCATTTTTAACAGTGCTACTAGGATCTCATGGAATGGGAGAGTAGCAATTCCTCAAAGGAAGAAGTGGATGCTGTCACCCAAGAAGAGGAAAGAATGCTCTGCAGGAAAAATATCAAGTATCCACTATAGTGTTTCTAGGCAATGCTAAAGAATTTAGAAATTAGTTACCATGCATTGGGTTCCTATGCACACAATCTAGTGTTTTCCAAAAGTGTGTTCCATGGAATTTTTATGAGAGAGTACATGAAAAGATCAAATTAAGTTTGGGAAATGCTGAGCAAATTATTACTCCTCTAAGAGAATTATGGATATTTGCGGAATAAAGTCTAAGAAGTTCTTCAGTAGAGAAACTTATTTAACTCTTCATGTCTAAATTTAATTATAAAAATCCTCATTTAAAAATATCAACTAATCATTAACATCCTATAAAAGGTATCTGAAATACTCTTCGGAATTGTTGAGTCGTCATTTAATTCTAAGAAACTCTGCAAATCAAGTATTTTTATTCTCATTTTATAGATGAGAAAGGTTTACACATGAGATAAGCAAAACTCAAATTTATTAACAAATAAGCAAGCAAGCAAAACAACAAAAATCCCAATATTTCTTCATGCGTGAGTGGCAAAGTTCTGGGAGAGCATATAGGATGGAAAATATTCTTTCAGTCATTTTTGAAAAATATAATCTGCAGTAGGTGACATTTAATTATATATTTTAAAATCTGATAATTGTCTTTTCCTCTTCAAGTTACAAAAAGAAAATAAAACTAAAGGAATATCTTGATCTTCTTAATTGTGTTTGTGTGTGTAATATTGAAGATTGAACCTAGAATCCTCTACTCACTAACCTACATGCCCAGCTCTTTTTCTAATTACATTTTTTTAGTATTAATTTTAGCTTTCATTCTTACTTCAATTGACATTTAAAGGAATTGTAACTGTATTTTGAGACAGGATCTAAGTTGCCAAAGATGGCCTCAAACTTGTGATCCACCTGCCTCAGCCTCCCATGTAACTAGGATTGCAGACATGTGTCTCTATGCCCTATTATCTTGATTTTCTTTAGGCCAAAAATCAGTCAACTGTTGGAAAGTCATTACTGAAAATATGGAGAAATATTAATACCAAATAATCTGGTTAGAGACCTAATTCTATTTGGCCAATTGATTGACAAGATACTACAGGATCCTGAAGACTAGCATCAAAATATTGTATTCCAGACTACTATGGGCAATAAACTGAAAACATGATTTGTTAATTCTTAAGGTGAACTATTAATTGAATTTGATTTATCAGTGTCTGTAATAATTTCTTCTTTAGGTAATCAAAATCATGCATCTGGAACTAAAAATGTATTTTAAAAAATGCCTTCTTAACATCTTGATTTTTCTTAAAAGCATTAATAATACTGGGAAGTAAAAACAATGAAAAAACTCTTGCTACTTTGTTGGTACACCAGAACTATGGATAGTTTAATGGAAAGACGGCCAGTTAGAAAGCATAAAGTTTATTTAATGGCAAATGATAATGGGGAACTGAGAGAACATTACATGATTTCGAAGATAACACAGCATAGCCCAGAGTTACTGCTTCCCAGATCCCCAGAGTTCACCACTGTGGATGGTGCTTTATTGCATCAGATGTGAGAAAACTCCTGGGCAATTTTCAGGCATGTCTTAAAAAGCTTTTTAGAATGCATAACATACATGTAAATACAAATGCATATACCATATGTGTTAGACCAAATATGCTTTTTAAACTAAACACTTCAAGGGAGTTTTTATACCTTGAATTTTACCTTTCCCAACATTTCAGAAACTCTGATGTCAGGTTTGCTGTTAAGCAAAACAACCCCAATATTCTCTGATTATTTATTGTGAAACTGGCATTTCCTAAGTTCATGCCTCAGCTTAAATAAGTCCAGGCTTCTGGCTTACTTAGGACCCATTCCTGCACCCATCTTTCAGTTTCCCCAGTGCCTATCATTTCTCTCTATCTTCTGAGCTACTTTTTTTTTTTTTTTTTTAACTAGGGATTGAAGCCAGAGGTGCTTTATTGCTAAGCTACATCCCCAGCCCGATTTTGTAATTTCTTGAGAGACAGGGTCTCACTGAATTGCTTAGTGCCTCACTTTAAAAAAATATATATTTATTTTTTTAGTTTTAGGTGGACACAATATCTTTATTTTTATGTGGTGCTGAGAATCAAACCCAGTGCCTCACGCATGCTAGGCAAGCACGCTACCACTTGAGCCACATCCCCAACCCCTGGCTTTGAACTCATGATCCTCCTGAGCTGCTGGGATTACAGGCATGGTACGCCACTGTGCCTGGCCTGGACCACACACTTTAATTAGTGCCTAACCAATTGCTTCACACCTATTCTGTTCCCATTGCAATTGTATTTTGAGAGCATGTACTGCCTACTATCTAATTGAAAATTAGCTTTCCTTTAAATGTATCATTGAAAATTTCTATCTTCCTCAAGTAGAATTATTATAAGAAGCAGGATTTTTCTTATTAAACAAATATACAATTAAAGTCAGGAATGCATAAAATATGTAAATATTTAATACCTTTAAGTTCCAAGAACTCTGTGTCCTGAAATAAGATGATCCAAGATCTCTATAAATTCCTATACTGGGGCTGGTTCTGTGGCTCAGTGGTAGACTGCCTACCTCGCATGTGTGAGGCAATGGGTTCAATCCTCAGCACCACATAAAAATAAATAAAGATATTGTGTACATCTACAACTAAAAACTATTTTTAAAAATTCCTATATATTATCTTTATAAATTGTTTCAATTTATAAATTTATAAATTATTTACAGAGTGTATTAGCAAGATATTTTAGAATATCTCCCAAACTGCAATCTTGTAGGCTAGAGATCATCTACAGTAGGACTTCCTTCTCTGAAACTGCAAGAGGTGGCAAAGATGGCCTTATTGGCTGTAAGGTCATTGTGTTAAACTGTTGGTATGTGTAGGCAGAGGTCTCTTAAATATATTTTATTGAAAGAATAGTATAACCAGTTTGCTCATCACATTAGTGAAGAGAAAGTATTATTTAAGTTTGACAAGAACATGGAGAGACAAGAACCACTATGTAATGCTCAAAAAGCAAAAATCTTTACACCGTTATGCTCAGTATTTCCATTCCCATATAACAATATCCTAAGTATATGTTCATAAATGTGGATAAATATTTATGTACAAAACAAAACCATAAAGATTTATGTAAAAAGATGTTTAATACAGCATTAGCTATACTAAGAGCATGTTGAATAATGTTGAAACCACCATCTAGCAATAAGGAAAATGTTATATGAATTAGGCTGTGTTTCCATATTAGGCATTAGAAAAAAATAAATAAAGCTAATGAAGAAATTTTAAGCATGGAAAGTGCTCAGGATACAAATTCCAATGTTAAAAAAGCAGTTTGTGAGAAGTTTTTGTCAAATTGTTGATATTTACCTGAGCAAAGGAAAGAAACTATTATAACTATATATTATAACTATATATGAGGGTTTTTTATCTTTGAGTGGTGTGATTATTAGCTATTTATTTTCTTATTTATATCTTCTACATTTTTTTTTTACAGAGAGCCTTATTATTTATATGATCACAAACTTGATTTTGAAAAATACTGTTTGGCAGTACTTTAGAATGTAATTAGGTGTTCAAGGTCTACAATCATGATACACTCTGATAATTTAAAAATCACAAGAATTTCACAAAATCATGAATTTTGATTTTTCCATTACCCTTTAGTCTTCCATTACAATCATCGTCCATGATCTTTAAATGTGAGCATTTTTAGGTTAATACTCTTCAAATGTATGTCTTTGGTTTCCTAGGGCTGATATATTTTAATGTACTGGTAGGGCAATTGTGTAGTCAATTACCCATGGGAACCCGCAGTCTACAATGGGGAAAGGCTGAAGAAATGCACAATGGGTCAGGGGATACATGGATAGCCACTGGGCCCAGTCTGGTGGGTAGGGAAACCTCAGGACTGGGTCAGGGGGTTTAGTAGCCAGTGCAGGACAGACAGCTTTGGGAAACCCAGGCATGCAGGCAATGGCAGAGGACACTGCGTTGAGGACACCGAAGACTAGCATAAACAGAAGAAACCAATTGAAAAGTCTCAGAGGAGAACCAAGACAGTGTAGGCTGGAAAAATATAGTAAGGCAAAGGGAGATTTAAAAATTTTAAGGTGGGATACATATAGATGCGGTGTCCCTTCATAAGCACATTTCAGGGATTCATTCATGAATACTGTTTGGCAGTACTTTAGAATGTAATTACGTGTTACATTCAACTGAGAAAAAACTGCTACCTAAAGTCTCAGAAGTCCGAACTCACCTCTACCGCGCACTCCAGAATACTGAGGAGCGCTCTCAGTCCGAGGCAATAGGGCACGCATGCGCCGAGCAGCCCTGAGGGCGGGGCCTGTTTCCGCCGGTGATTTTCCCTGGGCTGAGGCCTTGCGGGCCTCACCTGTACCTGACGTGACTTGCGCCACCCGCCCGGCACGGTCCGCGCCCTCCCGTTCGTCGTGGTGAGCGAGGCCGTGCCCACTGACCGGCTTCGCCGCGGCTACCCGCCCTTAGTGCTTCCTTGTTGGCGGCGTGTGAACCATTCGGTGTTCCGGAATCGGTTCTCAGCATACCGGACCGGACCGGGACCTCGACGGCAGGGACGCGCTGTTGTGCCGCCTCGGCTGGCAGGTGCGGGTGCAAGCCCCAGCCCAGAGCAGGGCGAGTCAGCCGCGCGGTAAACGCGCGCTCCAGAGGCCTCCTCCTCCCAGAGGCCAGCCGGCTCAAGAGTTGGGCAAACTCTTTGGTGCAAGGGAAGTAAGTCGCGGGCTTTATTTTAGGGGTGTCTGGCGCCTTTAGGGTTTGGTTTGTATTGGACGAGGATGCTTGCGTGTGTCCACCGTGGCTTACTGAGCGAGTTTGCCCCGAGGTGTAGCGTTAGCATGACAGCTGAGCCCGGGCGGGACGCCCACATCTGTGACAGGTAGAGAGAGGTAGGCTTGAATGCGCTTTTCAGACCTACGTAGCGGGTCACCATCCCTTGCTTCTAAGGCTGTACCGCCTCACACCGCCGAAGGGGCCGAGTGCCACGAAGTGGTGGGAGCCAGAGTGAGTTTGGGAAATACCCTGTGTGCACTCGACAGTTGGGATTTGGAAGTTCTCCAGAAAGCACCACCTGATCTTCATTGCTTTCAGCGCAATAATACAGGCGATAATCTACCAGAATTTTTTATGCTTCCTGCCCTCTCTGAAACTATTTGACCAGAAAAAGAGCCTGAACTTTTGGGATAAGATGAAGATGGGGAAAGTCATGACTATTTTTTTTTTTTAATTTTCTTTCTTTGTTTTTAAAGTAGAGATTTCTGTAAATAAGACCAGAGAATCTTACAGGCCAAGGTTATTCTCGTCCTTCAGGGCTGAATACTGCCTCTTTCTACACCATTTTTCCACTGCGAAGAACTTAAAAAAAAAAAAAAAAAAGTTTTGATGGCTTTATTTTCTAATTATATTCCATATATAGCATTTCAAGGCTAAAACTCACTTGGATTTAACAAAAAAAAATATTCAACACATAGTTATTTGAACACATAATAGGGGCTGAGGCTGCTGTGGTTACAGAGTGAGCAAGATAGATTAAATACCTCCTCAAGAACATGTTCTAGTGTCTTGAGACAAATAATTCAACAAAATATCTGATAGTGGTAATTGCTACACTGATAATTAAAATGGGGGTGATGTCTTAACTAAGAAAGTGGCCACTTCAGCTAGGGTAACCATTTCTGAGGGACATTGAATTTGAGATTTCAGTGAGCAATAGGATCCCAATAGTAGAGGAGAAATTATTTCAGCTCAAGCAAACTGCTTTATGAAAATGAAAGAATAGAATGAGTTTGGCCAGGGAGTTGAAATTTGAGAAGTTGGCAAGCAAAAATCAAATCATTTAAGGTTTTATGAGTCATGGGGAGGAGTTTGGATATTATTATTATTATTATTATTATTATTATTATCATCATCATCATCATCATTATCATTATTAGTGATGGTAGTGATACTAGGGTTTGAACCCAGGGGTGCTTTGCCACTGAGCTATATCTCTAGCTCTTTTTATTTTTCTATTTTGAGACAGTATCAATAAGTTGCTGGAGGTCTCACTAATTTGTTGAAGCTGGTCTCAAACTTGAACTTTTTGATCCTCCTGCCTCAGCATCCCAAGTTGCTGGGATTACAGGCACGTGTGTGCCACCATGCCTGGCTAGATTTTATTTTAAATTCATAAATTTGTTTTTGAGTATAGTCTCTCTTTTTTTTTTGCCACTCTTGATTTCCTTGACTTGTTCAGAATTAGTTACTCATCTCAAGTTTTTTGTACCTTACACTTTATCCGACATGATGACAAATCACGATAACGTGGCTTTCAACACAGCCACTTAAATTTTAATTTTTGTTAGTTTTTTTATGTAAAACCTACAGTTGCATGTTAAAGGCAGAGCAAATAGCCTTAGCTCCACCCAGTGGAAGGAGCAGCTGAGACAGTGTTAAGAAAGTGAAGAATATTTTTGAGTTGAGATCTAAAATGAGGCAATGTTGAGAATTAGGGAAGGGCTTTCAAAGATGAAATAAGTTCCTGAGGTTTTGAAAGCTCAACATCCGATTGGTTTGAAGTTATTTATCAAGGTTCTTTGTCAAGAGTTGTGGAGCTTTATTGATATGACCATGGTAGGTATGCTCATCATCAGAGGTTATAGTCCTGTAAATATTTTATGTTCCTCCAAATTATCCTCATCCTAGGTAATGGATTTTCCTTCAAAAATATTAATATATTTCTTTTTTTGATTTTGAGCAAATTCTTTGATTTTGACTCTTATATTGACTTGAGATGCCATTATTTGTTTCCTAGGGTTATGTAATCTTTACCTATTTAAAAATTGCAGGTGGTTTTACTTTAAATAAAGAATATGGTGAAACTCATTCACACACTAGCTGATCATGGTGACGATGTCAACTGCTGTGCCTTCTCCTCGTCCCTCTTGGCTACTTGCTCCTTGGACAAAACAATTCGCCTGTACTCCTTAATTGACTTTACTGAACTGCCATACTCTCCATTGAAGTTCCACACGTATGCTGTCCACTGCTGCTGTTTCTCTCCTTCAGGACATATTTTGGCATCATGTTCAACAGATGGTACCACTGTCCTGTGGAGTACTCAAAATGGACAGACTCTGGCAGTGATGCAACAGCCTGGTGGTAGCCCCGTGAGGGTTTGCCGGTTTTCCCCAGACTCCACTTGTTTGGCATCGGGCGCAGCTGATGGAACTGTTGTTTTGTGGAATGCGCAGTCATACAAGTCATATAGGTATGAATATTTAAATCGTTTTCATTTTTAGCAAGATGTAAAAAAGCAGAAAGCAAAATATTTTAATGATCTTCTGAAGCAGGTAGTTGTCAAACAGCATAAGGAAAAATATATTTTTAATATAGTTTTTATAATGTTATATCTTTATTTATTTATTTATTTACTTATTTATTTGCAGTGCCGAGGATCAAACCCAGTGCCTCACACATACTAGTCAAGCACTTTATCACTAAGCTACAACCCTAGCCCCAGGAATAATATTTTGACCTATTTGTTGAAAGTAAAAACAAACAAACAAACAAATGTTTAATATGATTCTTGTGGTAGTTTTGTTTGCCTTTGAGAGAGTTTTAAATTTCCAATATTTTTAAAGGTAAGGGTTAATCTTCTTAGACTTTTGTAGATTTTTGCTATAAGTATTAGGCAAAGAAAGTAGCCTTTTGAATTAGGCTCAGTAATTTTAGGCTTATTTTTGTCACTTATTTTTTCAATAGTAAAGTATTGGTAGGTAAATCCTGCTGAGGAGATACAACTAGTTCCCTAGCTAGAATTCTTGCTGAGTAGATTGACCAAGCCTGGAAGAAAGAATGTAGTGACTATTTCTGCAAGGGTTGTGGGGCCAAGGGCATGACCCACCTAAAAGACTCTTTTGGGGAAAAAAAATACATCAATCAATTTACACTAGTGATATTATGTTGCAACTTACCAAATTAAAACCATAAATTTTTATTTATATTAGTGTAAAATGTACTAGAAGTTACACTTTTAAGTAACATTAAGTACATTAAAAACAGAGACTTTCATTCTTACTGAGTTAAAATAACCTAATGTTCCTATCCCTTCTCTTATTCCCTGTCATTCAGAGCACAAATGTCAGAAGGTCAACTGTTGCTCATTTAAGTTTAGGTGTTACGGTTTAAGAAGCTGTTGTGTTTTAAGTGGTGTTATATAAACACTTAGCTTGATGGGAAAGCATAAAAGCAAAATGTATTTTATATGAATAAAATTCATCTCATAGCCAAGGAATTTTTTTTGCACTTATTAGGTGATGACTTCTGTCTTTATAGCATATCTTCCCCAATGTATATAGTTCTCATCATTCTATTTTTTTCTAATTGAGAAAATAATATTGTCTGCATAGTGCTTTCCTCTTTTTCCAAGAGATGGTAATTTTTTCATAACATTTTCCTTTCAAATAAAAGCCCTACTATTGCGTCTGGGTGATTTTAACACAGAAGTTGCAAGTGCTTTTGACCTCAGTAACTTGTTTTTCCATTTAAATAGTTTCATATTACTTTTTTTTTTTTTAAGTACTGGGAATTGAAACCAGTGTCACTCTGCCATTGTGCTACATCCCCATTCCTTTTTTATTTTGAGATTGTCTTGTAAGTTACTTAGGCTGGCCTTGAACTTGTGATCTTTTGCCCCATCCTATGTTGCTGGGATTACAGAAGTGTGCCATGGTACCTGGCTTCATATTACCTTTTTAAAAATATGGCTATGGTTATTGTTGATTGTAATTGCTCTTTTTTAAAGTTTTGTAGATTTTAATGTGTTCATAGTGGCTTGCCAAATAGAAAGATATGGAGAGATGTGGACATTGGTTCATATTCCTATAATTTACACTTGAACACTTTAAGATGTTTAAATCCTCCTATAACTTTAGAAAGCACATCTCAGTTTATAACACATAAATGATACTTTTTTTTCTGTAGGCATCAGGTTGCCCTTTCTCTTTGCTGAAGTGATAGCCATTTACCCTCTTTCTGTTATATTATGTTGCTGTTAGAGATTGTAATATAAAGTCAAAGATGCTCTGAAATGAAAACACCCCTTTTTGCTTTTATTTCAGATGCAGTAGTGTTAAGGATGGCTCCTTGATGGCCTGTGCATTTTCTCCTAATGGAAACCTCTTTGTCACTGGCTCCTCATGTGGAGATTTAACAGTGTGGGATGATAAAATGAGGTGTCTGCATAGTGAAAAAGCACATGATCTTGGTATAACCTGCTGCGATTTTTCTTCACAGCCAGTTTCTGGTTAGTTATTTTATCCTTTCAAGCACTAGAAATTCCTGTTTGTAATTTGTGTAACTTTTTGCCCTTTCATTCATTTTCATATTGTCATTAGTAAATTTGTTCCTTTTGAGGAATCATCTTTTCTCTCTTTAGATTAAAAAAACACGATTTTTAGTATATGTAAGGGATGATTTATCTTGGTATAATACATTCAGATTCCTAGAATATGGCAAGTTAGAGGATTTGACCCCATTGGTTTTACTGTAATTTTTTAAATACACTAGATTGATACTCAGATAGAAATGTGAAGTTAAAAAGTTGGAAATGAGCTGCATTTCCCATTTACTTATTTGATTTTTCAAAAACTAACTTTTTAAAATAAAATGATGACAACCTAATTTAAAAAAAAAAAAGATTAAACAAAACTCCCGAATTATAGACTCTTGGTATTAAACAGATAATTGGAAAGTTTCCCTTTTCTTTTTCATTCTCTATGTGAGAATGGAAATTCTGCTTTTGCTCTCTCCAGACTTGTTTGCAGATCAGTATTGTCCATAGCAATGTAATGAGAGCCACATAGGTAAATTAAAAATTTCCTAGTAGATGGAATTAATTTAAGTAATGTATTTTTACCCGATATATCTGTTGTATTATTTTAATAATTGATAATAGAAATTATTAAATATTTTTCCTTTTTGTAATAAGTCTTCAAAGTCTAGTGTGTATATTGTCTCACATTTCAGTTTGGACTAACTACATTTCAAATGTTCAGTACCCATATATGGCTAGTTATTACCTTATTGTTCAGCAACTCGTCCAGATAGTAGATAGTATGTTTTCAGCATTCCATATTTCAAACCCATCAATGATTTAAGATATAATTAAGGTAAGATAAAGTCCCAAATCCAAAGGGCAAAGCGAGTAGGAACCTTGCATATTCTATTTCAATTTAATCTTAAATCATTCTTGGCCTCTAGCATTCTCTTTTGCCACACTGGTATTTCTTTTCTTTAAATTATTTTTTAGTTGTAGTTGGATACAATATCTTTATTTATTTATTTTTACGTGGTGCTGAGGATCGAACCCAGGGCCTTGTCCAGCGCTCTACTGCTGAGCCGTAACCCCAGCGCCACACTGGTATTTCTTTTTTCCAAGGATTTTAAATGTGACCCTTCACATGGTTTTCTCTTTAGTCATGCTTTAGCTGAAAAATCACTTCAGATGACCCCTCCCCTGCTTTTACTCTTTGCATTAAATCTATCATTTTGATATAATCTTTTATTTGTATACTTTATTTTTCTTACATAGTGCTTACAAAAGTATCACAGTTTTTAATTACATATTTAATCATATGGTAATTTTTTTGGTTTTAATTTTTGAAATGGGTTCTCTCTATATTGCCCAGGCTGGCCTCAAACTCCTGGGCTTAGGTAATTCTTTTGCTTCAGCCTCTTGAGTACCTGGGATTATAGGTGAACCCTACTGCTCCTGGTTTATACATGGATAATGATTAATGGCATTTTTCCTATTAGCATGTAAGTTCCATGCAGATATGCTTGGGTCTATATTCTTCATGTTGGCTGGAACACTGTGCCGTGAAATGTAGATAGGCCTTGAAATCAAGGTACAGATTGGTGAGCAGTATTTCTTTCAGTTTTTCACTGAAATTTTTAATTTTTTAGTCTTTTAACATCATGTAGCAGATTAATATATTTTCTTTTCTCCTATTAGGGAATTAATATTAATTCCCTAATTTGATTTATTTTAATATATTGTTTTATGCTGTTTTATTCTAAGAATAATGGCTTATTTATAACAAGAACCATTTCTTCCATCTCTGGGGTACCTTCTCTACACCTTTTTTAAAATTTTTTTTAATTGTAGATGGACACGATACCTTTATTTTTTTATTATTTATTTTTATGAAGTGCCAATTATCGAAACCAGTGTCTCACACATACTAGGCAAGCATGCTACCACTGAGCTACAACCCCAGCCCTCTTCTCTGTATCTTGTAGGCACTCAATGAATTGTTAAAAATTATATAAACATGGGGACTATTTAGGTTTCTTCTTCTTCTCTTCTCTTTTTTTTTTTGGTTCTGAGTGATCTGAAAGTAGATTTTCAATGAAATACCATTATTGTAGTAGCTAGTATTTGAGTAAACTATCAGCCATTTTTGAGGTCAGGAAAGGTTCACTAAACCAAGGCCAAGATTCTGAAGCAATATGCATATCCCTATCCTATCTTTACAGTGTATTTCAAAGTAACATTTCTCTCAGTATCATTTTGATCTATGTTCTTTCTTCAGTGCTTCTGTTGAAATAGATACTGGCCTAATATGTGCATTCTCTGAAGCAGACTGATATATACTTTAAAAGTGATTATTGTGGGAATTTATGGAAACTACTTACTTGAAAGATAAAGCATATAATTTTAATTTGTTAATTTGGTGTATGTTAATATCTATAAAATTTACAACATATTGGCTCTTCTTATGAAATTTTGCTCAAATAAGGAAAAATAATCACATTTGTGCTCTAGGATAATTGATCTCTTCAGTTTTTAAGTGGCAAAGAAAAATTGATGTGTTAGTTTTTCATTGCTGTGACCAAAATACCCCTCTAAGAACAACAATTATTTTGACTCATAATTTCAGAGGTTTAGTCCCTGGTGGGCTGATGTCATTGCTCTGGGCCCAAGGTAAGGCAAAACATCATGGTGGAGGGGCATGGTTGAAAATCACTGCTCCATTGTTCCTGGTGGCCAGGAAGCAGAGAGAGGAGAGGAAGGGGCCATAGGGAAGATGCATGCTTTCAGGGAAGAGCCCCTAGTGAACTGCCACTTCTAGCCATACCCCACCTGCCTATTGTGTTACCACCAGTTAGTCCATTCAAAGTAGAATGGACTTAATTAGGTTACAGTTCCCACAATCTAATTATTTCACCTCTGAATATTCCTGAATTAACGCAAGAACTTTTGAGGGACACCTCATCTAGAAACCATAACATTTGGATTGGATTATTATTAAGATTTAAATATTTTTCCTGTATATTCTAAATGTTATATTTAGATATTGAGCATTGGCATGTTTTATGTTCTATAATTTTCGATTGTCTTAGCTGAATTCTCATTACTTATGGCAACTTAGGAATTAACTACAAAGGATCTACTTAGTCAAGAAACAATGAAAAAAATAGGTGTCTTAACAAGTTTAATACGTTACCATTAATTATTTATTGGGTAAAATGTTTCACCTTATGAAAGACTTAGAAATGATCAGGAATTGCTTACATTTATAATCTGTGAAGAGTTATACCTTGTCTGAACCTGTGCTGCATAAACCAAAATGCTTTTGAAATGTGGAAGTCTCATGGAGTTAGAAAAACTTGTAATGAAATGGAAGTAAATTTGTTGTGAGTTAATATAGTATGTGTATTTTTAGTGAGACAGAGTCTGTAGGAAAAATTTATGTACCCAAATATGTAAATCTAATACTATGTAATTATGTTTTATTTTATATGAGGCCAAACTGCCTCTGATGAAACTCCATCTGTGATATTAGGTGGAAATTCTAGTGAGTTAATCTGGAAGATATATTGTGATATGCTGAAATTCTCTAAGCATAAATTAGTGACTTGTTTTTAAAGTTCCAAATTTATTTGATTACTGCCCCTAAATTGTATAATACTTTCTACAAAATGAGCTGAATTGATGTTATTTTGGATTTATATAATTCTTCCCTTTCCTTTGATTAAATCAATGTAAAATAAATTCTTACTGTTACTCCAACTGAATTACAGAATAGGCTTTTAAGGAACAGATTTATCAGCTGGCATCTTGTGCATGCCTGTAATCTCAGCTTCTCCAGAGGCTGAAGCAGGAGAGTTGCAAATTAAGGCCAGCCTGGGCAATTTAGCAAGATCATATCTCAAATAAAAAAAGCTGGGGATGTCCTTAAAAGCTCTGCATTAAAAAATGACAGAATCATAGAATTTACAGGGAAATGGATGGCATTAGAGCAGATTATGCTAAGTGAAGCTAGCCACTCCCTAAAAAACAAATGCCAAATGTCTTCTTTGATATAAGGAGAGTAACTAAGAACAGTGTAGGGACGAAGAGCAGGAGAAGAAGATTAACATTTAACAGGGATGAGAGGTGGGAGGGAAAGGGAGAGAGAAGGGAAATTGCATGGTAATGGAAGGAGACCCTCAGGGTTATACAGTGGAGGAGGTAGAGAGAGAGGAGGGGAGGGGAGGGGAGAGGTGGGGAAGGTGGAGGGTGGAGGATGGGAAAGGCAGCGGAGCACAACAGACACTAGTATGGCAATTTGTAAATCAATGGATGTGTAACTGATGTGATTCTGCAATCTGTGTATGGGGTGAAGGTGGGAGTTCATAACCCACTTGAATCAAAGTGTGGAATATGATATGTCAAGAAATTTGTAATGTTTTGAACAACCCACAAAAAAAATTAAAAAAAAAAAAAAAAATAAATAAATAAATAAAAGAAAGCAAATTTAACAAATAAGAGTATGACATTCTCAAAAAAAAAAAAAAAAAAAAAAGTAGAACATTTGGCAAGGTGCAGTGGCACATGCTTGTAATCCCAGCGATTTAGGAGGCTGAGGCAGGAGGATTGCAAGTTCCAAGTCAGTCTCAGCAATTTAGCGAGTACCTAAGCAACTTAGTGAGACCCTGTCTCAAAAAGTGGGGGGTGGGAACTGGGGATGAGACTCAGTGGTTAAATGCCCCTGGCTTCAAGTCCCAGTAACAACAACAACAAAAAAAAAAAGTAGTAGGGCATTTGCCTAGCCTATTCTAGTATCTTGGTTCAATTCCTAGTACTTCAAAGAGGAGTGAAGGGAAGGAAATCTGGCATATCAGAAAATAGTTAAAAATAGTTAAGTTGGGAATGATTAACCATGAATATTCTTTTTTTTTTTAAAGAGAGAGAGAGAGAGAGAGAGAGAGAGAATCTTTTAATATTTAATTTTTTAGTTTTCGGCGGACACAACATCTTTGTTTGTATGTGGTGCTGAGGATCGAACCCGGGCCTCACGCATGCCAGGCAAGCGCGCTACTGCTTGAGCCACATCCCCAGCCCAAACCATGAATATTCTTATGACTGATTCTTCTTCCCAATTTTTTCCATTAGTGGAGACTCATAAACTCTAAAATTGAGTTGGAAGATGCCCCACTTTTTTTTTCTTTTTTTATAGTACTGGGAATTGAACCCAGGGGTGCTCTGTCACTGATCTACATCGCCATCCCTTTTTAAACTTTTTATTTTGAGATAGGGACCAGCTAAGTCACCCAGGCTGCCCTCAAATTTGAAATCCTCCTGCCTCAGTCTCCCAAGTATCTTGAACTACAGGGGCACATCACTGGACCTGGCTGAATATGCCCTACTTTAATGGTTCAATATTGGTGAGTTATAGTCTTAAAGGCATTTTATTATAGAAATTACAGGCTTAACATTATATAAGATACCTATTTAAAAGGAAATTCTTTAACGGATATTTTGAAATTTTTTGATTTAAATTTTTCCCCAATTCTTTGTGTTTATGTTTCAACAAATGTACTGTTTCAGATGGAGAACAAGGACTTCAGTGTTTTCGATTGGCATCATGTGGTCAGGATTGCCAAGTCAAAATCTGGGTTGTTTCTTTTAGCCATGTCTTAGGTATGTTTTCAAGTTTTCTCTAACATAATTTGTGAAATGAATAAGATTTCTGTTTTACCTATTTACTTAAGGTAATCTGAAAGCAATTACAAGAAACTTTGAATCAAAATGATATATACATATGATTTAAAGTTGTATGTTCACTGCTGCTTCTAACCTGGTCCCTACCTCTGTTACACAGATTCTTATTCACCAGTTTGTATTTTATTTATTTCATCTCTTTTGGTGATTTTTTAAAACAATTTCTGTACACATTTTTACTCCCATATTTTTAAATTATTCATTGTAGTTACTGTGTTTTGGTAGTATGTGAGCTTTTTTTTCCCCCCTGCATTATCCTGTCACCTCAGGTGAGCCTTTCAGTGTAGAAGCTTATTTTGTTCAGTTTTGGAATATGCTCTTCCTTCATGTTATTTCTTTAATGATGCCCTTTCTGCTTTTCTCTGTTTATAACTCCCAACAGTTGAACTAGACCTCCTGAATTGATTCTCTATGTCTGCCCTGACCCTCTCCCATTTCTCTCCTATTCTGTTTATTTACTTTTTGGAAAAAAATCTGAGAATTTTCTTTTAACCTTCTTTTGAATTTTTATCTCATTAACCATATTTTCAAATTCTAAAAGTTCATCTTTGCTCTTTATAGCATCTTTTTTATGAGTGTGAGATCTTGAAGCTGTGAATTAGTAGGGTTTTTTTGTTAAGTACCCTTCTGTTTCCTGATCATCTCTGTTTGCTCTTTGACCTTTTTTTCTTTCTTTCTTTTCCTTTTTTTTTTTTTTTTTTTTTTGCTTACCTTGATCTTTCTCATTCATATTAGCTTCTTCAAATGGCTGGTGATCCTTAGTATTCTATTTCCATTTAAGAATTGAACAGTAAGGCCTGGCACAGTGGAGTTTGCCTTTAATTCTAGGGTTTGGAAGGCTGACACAGGAGGATTACAAGTTGAAGGCCTGCCTGGGAATTTAGCAAGACCCTCTCTCAAAATAACATAGAAAATGGACTGAGGATATAATTGAGTGGTAGAGCACCCCTGGCTTCAATCCTCAGAACCAAAATAAGAAAAAAGGAATTGGACAGTAAAATGTTCAGATACTCTGTGCCCATGCGTTTGTTGTTGCTGGCTTCTCTTTAGGATGAAGACATGGGTAATTGGCTCTTAAGGTGAAGGGGTGGAAGGCAAAGAGGGTGAAGGTCTTTGTGGGCTCTCCGTGCAATCATTATTTGCCTTAGATTTTGCTTGGGAGGTTAAGCAGCTGGCTTTTGTGTTGGCTCTGAGGGATGGGATTAGGGAGGAACTGGAGGCAGACACTGATTGCTCATGTGCAGACTTTCAGTTAAATTTTTTTGTTTCCAAGTGTATATCTGTCATTCTGATTTTTTTTTTTTTTCTGGCTGCTGATAGCTAAGTCTTGAGGGGTTCTCTAGAACAGAATAACTTTCTTCTCTGGTTATAGCCTCCTCTCTTTGTACTCTGTGCTATTATTCCTCTGTACTGCCTCATCAATTATTCTGCTTTTGGCCTTCCCAAAATTGGTTTCACTTTCTAGTTTGCTGATGGCCTCCTTACCGATTCTCTTCATCCATGTACATTTATGTCTTTATTAATTTATTCATTATTTTTTTAATGGAGACTGAAATTTTGTGGTCACTTGGCCATCTTGATTCAGATGCCCCAAATTGTTTTATTATTTGTTACCTAATAGGCTTTAGGTTGAATCACAAACTACATTTCTGTCATTCATAATTATACTAGTATGTTGAGAATGGCTTATTAAGAAAGAAATACATTTCCTTTTCAGTGGAAATTTATTTATTGCCTCTTAGGTTGCCTGTAGTAATCCTTTTAGTTTATGTCCTATTGGTGAGGATGAAATTTCCTTTACTTTCTGGTCTCTCCTAACTCTTCCTTCTGTCTCTTTCTGTACAGAGTGAAATTCTGGTAAGAAACAATAAATACAATAATGTATATGAGCTTTCCAAAATTACACTTATCCTGACTAACTATTCAAAAGAAAAGTTTTTTTCACACATTGTAAAATATTTTTACAGTAACTTTTAAGTATAACAAGCTGGACATAGTGGCTCATGCCTGCAGTCTCAGCTACTTGGAACACTGAGGCAGGAGGATGTAAGTTTGAGACCAGCCTGGGCAATTTAGCAAGACCCTATTTCAGAACTTCTGGGATGTAGCTCAGTGGTAGAAGGCCCCAGGTTCAATCTCCAGTATAACAAACAAAACAAAGTACATGTAACAGTATATAAATGTATAGTTAAAGCCTTTTTATTAAGAAATTATGTGCATCTTATTTTAATTTCTTATTTGTGGGGAGGAGTAGTTAGAAATATGGTTGTATACATGGCAATGTAAATCATTAGGGTCATATTGCAAGTTTTCTAGTCTTCATCTGATTTATAGCTTAATATTTTTCCTGTGTTAGTTAAAATGAAAGGCTTTTGAAATTCACTGTATTTCTAGCACATAGTACTGGTGCTTTTAATGCCCAAATCTGCTCTTCCAGGTAAATAGTTTTTTCTCCTGTTTTGAGCTTGAAAATTTTATCTGCTTTAATAACCTTTTGTTTAATTAAATGCTTGATATCCTCCTTAGGAACCATTAACACTTCAAAGCAGGTTTTATTATGTCTGATATATTTATAAATTTCACTTTTTTCTTTGCTCCTGGGGTGGGAAAAGTGAAATTTATAAATATATCAGACATAATAAAACCTTCTTAATTATTTTTATAATTTGTCACTAATACATTGAATTTCCTTAGTTTATGTTAAAGGTAAGAGTTGTGATATTTATTTTCAGTAATTCTATAAAGCATAAAAAGGATTTCAGGGTTAACCATACCTGTAGGAGTGTTACAGATATGTTAGAATTATAAGAAAATCATTATTGGTTATTGTTACTTACAGAATAGGAAAATGTTTTGCTGATGTGAGATTTTACAAAATTATAAGCATTGGATTTCTTAGTCTTTTGGAAAATTTACGTTTTCTTTTAAAAATTGTTTGTGGTATAGCTTAAATTTTTAAAAATAATTTGGTAGTTATAAAATTACCCTGTCTAGCCTTTTCTGAGCACATCATTTTCAATTCATTATTGAGATTTTTGAAGCCTCTTAATCACATTGCATTCCAGTTATTTGCTTAAATGTGTCAATATCTGAGCTGCATGAGGATTTTTAATTTTTGTGTATTTTAGGTGTTTAAAGATTATTGAATAAATAAGTTAAATAGGGTTGACTTAAAAATTCTAAGCATGGTCAGCTTGTTAATTTTTCTCACTTCATTAATTGCAGGCTTTGAATTAAAGTATAAAAGTATACTGAGTGGGCACTGTGCTCCTGTTCTGGCTTGTGCTTTTTCCCATGATGGGCAGATGCTAGTCTCGGGGTAAGCTCTTTAATTTTCTTAAACCATTTGATATAAAATGGAACATATAATCAGAAAAGCACATAAAGCATAAAAGGTTAGCTTGATGAATTATTGTGATGCCTACGTGTGTAACCATGACTTGGGTCAAGAAATCAAATATTGCTGGTTCTATTCTAGAAACCCTCTCCTTCTAGTGTTCTTTTCTGACTACAATACCTCAGGTTGTAGAAAGTACTGCTTTTTTCTTTTAAAACTGTTTTAAAACAAATCATACCATGTGAATTATTTTGTGTCTAGCCTCCTTTACTCAGCATTATGCTTATAATATCTATTTATATTATTGCATTTAATTACAATAATAAGTCATTAATTTTCATGACTGTATAATATTCTGTTGTGTGGAGGTAAAACCAAAGCTATTTCCTGGTGGTTGAACAATTAATACTCCTATAGTAATGTTTTTATCCTAACCTGTATTTGGCATTGTGGGTCTTTTAAATTTTAGCTCTTCTGATGGGTTCATAGGGTTATCTTACTATGGTTTTAATTTGTATTTCCCCAAAAACTGTGAGGTTGGAACTTGATAGAAGTTTATTGATCTTTTATATTTTCTTCTGTTTTAAAATTTTTTAGTTTTTTTAGATGGACGCAATATCTTTATTTTGTTTTTATGTGGTGCTGAGAATCAAACCCAGTGCCTCACGCATGCTAGGCGAGCGCGCTACCACTTGAGCCACATCCCCAGCCCCTGTATTTTCTTCTTTATGAATTGCTTTTTAATATTTCTTGCCCATTTTCTTATAGGTTATCTTTTTTTAGAAAACTTTTTTATAATATTATTGTATTGTTTTATACCTTTATTTATTTATTTTTATGTGGTGCTGAGGTCGAGCCCAGCACCTCACGCGTGCTAGGCATGCACTCTACTACTGAGCTACAACCACAGCCCATCTTACAGGTTATCTTTTTATTATTGACTTGTTAAATATGTGTATGTGTGTGTGTGTGTGTGTGTGTATTTCTACACATGAATCATTGTTGGTTATATGTGTTGTAAATGTCTTTTGCCACCTTCTAGATTTGCCTTCTCAAATTTCATAATTTTAGTGTTGTTAGTTTATGTTCTGAGGTCTTGATGTTTTTTTCATTTTATCTTCTAAAACCTTCATTGTTTTTCCTTTCACAAAATTGGTTTATGTGTATTAGGTGGATTAGGAATGTAGCTTCATTTCTTTCTATATGGCTTTTTGTCCTAGGACCATTTACTGAAGATTACTCTTTCATCATCACTTACTGTGATCCCTTGTTAGAAATCAGTGCCATGTATATGTGGGTCTGTTTCTCACCCTGCTAGTGTGTCTATTTTTGTGTTAATCCTTGCTATAATACCACTCTTTCTTTATAAGGCTTTATATTTTGACTGTTCTTAGCTCCTGACACTTCCATGTAAATTTTAGAATCATTTGTCAAATGATTCCCATTCGCTGCTCCGCATACATAAATCTCTTTGGGTGTTAGTTGGGATTATATAAAGTCTGATCAGTTGAAATTTGGGGGGGAGAATTGACATTTTTGTGATACCAAGTCTTATAATCCATAAATATGGCGTATTTTGCCATTTATTTGTCTTAGTTTCCCTCAACAATTGTCTTCCATGTAGAAATCCTGCTTATCTTTTATTAGACTTATTTCTAGGCACTTAATTGTTTTGTCATTGTCATTATAAAAGTTGTGACTGATATAAGAAAATGTATATGTAAATACAATGGATTTATCTATAAAATTTATTATTTTGGATTTTCTGTGTATAAAAATTTGTAGATAATGGTGGGTTTATCCTTTCCTTTCTAATTTACAAAAAATTTTTTTAGTTGTCAATTGGCCATTATTTTATTTATTCATTTATATATGGTGCTGAGAATCGAACCCAGTGCATCACACATGCTGGGCAAGCACTCTACCACTGAGCCACACAACCCCAACCCCTTTCCTTTCTAATTCTTTTTTTTTTTTCTTTTCCTTTCTAATTCTAATACCGTTAATATCTTCCCAGCCTTACTGAACTGGCTAATGCTGCTATGGTAATGGAAATAGTGATGACAGCCATTGTTGTTTGATTGATTAAGGCAAAGGGAAAACTTTCATTATTAGATATGATCATTGTAGGTTTGGGGGATATACAATTAACAGTTTTTTTTGTTAATTTTTTAATCATGAGTGTTTTCTGTTTCCTCAGATGATTTATTTTTCCTTGCATCTTTTGAGATGACCATAATTTTTTTCTGTTACTCTTTTAGTGGGGTGAATTACAGTGATTTTTTAAATGTTAAATCAACTTTTGTTACAAAAAAAAACACACTTGGTCATATGTCAGCCAAACAGTTTTGTTGCCACTATTTTAATGTGGCTCTTTTATCTCAAAAGATAATTATTGTTCATCAAAAATCATAATTTTCCTTTGACTTAGAATTTAAGTCAGTGTAAAGTTCAAACAAAATTGGATTTCTTTTGTTATTTTGAGGGAACAGCTTAATTCACAAGATGGGTATACGTCTTAATGTGCTAAGCTCTCTACCCATTTGCAACAGGGCGTATAGAAGGATGTTCAAGGCAGTGTGTTCTTGAAGGCATGTATTAAGTCCCTTTTCAAATAGTTAGTACTTATGGTGACAACCTATTAACACTGCAAGATCCTAACATTTCCTTACCTTCTGAATCATGGAAAAAGCGTTAAGTGATACTCAATACTGTTTTTGTTTGTTTTATAGCATTATAATTCTTTATCAGTTTGTATATATGTGACTTTTAGGTAACTAGCATTAACTGAAATGACCTTTCACAGTCATTCTGGATAAATGGAAGTTCATATTATTAAGTTTTTTGGTATATAATGTTGCTCTAAGTCATATTCAAATGTTTTTCTGAATATTTTTTATTTATTTGGATAAATATTTCAGTTAAGTGAATGAGTTGGAATTATAAGTTGATGAAATAAAAAAGCACTTCAGTTTTTTAGAAGAATCAACAGACATGTTTAAACCATACCTAATATGTGGATACACAAGAACAAACCAATTTATTAATGAGAGAGACTCCATTTGTGACTGAAAATCATTGATAAGATAGAATGGATACATGTGAGAAAGAGGGAGATAGTGAAAAACAGGATAAGATGGTGGTATGTGAATATTAAGTAGGTAAATTGGCAAAATAGAGAATAGAATAGAATTGCAAGTTAGAAGGTGTGCTAAAGGGAAAGTATGTCAATCATAGATATGGGTGGCTATGTAAAAGGCAGTATAAAATTAATTATGCAAATATAGGAGGATTGGTGAACAGAAAGCACATTCTAAGAGGCAGGAAATTGAGTAGATTAAAATGTATTAGTCCATTTTTTTGTTACTATGTCAAACTACCCAAGTCTGGGTAACTTTATTTAAAAAAATAAAGATGTATTTAGCTTGCAGTTCTGAAGGTTCAAGGGCATGGCACTTACATGGAGCATATGGTAGATGGACTCAAAATGACAGGAATCCATGTAGAAGAAAGAGGTCACATTTCAAGAGAGGAAACTACACAGCATTTCAGTGTCAGAGGTCAGGCTTAGACTTTTATTAACAATGTGCTCTAATGAGAACCAACTCAGGGTTCCACAAGGACTACTTTAATTCCTTCTGAGGGCAGTATCCAGTGACCTAAGGACTTCCCACCAGGCCTCACTTCTTAGGTGTCCTACCACTTCTCATATTGCATACTGAGGACCAAGACTCTAACACATGAACCCCTTGAGGGACAAACCGCATCCTAACCATAGGATGTATGATAAACACAAAAAGAAATAGGGGAATAACACTGAAAAAAGAGACTAGAAATGACGGAGAAACTAGATATTGTCAAAACTTGTTCAAACGTTATATACTATATTTAGAAAAACTCATGAAATTTTGAAATCAATTCTAAGGTGCTAGACCTAACTATAGGAGATAGCATTAAAGGTGAAGTAAAGAGCCAGGTGCTGTGGTGCATAACTGTGATCTCAGTGACTTGGGAGGCTGAAGCAGGAGAAATACAAGTTTGAGGCCAGCCTCAGCAACTTAGCAAGTTCTTGTTTCAAAAATAAAGTGGAAAGGTCTGGGAATGAAACTCAGTGGTAAAGCTCTTGCCTAGTATGTATGAGGTCTTGAGTTTGATCCCTAGTGGTGTTGTAAGGAAAGAAAACAAAAACAAAAAAACAAAAACAAAAAACCCTCTTTGTCTTGAGTTGAAAACCAATGAGAAAGAAATAGCACAGATAGAGTAGATAATGTGACTATTTGCAACTAACTTGCTCCTGAGCTCTGGCAACATCGTCCACTGCAGACTTCTCTTGCAAGGGCTAATTGGTGTCTCTCTCTCTCTCTCTCTCTCTCTCTCTCTCTCTCTCTCTCTCTCACACACACACACACACACACACACACACACACACAGCTGAGTATGGCATCTTACCCCCAAACTCTCTAGTCATGTGTCATTTTTTTTTTAAGTAGTAGTAGGAGGAGGCCAGTAATCTTATTCTAGAAGAGATGGGAAGTGAGTGTTCTTTCTCCTCTAAAATATGCTTATTTACATTTTATTTATTTTATAAGTAAATTAGCTGGAGTTTTATTGTTATGAATCAGGCATGGTTTAAATGAACAGCCTTCTTTTACTCAGTAGTGACCAACAGAATGAGGCTTGAGATCACCTTTCCCAAAACTCAGTCCATTTCTTTTTCCTTTGTACACTAACTAACAATTTATGTCTTCCCAATGCAGTGCTCATAAAGATCACTAATGATGATCCTCCCTCTCCCCGTGCTCCCCAGGTACTGGGGATTTAACCCAGGGTGCTTTATCACTGAACAACATCCCAAGTCCATTATTTTTTATTTTGAGATAGGGACTCTGTAAGTTGCTGAGGCTCAAACTTGTGATCCTCCTGCATTAGCCTCTTGAACTGCTTCTCAAATGATACATCAAAGAGGAATTAGTTTTAATTTTATCTGGTGGTAGTCTCAGAAGATAAAATTTCCTTTTAGTTTTTTTTTTTTTTTAATTGTTGCTTCGACACCAGTGAGAATTTGAGACAAAATGTAATGGGAAGTGGATGGGAGGGACCATTTTGAATGTAAACTTAGCATGGCTGCGTTCTAGTCAGCTCCAAATGAAGTTTTTGCTATCATCCATTTAGAAGCAGCAAACTTAAGTAGAACTGGGCCTAGGTCAATTAACCAAAAGCCACGTCACCCAATCACCCATTCACTTAAAATTAAAACACACACACACACACACACACACACACACACACGTTTCAGTTGACCAGATTTCCACTTAATAAAATCTTCAAAAGTAATGTTTAATGTGCTCCTTACTCTCAGTCACATTGCTATAGCTAGATACCTAGTTTCTGTAGTTCTTATGAAAGTATTTTTGTTTGTGGATACTTGCTCAAATTGATATATCAGAGGGGTGATAAACACTGAGCAGTCCTGTCTGTCATCTTGCTAAATGTCACCATGTAGTGTTTTATTTTCTCCACATTTTTTTATTTGTACATTATAGTTGTACATCATGGTGGAATTTATTGTTACATATTAGTACATACACACAATATAACAATATAATTTGGCCAATATCCCTCTCCAGCAGTTTCCCACTCCCTCCTTCTACCCCCTTGTTCTTTTCCTCTGTGCTACTGATCTCCCTTTGCTTTTCATGTGATAACCCCTCCACCACCACACTTTTCTTTTCCTTTTTCCTCTCTAGCTACCACATATGAGAGAAAACATCCAGTCCTTGACCTTCTGAGTTTGGTCTGAATGGTCTCAAGTTCCATCCATTTTCATGCTAATGACATAATTTCATTTTTCTTTATAGCTGAATAAAACATTGTGTACATATACCACATTTTCTTTGTCCTGTTGATGGACACCTAGGCTGGGTCCATACTTTGGCTATTATGAATTATGCTGCTATGAACATGGGTGTGTATGAATTGCTATAATATGCTGACTTTAATTCTTTTGGATAAATATGGAATATGTAGTGTATTTTTTAAGGGATGCTCAGAAATAGTGGATTTTACCCTAAGAATTTTATACACTCTAGAGATAATAACCTGTATATTGAGGAATTTAGGACTAAATAAAAGTATCTATAAATTATGCCTAGCATACATATACATACTCAATTAATTTTACTTGCTAGTATTTCATATATATTTTTTATTGTAGTTGGACACAGTACCTTTATTTTATTAATTTATTTTGTGTGGTGCTGAGGATCAAACCCAGTGCCTCGCACATGCCAGGCGAGTGCTCTGCATGGAGCCACAACCCCAGCCCCATTCACTCTGTTTTGAAATTTTTTTCTACATCCAGAATGCATTTTGTGCTTCTCATCTTCTTGTATTTTATTTTAGATTTGAAATTTTAAACTGTAATTCCTATTTTGGAATTATTAGCAAGGATTCTAAAGTTATCTGTCATTAACAAATGGATGGCCTACTGAACAAGGAATTTTAAGCTTGGCAATAGATGTGACTCCTATGGTTAGGCTATAATCAACTACCTTTCAATTAGGTACAAATATTGATATTATACAGAGGGTAGTAACAATTGTCTTGCTGATATGTTTTTTCGCAATAGTGGCATAAAGACTACTTCCAAGGAGGAATAACCAGATAGAAAAATTTTAATCTGTTGTTTTAAAATTGTGTACTTTGTTGTAATAATGTGTTTTTCTTTGTATTATCTTTTTTTTTTTTATTCCAACACCAAGTTTGGAATTATACTTTCAAAAATGGGTACCAAGCCATACGTACATTATTAGTAATTAGGGTATAACCATATCAATGGTAGAGAACAGTGTTATCTGAAACAACTAAGTAGCAAGTAATAACTTTTCTTTGTAATGATCTTTTCCTTTTGGGTTACTAACATGATATGGAGTTGTATCTTAATTATATATCACAGATGCTTGTTCTGTTTATGTCTGTGAAGCATAAATAGCATATACTGTTTTAATAAAGTGTATGTATATATATATATATATATATATATATTTCTGATAGATTTTATATTTGGCATTTTTAAAATAAAAATTTATATAAACAAAAAGAGACTGCTTTCCAAATGCTTATGTTTATTAACCTAGAAAAGTCACTAAGGTGATTTAGAGTACTAATTATATAAATGTACTTTGTTTTTATAGAAACTTTCATCATTAATTTTATTTTTCTTTTAAAGATCAGTGGATAAGTCTGTCATAATATATAATACTGTAAGTATTTCAAAATCTTTTGTGTGACCTTAATTATGTTTGTGAAACAACTTCAAATTCAGTTAGGCATGGTAGAAAAAGTAGTTTTCTTCTATTTAGTATGCCCAATAGTATAGTATATACATTCTCCCAAATGCTAAAATAACCAGAAAAGTAATGAATTATTTCTGGGATAAGCTCTTAAATATTGCAATAATGATTTTAAGATGGACAGATTTTAAAATCTGATCATAGGAAATACAGATTTAAGAGTACCAATATCAGGCTGGGGCTGTAGCTCAATGGTATAGCGCTTGCCTTACACGTGTGAGGCCCTGAGTTCAATCCTCAGCACCACTTAAAAAAAGTAAACAAAATAAAAATAAAGATTAAAAAAAAGAGCACCAATATCCAAAAATTACTTTGTCACTTGTTAAACTTTTATATCAGCCTCCATAACAACAAAGAAGGAATGTTTACCCCAGGGAATTTGGAGAGTGTAACTGAAAGTGAGCTATTATTCCTAGAGACTGGGAAGATTGAGACACTAGCATAAGAAAGATCAGGTTATTGTGGAATTGGAAAAATGGATCCACAGATCTGCCCATACATCTATGTGGGTAAAGACCAAGAGTATGAAGAAGAATGAAGATTTTACATATAACAAAGATATAATTGAGAAAAATAGAAAAATATTCAAGAGAAAATTGGGGTTGAATGGAACCTTATAGTGATTGAGCTTATACAGTAGCTATGCCAGCAAATCAATTAGCATGTCAAGCCAAGTAATCTAAACTTTAATGCTCCACACAAAAGTTCAAGTCACTGAAAGGTCTGAAAGGAAATGGGAAAGAATACTCAATCTAGATTAGGTAGATCTTTAATAGTTCATCAACTTTGTGTATATGTGTGTAGGGGGGTGCTGGGTGTTGAGCCCCACCCAGGCCTTGTACATGATAAGCAAATGCTCTACCACTGAACTATTTCCCCAGCACTCTCATCGACTTTTTGATATTTTATATTTGCAAAAAAAGTTATAACATTAAATTTTCTTTGTAAAATATATATAAGTTCTAGTTAAATACATCTATATATTGGTTGGCCACTTAAGTATATTCAAAATATAAGTGACAATTTCTTTTTTTTTTTTAATTAATATTTAGTTTTTAGTGGACACAACATCTTTGTTTGTATGTGGTGCTGAGGAGCGAACCCGGGCCGCACGCATGTCAGGCGAGCACGCTACCGCTTGAGCCACATCCCCAACCCATAAGTGACAATTTCTATTCACTGATTCTACAATGTGTACAAGTCACATGCTATAGCAAAAACATATTTTTTTCATTTAACACATTTGTGTTACTATTAATAAATTTTAAAAAATCATCAAATGCCAAGGATCTGTTGTACTAAAACCGTCTAAGAAAGTAGTCAGTAGACAATAATGCTGGTGCCTGAAAAAGAGTGAAATAAGCATTTGTGCAGTACTGGGGATTGAATCAGGGCCTATTGCATGTGAGGCAAGCACTCCATCATCCAGCCCTTTTAAAAATTTTATTTTGGTAACAGAATCACACTAAGTTGCCCAGGCTGGCCTCGACTGTGATCACGTTGCCATAGCCTCCCACTTAGCTGGAACTACAGCATGTACCATCACACCCACAGTACTTGATAATACTATTAGTTATAAATGACATTCTTTGCTATTCACTGAGTGAAGTTCCAACTGATATTAGCTACTACGAATACATATGAGAATATGCATAACTATAAATAATGTATGTCAAGTGAATCTTCATTAGTAACTACTCTTGCCTGAGAAAATATTAAAGCTGTTTTTGTTGTTTTCTTTCAGAATACTCAGAATATACTTCACACATTGACCCAGCATACCAGGTCTGAAC